>NC_091472.1:214171873-214504716 GCF_036971445.1 Narcine bancroftii
TCTCTCTTGTAAATGTGATTGCACCCCTCAAGCCTTGATGAAGGGTTTGCGATACATTGAGTGACCATTTCAACAAGGGATCTGGAGATCAACTCTAAGGGAAAAGCCTACCAGGACGAGGGGAAAGGAAGAGATGAGGGTGGTGAGGCGGTTCTTTTAATGGCATACTTCATTTGTGAACCTCATCTGCAGCATGCCTCCATAATACAGGTCTCATTGGAGGCATGAGTACCAGCGATCAAACACACCTGCATCTTCATTTGCAATTAGTTTCCCTTGAATTCAAGGGAGAAATATTATCCAACACTTTATAACAACAAAGGCAGTTGTTGATTTCATTTTAGTCATCCACCCACATCATGCTGTGTTTGCAAACATTGCAAATGGAGGTCTGGCTAAAGAGATTTTTGGCTGAAATTTCACAGATGTTGACAGATCTGCTGAAGTGAATTTTGTTAATGGCCAACTCCAATTATCCGAAATGGTCGGGACCGGGCCTATTTCGGATAAACTATATTTTCAGAGAACTGGTCATTTTTTAAAGAAGCAGCCCAGTCGCAACAGCAACTCACTTATAACAGTGTTTAAATAACAACAAACAACAAGGGAAGGCTTTTTAAAGCAAGAAATAATGTTTAATTCTCACCAAAAAAACAACCTGAACAAAATAAGATAAATCCAACACTGGAGGTTTTTATAAAATTCCAAAAATGTGTTTTTTTTTCAACCTGTGACATCAGTTCGGCTCTGAAACCATTTTGGATAACTAAGGATTTCTGATTATTTCGGATATCTCACTTATCCAAAATTTTTTGAAGGCAAAATGATAGCATTTTAGCTTTGAAATTTTTCGGATAAATGAGGATTTCTGATTTTTCTGAAATCCTCAACAGTCCAAAAAAAATTTTTTGGAGCCCAACAAATGTCACTTCCGGATAACTAATTTTGGATAATCGGCTCTGGTCAGGTGCTGTCATGTCAAACCTTTGCAGCTTTGACATGTCAGCTGTGGGCTGTTGGGGACTTGCAGGAGAATTTCAGGTAATCAGAGTTGTACTGTACAGCAGCTGCGCCAAGTCGAGGGATTTTGGGCTCCACGATATCGTCTGCCTGAGCATTCAGTCAGCCAAACCTGCCACAGAGGCTGGTGATAATTCTTATCATCTGTAAATGCGAGTCATCCACTGACACCTCCAGCAATGTCCTACACTTATCAAAATGTAGCATGAAAGATGGCTTTCATTTTAAACATAGCAGTGCAATTGTCTTTTACCTCACCATCTCCAACAATGGTCATTATATTAAAACTCAATGTAAGAATGCTCAAGAGAACGTGAATGAGGCCCATATACAATAATTCTGCAGCAAATTAAATGATTCTAATAGATCTTCCACTGTGTTGTTCAGAGCAAAGCACAGGACAAACTGTTCCTTATCATTAAGCACTCTTTCTTATTGTGTCTCTGTGAAATACCATGGTTCATGCGCCTGCATTAAGGTGCTTCACATGACTAAATTATATCTGGTATCAAGACAGATCTTCAACTGGTTCCCTGTTCAGACCTCAGTTTTTAAATGGGCTTTTAGTACGAGTCAGTATTTTCACTAATACAATTGCTTGGAAGTTGTTAAGCTTATTAAGCTGCCATCATAGAATGGTTACAGTATAGAAGGAGATCATACAAGAGCCATCAAGTTGTTCCAATTCCCTGCCCTCTCCTCATAACTCTGCAGATTATTATTTTTCATAGAACCAAAGAACACTACAGCACAGAAAATGGCCCTTTTGCCCATCCAGTCTGTGTTGAACTATTTTTCCACCTAGTCCATTTACTCTTCATGATTTGAAATTCCCTTCACAGTTTCTTCTGTTCCAAAGAGAACTACAGCTTCAACAGTCTATCTGCTTAACCAAAGTCCCACTTCACTAGAATTATTTTAGTAAATTTCTTCTGCACCCACTTTAAGACCTTTACATCATGCCTAAAATGTTGGATGAGATAACCCAGTGTGGCTGAACAAGTATTTTATAGAAGTTCCTGATGACTTCTTTGTTCTTTTAATAGCTCTATTTAACAAGCCAGAGTCCCGTGTACTTTTTTTTAATTTTAGAGATACTGCTAAGTTAATGACCGATGAGTCCGCGCTGTCAAATTATCCCCATGTGGCCCATTCACCCACTAACCCCGCACGTCATTGTGGCATGGGAGGAAACCGGAGCATCTGGAGGAAAACCACACAGATGCTGGGAGAACATACAAACTCCTTACAGACAGCGCTGGGTTCGAACCCTGGCTACTGCTGCAGTAACAGTGTTGCACTAACAGCAATGATAACTGTGCCTCCCTTTAGAAACATTTTCTCAGCTTCAACCATCTACTGTCAATGAACTATCCAAATATGACCCCTAGTGTCTATAGGTCATAGAAGCACAGTACAGGCCCTTCGACCCACAGTGTGGTGCCGACACATATCTACCAAAAAAAGCTAAACACTCCTTACCTCATTACCCTCCATTTTTCTTACATCCATGCGCCTGTCTAAATGTCTCTTAAATGCCCTATTGTTCCAGCCTCTATCACCACCCTTGGCAATGCATTCCAGGCACCCACAACTCTCTGTGTAAAAAAATCTTACCCCTGATGTCTCCCCTAAACTCCCTTCCCTTCACTTTGTGCATATATCCTCAAGTGTTTGCCACTCCCGTCCTGGGTAAAAAAAGATGCTGACTGTCTTCCTTATCTATGCCTCTCATGATCTTGTAGACCTCTATCAAGTTACCTCTCATCCTTCTTTGCTCCAAAGAGAAAAGCCCCAGCTCTGCTAACCTTGCTTCATAAGACATCTTTTCCAATCTGGGCAACATACATCTCCTCTCCATAGCTTTCACGTCCTTCCTATAATGAGGTGACCAGAACAGAGCACAATATTTAAGTGTGGTCTCACCAGAGATTTGTAGAGCTGCATGTCCTCATAATCCTATAGGAATTGTGCCCTTCAATTCACATTGTTTCTTCTTTCCACCGCTTCACACATTTCATTTCACGGTCACAGATTGTCAAGAGTAACAGCTTCAATGGTGGACTCATTAGAAGTTTATATTAGAGTTAATTAATATACTGATGCATTAAGTGTCCCAGTGGTCCTTGTTTTGCCTTCCTCTGCCAAGGTGACAGTAAAAGCATGTTAATCATGAACTAAAAGATGTATTCCAAATTTCAAAAATGTATTTTAACTTTATGTTATCCAAAATTCTCCCGAAGTCAAATAGTTAATGATTCCTGGACGTAGAGTTAAATGAGCTGTGCATTCTGGTTTGGGCCAGAAAATTATGAGGTTTCCCAGATCATTTCCAGAGGAGCAGTCCTGAATTAGTTGGTTTCCGTCATGGCTGATGTTGGCACTACCAATTACTATACTGATTCTGGACCAAAGTATGATGACATTGTTCCCTGTGCCAATGAACCCATACCAAAGCATAAGATTGCATGCATGTCAGACCGAGATAGAAATGATTTCAGATTTTTTATCAGAGTACATACGTGACATCACATACAACCCTGAGATTCTTTTTCCTGTGGGCGAAGCAGAATTACCACTTAAAGGTAGTGCATAAAACTGTAATCAGGATATATATATATACATGTAAACAAATAAAGAAATGTAAACAAACTAACTGTGCAATACAGAGAGAAAAAAAGCAATAAAGTGCAAAATTAAGAGTCCTTAAGTGAATCCCTGATTGAGTTTGTTGTTGAGGAGTCTGATAGTGGAGGGGTAGAAGCTGTTCCTGAACCTGGTGGTTCGAGTCTTGTAGCAGCTATACCTCTTTCTTGACGGTAGCAGCAAGAACAGAGCGTGTACTGGGTGGTGTTAATCCTTGATGATTGCTGCTGCTCTCCAATAGCAGCATTCCCTGTTGATGTTCTCGATGGTGGGAGGGTTTTGCTTGTGATGTCTTGGGCTGTGTCCACTCCCTTTTGCAGGGCTTTCCGGTCAGGGATATTGGCTCCAATCGCACAGCTGAATGGATAAATGGGTTTATATGAACACATTCTAGGAAAACACTTTGGAGAAAGTTCCTAAAATACATGTATTATGTAAGATTATGCACCACCAGATTCAAGGACTGTTTCTTTCCCATCGTTATCTGACTCCTGAATGAATGTCCTACTCATAAAATGATGTTGCCTTTACTCTGTCCCAAATGACCTCTCACTGCTCTCTGTGCTTTGTATTTTCACTGCTGTGCTCTGTAAGGGTTGACTTGCTGGACTCCTCGCAGAATGGACTTTCTCATGTACTTCAGTATGTGTGATAGTAAATTTAAACTTGAATATATTAGTTATGGTAATCAAATTTTCATTTCTGTTCCACTACCAAAGACAGGAAAGGGGACAAGCTTTGAGATTATCTATTGGTCAGATACATGGACTGGATGGGTTTAGAGTGATATGGGCCAAACACAGGCAGGTGAAACTAGCGTGGGTGCGACATTTTGGTCAGCGTGGGCGAGTTGGGCTAATGAGCCTGTTTCCATGCTCTATTGAACGGTAGAGATGGTTTGAGGGACAGTTTGACCATTTCTATTTCTAAAGTATATCCTCCACTTAGTTGGAAAGCTTCAGTCAAGGCCAAGGCAGGGACTGTGAGCGACCATAGTCAAGAAAGCATGTCAATCTACTTCCTTAGAAAGTTCAGCAAGTCTCCTATGACCTCATCAACAGGGGTACAGAGGGGGATGGAAGATGCTCTGCTCAAGATCGGAGGAAGTTACAAAAGGCGGTGAACGCAGCTCAGAACACCTCGCAAACCACGGACTCCACTGATATTTCCTGCTGCCTCAGAAAGGAAGCCAACATACTAAAAGAGCCGTCACATCTCGGATACTCCTTCGTGCACCAACATGCTGAAGGACTGTTCCTTCACCCATCAGGCTTCAGAACGAATCTCTCAGCAGGACCTTTATGCTGTCCATGCCTTGTCCTAATTTTCGTCTCTTTTCCAATTCTGTAATTTGGCTCTTGTCCATCTACTTCATATAGCTGCATTTATATATTGGAGTTGACCTGTTAAGCTGCAGGCTTATGAACCGTCTACCTAGTGTAAATTGACAAACAAATATTCCATTTCTTCCCCTTCATTCTATCTTTTTAAGCTATTTTGGAAACATACAGATGTGGTTTTAAAGGAAGGGTAGGATCAGACTTAAAGATTTGATTCCTGACCACCCCTCCCACCCCGATCTGACGACCATTGCTCAGCAGACAAATGAAGTTGCAGAACAATGACACCATTGAATCCACATGAGTCCACACCAAGTCAAAAAAGGTGATGTTAGCAAATGACAAGACTATAAATAAAACTAAACTAGATGCTGCAAAGTCAACTCAAGTGTCTCTGGGCTTATGGCGTTTTGAAAATGGTATTTTTTGTTCCCTTTTATCTCTCAATAGGTTTGGGAAGAAGAAAGAAGACAAAGGGAAAGCCAAGCAAAAAAGTGATGCCCTGAACGAAGAGGAGCTGGAGAGAATGAAAGAAGAGCGGGACAGGTATGATAGTTATGCAAAGATTTGCACTGTTTATTAAAAAAAGCACCAGAGAAATGTTAGCCAGCCACGAGCAACAATTCAACCTTGGGTGTTTTATGTAAAAATGTGTCTACATTTCTTATCAGATTTTTAAACAAGAAAAATTATTTCCTGTTTGGAAGCTCACTACCATACATGCACCTTTTGTAACCTTTGTCATAATTCAGTGTTTGTTAATGATATTTTATCAGATTAATTTTTTTTAAAAGAGATGATATGAGAGGTTTTCATACACAAAGTACAATGTACAGAATGTCCCGCATCTGTACATTGTACTTTTGTGTATGACAATAAACTCTCATATCATCTCACCTCATCTGATACACAGGAACACCTACGTCAGGCTGTTCTTCATTAACTACAGCTTGGCGTTTACACCATCATATCAGCAAACTATAATCAAGTGAAGGTATCTAGGACTTCTCTTTGCCCCTCTGCATATGGATCCTTGACTTGCTCATCGGCAGTTCCCAATCAGTGTGGATCAGCTGCATAACCACCCCACCCCCCACCCCCATGCTGACTATCAACATGGATATCTCAAGGGTGTTCAACACTCGTGACTGCATAGCCAAGTTTGGCTCCTACACAGTCTACACATTCACTGATGACACCACCATTGTTGGCTGAATAATGGAAAATGATGAGTCAGAATAGAGGATGCACCAGAACAACCAACATCTCAATGTCAACAAGACCAAGGAGCGTATAAGGGGAGGCCACAATATCATGCACTTGTTTCATTGTTGGGACAGCAATGAAGAGGATTAGTTCCTTTGAGTTCCTTGGATCCACCCATCCTGGAGCCACACATTGAGGTAACCGTGAAGCCCCTCTATTTTCTAAGAAGTCTGAGGAGATTTGGCAGGTCATTACTTACTCTCTCGCATTTCAACAGATGTACTGTGAAAGGTATGCTGGTTTGTTGCGTCACAACCCAATTTGATCATTCAAATGCCCAGGAACGTAGAAAGTTGCCAACATAACCAAGTCCATCACAGGCTCCGATATCCCATTCACTGAAGAAATCAATGTGAGGAGCTGTCTCTGCCTCAAGAAGCCAGCCAATATCATGAAGGACACCCATCACCCTGCTCACAACCTGTTCTCGCTGCTAGTTTCAGACAGAGGTACAGAAGCCTGAAGTCCAGCACCTCTAGTTCAAGGACAGATTTTATGCAAAGGCTATCTTGAACCATTCTTTACCACCTAATTACACCAGGACCACAAAAAAAAGATCTGTTTGCACAATTGAAAAGTCACTTTTTCTTCTTGCACTAACTGTATCAGTGAATCTTTATTTCAAAGTTCAGGTTTATTATCAGAGGTGCCCAAGCCGAACGGCAAGGCACCTTCAACATGTACAACCCTGAGAATCTATTTCCTGCGAGCCAGGCAGAATGTCTAATCGGTAGTCGCAAAAACAAACTGTTCTTGAGAAAAGATGTGCATACAAAAGAGAGAAATGTAAACAAGCTGACAATGCAATACAGAAAATTAATATTCAATAATAAATATGTAAAGTGAGAGACCTTAAATGTGTCTATCTGTTGTTTATTATCTCTGTTCTGGATTAATTTAACTTATGCTGTTGGAATTGGTGTGTCTTAACTGTTTATCTACAGCAAGTAAGAATTCAGTGCATATGTATTGAGTACTTACATTTTTGGTAACAAATTATCTCATTTTTAATATAATAATCTGTGAATATATTGTTAACTATGCCTGAATTTTCACCAGAGTAACTGAAGGTAGATTAGTTAGCCTCCAAATAGAACATACATCTTTTCACTTAAATATTTCGATCAGTATTGCAGACATTATTTTATATTAATTGTCCAAGACAATTTACCTCAACTATTATGGTCCTTTAGTGCCGAAAAAAAGACGGTTTTATAACTTGTAAAATTTGAAGTTTATCTGCTTTGTGGTGGGTGAATAATCACAAGACCAGTTCATGTCAGGCCTCCACCTTGAGGCCGGCCACAGGAATGGATGGAAAACTAAGAACTAACCTTTCAGACAGCAACCTTAAAAGGCTGCTCCAGCATCCCATTCATAAGCCCTTTGGATCTGATGGAGGCGGGGCAACTGGTGCCACAGCGCCACCCATCATAAATATGTGGCATAGCCATGGTCGTCTTCCCTACCCATAATCCCCCACGCAGCTGGAACCACTCTGTGTTTCCCAGAACAGTTCCAGCTGTGTGGGGGATTACGAATCGGGAAGACCGCCATTGCTTTGCTGCGTTTTAAGTCGCAAAGAGCGGCCCTGAAGACCGAAGCTCCCAGTGAGGTGCCAAAGCTGCCAGCGGGGTTGTCACAGCCCACACCAGACGCCCTCTGACGTCCCCTGCTGACCGCCCCTGCCCCGACGGCTCCCGCAGACCTCCCCTGCCCTGACGGCCACCCCTGCCCCTGACATCCCCCACCAACCGCCGCAGGGGCTGTCAGGATTGTCAGGTAGCAGGGCAGGGGGCTGTTGGGCAGCGGGGAGTTGGGTCGCGGGCTGACGGAGTCGTTAGTGCGGCTGCACATTCAGATGGATCAACGGAGCGCAGTGCTCCGCCGATTATCCCACTCTGAGAGGGGTTGGATAACATGGCTTGGAGGCGGCCGCTGCACATTCAGAGAGGTAAGTGCTTACAGGTTTTGGTGGAGGTTCTCTGTCTTTACATTTGGACTTTTGCCCTATCTGAAAGGGCCTACAGTTGATAAACTTGTGTCTAATTCACAGCATGCCAGACATGACGAGTGCAACTTGATTCTGAAACCAGCCCTTGTGCGGGAAACACGAGGCAGGTTGTAGATTCACAGCTTGGATATTTTTAAGGAGCACCTCTTGTAATTTACATAATGAACAGATTGTCATCTGCAAGATGGACTCAATTTGCAAATTCGGGACTGATTTGCATTTGGATAGCACCTTCCAGGCCCCCACAGGAAGCTCCCAAATCACTTCACAGTCAACAAAGTATTTTTGGAGCATGTTCAGCAAAGTAGGAGAATGCAACAACATTTCATGGTTCCCCGAGAAGCAGGATACAAAATGATACTTTGAAGGATAGAGACAATCAGCATGTGTGTGAACCCTGATTTGAGGCACAAAAGAATAAGGAAAAGTTGGTAGAATTCATCTGCCATGAAAAATCAAGCAATGAGGTGTTCCACTGTTTACATATTGCTTCCAATTCCTCAGCCAGAAGTCATTATACATTGATTTACACCCATGACCACTCAAATTATTTAATGATTGAAGCATTTTAGGATACATTATTATCTAAATTGACGGTTAAGCCCCCTCGTTCTGCCTATAATAGCAAGCCATTGATTGAAGTTCACAACCCTGTCACATACAATTGGATTTGGTGAAGAAGCATTGACGTTGGTAGAGATCAGCACACAAGTACCACAGAGAAGGCATTGGCAACTAGAAACTGGGGCATCCAGCCCCAGTCACACACTCTCAAAACCCCCACCCCCCCCCCCCACCCAATCAGGTAGACGATACATGAGTTTGAAGACATTCACCACCAAACTCAAGGGCAGTTTCTTCCCTGCTGTTACCAGCCTATTGAATGGGTGTCTCGAGTAAAATAATGCTCCACTTGTGCTATTCTACTGAACTTTTTTTTTTGTCTGTTCTGTTATATTTTGCTCTACGTGCTGTACTTAAGTAAAGGTTGACTTGTCTGGATAGCATTTAAAATAAAGGTGTCCACTCTTTTTCGGTAGCCATGTCGATAAACATAAACAGCCAAAGGTGATGGTCCATATTTTTAAAAAATTTTCATTTCAGTTTAGTGACTTAAGGCCCTTTCACCCCTGAAACCTGTGCAGCCCGTATGTTTTTGGAGGGTGAGAGGAAACCAGAGCACCCAAAGGAAATCCACACTGGTCACGGGGAGAACGTAGAAAACTCCTTACAGCCAGCAGCAGATAGAACCTGGGTTGCTGGCACAGTAATAGCGCTGTGATAACCACTACTCTAACCCTGCCGCCATCTGTCTTCTTCTCGGATCCCAACCACCTCTGAAGCCAGAATCCACTATTAAGATTAGTATCTGTGATACCAAGAAGCAGCTGAGGGCACTCAGCACAGCAAAGACTGACAAGTCCCTGATGTGGTGCAGAGCTGTCTGCTCTGTCATTAATCTAGCCTCTAGCTCAGCCATGAGGGTGGAGTTTCTTCAGAGGGGTCCCGCCAATGGAACAGCAGTAACAGAATTCACAGATATAATGAGATGGGAGAACAGAGGCTGGCACAACTTACATAACATATCCTCTCAGGTCACTTTGCCCCCAAAATGCCACATCCCGATTTCTTTTCATGAAGGTAATTCACTCAGAAGATATGGCAAGTGGATGTGCATCTTATTCACAATCCAAATTCTTTTCTTTAGAGAAAGAGATGAGCTCACCCAAAATTGGTCTTTTTTTTCTCCACCTGTACGTTGGTTTCTTTGGAGCCAGTTGGCCCAGAGTAGAAGTTTGTTATGCCTCTAGAGTCGGCGGGGTTCTGAGGAAGGAGAGGGAGGTCATTTTACAACAGTGCAGTAAGTTGGTGAGACCTCGCTCAGAATATTGTGTGCAGTTCTGGTCGCCCAGCGAGAGGAAAGATATCATTAAGTTTGAAAAGGTGCAGAAAAGATTCACAAGGATGTTATCAGACTGTTGGGCTTGAATTGTAAGGAGAGACTGGAACTTTTCTCCCTGAAGGGCAGGAGATGGCGGGGGAGATCTTGTGGAGGTTTAAAATAAGGTAAATAGCCAGATCTTTTTCCCATGTTAGGGGAGTCTATAACCGGAGGCACAGATTTACAGTGAGAGGTATGGCATTGGCATTAAGATTGGAGTTTCTACAGAAAGATCATACTAGTTGAACAGTAGTAACAAAAGTCACAGGGGAAGATTTAAAAGGGACCTGAGAAACATATTTTTCACACAGAGGATGGTGAGGCACTGAGCTACAGGGAAAGATTGGGAGTTTATGTTTGGAACATAGAAGAATGAGGGGAAATTTGATAGAGGAATACAAAATTATGAGCTAGAGTGAAATGAAAGTCCATAGATTGTAGTACAAACATAAAAATGGTAGATGAACTCAGAAAGTCTTGCAGGGTCCATAGGAGGTAAAGATGTACAACCAATGTTTTGGGGCTGAGCCCTTCTTCAAGGTATGAGCAAAAAAACCAGACAGGTGCTTGTATAAAAAGGCTGGGGAGAAAGAGCAGGGGTAGGAGCACAGGCCAACAGACAGGGATTTTGCAGAGTTAATGCAAGGAGGCTGTTTCCACTGAGGTTAGGTGAGATAAGAACTGGAAGTCCCGGGATAAGGTGAGACATTTAGGGGGAACATTGTTGGGGGGGAACATCTTCACGCAGAGTGGTGGGAGTATGGAACGAGCTGCCAGCTGAAATAGTGAGTGCAGGCTCACTTTCAGCATGTCATAAAAATTTGTATAGGTACATGGATGGGAGGGGTTTGGAGGGTGCAGGTCAGTGGAACTAGGCAGAATAATATTTTGGCACAAACTTGAGGAGGTGAAGGACTCATTTATGAGCTGTAGTGTTCTATGATTCTGTGGTACATGGAAGAAGCTTCCAGAGGAATTGGTAGAGGCAGGGTCAATTATCATGTTTAAAAGATATCTAGGTGGGTACATGGATAGGAAAGGTTTAGAGAGATTTGGCCCAAATGCAGACAAATGGGACCAGCTTGGGTGGACAACATGGTTAGCTATTTCCTTGCTGTAAAACTCTATGACTCTACCTAGCTCCTTTGAATAAAACCACTCAGTCAATGTCATTTCCTACTCTGGACCATCAGGCACTAAGGCCATAGCTTTTCCTTTGAGTAAATTTAACTTAAGGGGATTGATCTAAGAAAGAGCAATCTAATCAAATTGTTGTATATGGTATGGAACTCTACAAATCCAGCAATGGTCCACATTTCACTAAAGTTTCAACTATTGTCTTCTCCCTGTGAATGTGTAGTGTTTCGACAGTAGAGTCCTCTTGGAGTCTAACATAGGAGCTTAAAGTTACCATAGAATTCCATTCCCCCAACTTCCCCCTCCATACCCCCCCCCCCAATAATTTGTGGGGGTACCTGTGCACGTATCATAGCTATCCTGGACCAGGCTGAAAGTAGTGCAGGGAGAGCATCAGTGTTAGTTTCAATGGAAAGGAGGGCTGCAAGTGACTTTGCAACCATTGGCTCATTTTGTTGAATTGCTGAAGGATATTTTATTTTAATTTTTTAATGCTTTAATACTTTTTTACTTGAAAATTTTATTTATAAATTTTGCAAAATACATACATACAAAATAATCTAACAAAAAAAGCGCTAATTCCCTACAACCCCCCCCCCCCCCACCCCCGTCGGAGCTGAAAAACAATTATATAGGGTATTTAATTGTTGTTGCTTGGTGTGCCAACCTTTTACATCACAAAAAAAAACATTTACTTTATATCTAAACCCATACATTTCAAATATAAAGTCCACATTTTAACAAAGAAAGGGTAATTATTTCACAAATTATAAGTTATCTTCTTTAAATAAATACACGATTGTAACTCGTTATGCCATAGTTGTATATTCATTTCAACATCATTCTACCAAGTGACCACTATACATTTTCTAGCTACCGCCAACCCTTATCACATAAATGCAATTTGAAATTTGTCCAATCTCAAACCCGTTGTTTTAAATGATTGAATGTTTCTAATGTCTAAAATATATTCACTGAGATGGCATGTGGCCTAGCTGGATGTTCTTCCTTGAACATTGCAGCATAGTACAGGCCCTTCAGCCCATGATGTGGTGCCGACTGATGTAAACCGACTCCATCAGACCCATAACCCTCTATTTTACTCACATCCATGTGCCAAGAGGGACTTTTGAATGTCCCTCTTTTAACACCCTCCACCACCACCCTCAGCAATGCATTCCAGGCACCGACCAGTCTGTGTAAAATTCTTACCTCTGACATCTCCCCTAAACTCTCCTCTTCTCATTTTAAACAGGTGTCCTCTCATATTTGATATTGTCACTTTTCGATAAAGGTGCTGGTTGTCCACTCGATCTGAGCCCCTCATAATTTCATCTTAATAAAGGCACCTCTTATGCTTCATTGTTTCAAAGAGAAAAGTCCAAGTTCTGAAAATCTTGCTTGTAGTGACATGTTCTCCAATCTAGGCTACATCCTGGTAAATATCCTCTGCCCTCTGTGCACGTGATTGTGTTTGTGTGTATCTGTGAGTGTGTGTTTGTGTCTGTGCGTGTGTTAGTTTGTGTGAGTTTGTGTGTGAGTGAGTTTGTGTGTGAGTGTGAATTTGCCTGTGTGTGGGGGTGAGTTTGTGTGTCTGTGAGTGTGAGTTTCCTATAATCTCCATTTTTCCTATAATGGGCTGACCAGAACTGAAAACAATACTCCACGTGCGATCTAACCACTTTTATAGAGCTGCAACATTACCTAACGACTCTTGAACTCGGTCTCCTGACTAATGAAGTCCAACACACCATTTGCCTTCTTAACCACTTGCAAGCCAACCTTTAGGAATCTGTGGACCTGGACCCCAAGATCTCTCTCTTCCTCCACACTGTTAAGAATCCTGACATTAATGATGAACTGTACTCTGCCTTCAAGTTCAATCTTATATTGCTTCACATTTATCCAGATTGAACACTACCTACCACTTCTCCAGCCATCTCTGCATCCTGTGTATATCCTGTTGTAACCTACGACAATCTTCTAAACTACCCACAACACCTTGAACCTTTGTATCATCTGCATGCAGAGCTTGCTTTGGGTCTCTCATCGTCATGTAGAAGGCTCTTTTAACAGGCAAGGCATTGTCATAAAGAGCCCAGCTAACTCCCCTCTGCAGCTTGTCAAGATTACTTCACATTAGTCTGGGCCTTAATCAGAAGTCAGAAATGAGTGCAGACCCAAAATTCATGAAGTGAGTTGAGACCATAAATAGGAAGAGCACAGCAGGTTTCTGGAACCGAACTTGCAATCTGAGATTCAGTATTGAAGTCATGTACAGTAAGACCTCATTAGAACATTGTAGTTGGGGTTGGGGTCCAAGATCTCATACAGCCGAGTTGCGGAACAGATGTATACATATCATGATTCAGGAAGCAGGAGAACAGAAAACTGTGACTCAAACCTTATAACAAGACCTTTAAACTCCACATATTAACAGACACATCTTGTAAATGAGTCATTAGAGTCCATTTTTGAGTTTGTGGCTGTTACCCCCTGTTAGCCTGGCTCCTAAAATCAATGTTTGGGGTCCACAGACACCCGCGCTATAAGCGATTCCGCAGATTAACGAATCGCATTCTAACGAGATTTCACTACTTTAAAATCATGTGTTTTTATACATGATTGAAATCTCAATTTATCAATTTACAGCAACAATGCTTATTTTTGGTTGAATCTGAAACTGGGAGAAACGTGGTATTTTAGCGTGACGTGATTTTGATCGCATGCGGTGATTAGAACTTCTTGAGTTTACTTACATTGCCTCGACAGTTCTGACATGGCTGAATTGCAGATAAAATACATGCCAAAATAGATTGGTGCTGTGCAACATCAATGTCAAGATGTCCAAAAGAGTTTTACAGCCAATTAAGTACTTGTAAAGTGTGGTCGGTCACTCCTATAATGTGGGAAACAAGTCCAGCCAGTTTGCCAGCAGCAAGAAGTGAAGGTAGGAATGACTTCTCTGCCCCTTTCACACCACCAACCCACCTAGGAAGTGGGTAAACTTACCAGGCTTGCAGAACTCAGAAAGCCAATCACACTGGACCATGATTTACCTGGTTCATCTGGATCTCTTGGATCTAGTTTTCCTTTGAGCCAGAGCTATGGGATATTTTTATGTCCACATTAAAAAGTAGAATTGCTCCATGAAATGTCTCATTTTAAGGAATGGCATCTGTGATGGCACAGTTCTCCTTCAGTAGTGCACGGGAATGTTATTGTAGATTTTGTACCAGGAATTGAAGTGGAAGAACGATACAGTTAGCACACTGCTATAGAGTGTCAGCATCTCAGGTTCAAATCTGATGCTGTCACTCAGGATGTTTACCCTGGGTTTGTGTGGGTTTCCTCCCCGTGCTCCACTTTCCTCTCACAATCCAAAGAGATATGAGATTAGAAGGTTAATTGGCCACATGGGTGCAATTGGGGTGACGCGGGCTTGTGGGCCGGAAGGGCCTGTTACCACGCTGTATCTCTAAATTAAATCTCAGTGAACTTGAACCTGTATTCTATTGATTCAGGGCGAGTAAACAATCTGCTGGAGGATGGCAGTGGGTCAGGCCGCATCGGTGAGAGGAAAAGGAATGGTCGATGAGTCAAACCCTTCATCAAAACTAATCATGCTCCTCTACCCACTGAGTTCCTCCTGCAGAATGTTCTTTTGTTGCTCTAGATTTCAGCACCTGCAGTCTTTTATGTCTGATTCAGTGATCAGTTCTGCATTGTTCGAGAACTGTCCATTTCATGTTAAATGTCTATCTTCTGAAAGGAACATAATGACCTCAGAAAAGATTCGGAACTTCAGTAAAGAACTGGCCTATGAATGATATGGCACCTAACATCATCTTATACAGTCAAATTACATGTGTGGACTTGAAATTAATGTTTAAATGCTTTTGGCCATGAACAGTCATATTCTAAAAGCCCTTAATTGTTTGCAAGCTGTATCTAAATTTACAGCCATTTTGTTAAGTGAAGAAAATAATCAGTTATTGCAAAAGGAGATGTTCATTTATCTCCAAGCAGAATGAGGTCTGTGTTGTCAGAGGTGCCAAGGACATGGTTTTGTTACATCGGAATGCATCTTATTTTTAGTAGTGTGTCTCTCCATTTGATTTAACAGTGACTTCCATTTAAGTGGCAATGGTAATATTGTATAAGCTCTAAAAGATATTTACAGAAGCATTATTAAACAAAATTTGACATCGGCGCATCAATAGATTTTACAAGAGATGAATAAAAGCTTCATCAAAGGGTTGGATTTCAAGGAACATTGTGGAAAGAGAAAAGAGAGTGAGGATGGTTAGGGCGGGCAGAACCCATGTAAAGAAATTCTACTAACAATGGAGAAACCAAAATCAGGGCTATTCAAGAATTATAAGAGCACATTTATTTGCTTTAATATCTTTATTGGTCTCTCCAGAGGTGGTTAATTCTTTTTAAATAAGTGACATCAGATACAGATTAGCCTTCAGGATCAGGAGTTACAAACTGTGTGTACTAAGGGCTTCCAAGTGTGAAATAAGTTTAACTCTGAGTGAGTTCTGAACTCCAGTGTTACTTTCACACACATCAAAGAACTGTAATGGTTTAATGAAAACTTTTAAAAGTACAATTTGTTCACTTATTCATGGTTACCTGTAAGTGCACTGATTAGATGTCCTGATGCAGTCAGCGACCAACTGTGTTGGCAGCTAAATTTTGCCACAAAGGGATCATTGGGGATCAGGATGTCCACGTACTTCTGAGATGAAGGACATCAGATGCCATTTGGTAAATGTACGGAGCTAATCCACAGTGACAAAATGTAGAACCGTGAGCAGGAAAGGGCTTTGGCAAATACTAGAGCGCATCGGATGTCCCCCAAAGTTCCTCAACATGATTATCCAACTGCACGAAAACCAACAAGGTCGGGTCAGATACAGCAATGAGCTCTCTGAACCCTTCTCCATTAACAATGGCGTGAAGCAAGGCTGTGTTCTCGCACCAACCCTCTTTTCAATCTTCTTCAGCATGATGCTGAACCAAGCCATGAAAGACCCCAACAATGAAGACGCTGTTTACATCCGGTACCGCACGGATGGCAGTCTCTTCAATCTGAGGCGCCTGCAAGCTCACACCAAGACACAAGAGAAACTTGTCCGTGAACTACTCTTTGCAGACGATGCCGCTTTAGTTGCCCATTCAGAGCCAGCTCTTCAGCGCTTGACGTCCTGCTTTGCGGAAACTGCCAAAATGTTTGGCCTGGAAGTCAGCCTGAAGAAAACTGAGGTCCTCCATCAGCCAGCTCCCCACCATGATTACCAACCCCCCCACATCTCCATCGGGCACACAAAACTCAATAGGGTGTACAAAAGAGAAATCCACAGCATTCTCCCCATTCAATTCAACCCTCAGTAGGAAACACGCAACTGAACATGTCATTAAGTAAAGCAGAAAACTCAACTCCTCTCCTCCAAGTTCCCCAACCCTTCGCCACCTCCAGTATCATTTAAAAAGATCATGAACACAATTTGTGTGTTAATACACCCAATGACGTGGCCTCCAAACTGGAGCACACGGAGGAAGCCCACACAGACACAGGGATAACGTACAAACTCCTTCCTGACAGCACCGGATTCAAACCCAGATCGCTAGCACAGTAACAGCAATGCACTAACCGCTACACTGACCATTCAGCCCAATGCTGGACATTTTTGGAACTTTCCCATGTGCAGGGAGTGGGTTTGTGATTAAGAGCCAGGAAGGCTGGTGGATGCAGAAATTACCACTGTCCATTCCTTTTGCTCCATTTGGGGCCATGGTTGCAGAAGTCTTCTTTCCCATTGTGGATTGTGAGTGAAACAAGCAGCCACTCATGAATCCTTTCTAGCTGCTCCCTGTTATATGCCACTTTCTTCTGCAGATCGTTTGGTGCGAGAATGAGTGTACAGCTCATTCTGTTCAGTAAAAAGGGTGCAGATGCCAGAGAACTGGAACAATATCTAAAGTGTTGGAGCAACTCAATGGGCCAAGCAGCATCCATGGAGAACAATATCTAAAGTGTTGGAGCAACTCAATGGGCCAAGCAGCATCCATGGAGAACAATATCTAAAGTATTGGAGCAACTCAATGGGCCAAGCAGCATCCATGGAGAACAACATTCAGTCAACATTATGACTAAATAGTGCTTTCCGTGAATGCTACATGAGCTGTTGAGTTCCTCCGGTATTAATACACCTGTAGATAGCAAAGTTGCAGAGTGCCAGTGTTTCCAAAAGTGGATGCAGGGTTTACAATGATGCAAAGTGTTTGAGAGTAAGCAGAAGTCCATAAACTAGACTGCCGAAGACTTATTGACCTAGAATGTTGATCTTAGATGATGAGACTGTAGTAAATAATGGAGGGGAAGTAGGCGAGGCTGGTGGCTATTGAAATATGATCATAAGACAGAGGAGCAGAAATGGGCTATTCAGCCCGATCAAGTCGTGAGCTAATCCATTCTCCCACTCAGCCCCACTGCCCGGCCTTCTCCCCATAACATTTGATGCCTTGGCTAATTAAGAACCAATCAATCTCTGCATTAATACACCCAATGACGTGGCCTCCACACACACCCACCTATGGCAACAAACTGCACAGATTCACTACCTTCTGGCTCAATAAATTTCTTTGCATCTCTGGTCTAAGTGGACACCAGTCAATACTGAAGTTGCACCCGTTTATCTGAGATGCTCCCACCATGGGAAACAACCTTTTGTCATCTCCTCTGTCCATGCCTTTCAACATCCAAAAGTTTCAATAAACCCCCACCACCATTCTCCTAAATTCCAAAGAGTACAGGCCAAGAGCTGTCAAATGTTCCTTGAATGATAACCCTTTCATTCCTGGAATCATCCTTCTGAAATTCCTCTGAATCCTGTCTAACGTCAGCACATCCTTTCTTAAATGTGGTGCCCAAAACTGCCCACAACATTCAAATGCCATTTAAAGATTAAATGTCCACCTTGAGGACCCATTAATCAAGCTCATTAAACTTGTTTCTGATGTAATCATCAGCGAAAAACATCGAATAACACAGCATAGAAACAGACTTTTAGGCCCATGGTGGCTGCACTGACCATCAGTCTGAATTGATCCCATTTGCCTGAACAAGTTCGCTATCCCTCTGGTTCCTGCTTCTTCACATGACTGTCTAAATCAGCCATTCTTCATTGGGGCCACATGGCCTTCTGGGAGCCACAGCACATTTAAGGTGGGCCACAGACTGAAATCATATTTTTTTTTAGTGTTTTTTACATAGTCAGTCAGTGACAGGTACGAAGGAAACCAACTAAACTTGACTGCTTCACAGGGAAGGGGGCTGTAGCCAAAAAAATGGTTGAAAATGGCTGGTCTAAATGCTTCCTAATTCATGCTATCGTATTTGCTCCTCGCGTTCCCCCTGGAGCGCACTCAAGACACCTACTACTTGCTGTAGGAGAAAAAAAAGCTTCGTAAATCTCCTTTAATCTTCCCTCCTTTCATCTTGAACCCATTCCCTCTGGTATTTGACATTACCATCTTATTTGTCACCTGCCTACATTTTGCTCATATTGGTCTTTGCTGTATAAAGGACACTGTTTGACCTGCTGAGTTCCTCCAGCATTGTGTTTTGCTTCAACCACAGTGTCTGCCGACTTTTGTGTTTTACTTCTGTTCACTTCAAAACTCTGCAAAATCTCTTCGAGGGGCACCTACCCTGAAAAAGTTCTCCCCCTTGGGTTAGGGTGCATGTCTACATGTTGCTCAAACTTTGATGAAGGGCTCAAGCCCGAAATGTTGGTCTTTGCTCTATAAAGTGCACTGTTGAGTTTCTCCATCCTGGTCTATCCACCCTGTTCCAGTTTATTGTCACAGGAGATAGGGTTTGTTTGTTTTCAAAGAGCATTTCCATGGTTCTCAGAATTTTACGTTCTTGAAGTTACAGTACTTGGCTGAGTCCTTCTCTCCACCCCCCCCCCCCCCCCCCAACCAAGCATGACTGAGGGATCTCTTCCTCCCTTCCACTTCAATGGCCAAAACTTCTACTGGTGCAACCCATCTTGCATCATCAGCCACTCCCCATAATATACGTATAAATGTCCATTTGGAGCCACTTGACTTTTGAACCTTCTCCATTCAAACCCATCACAGGTGCCCTGGGTATAACTTCAGCTCCTGTGCACCCTCGCATCTTTTTAGCACCTTGCTTATTGAGAATCTGTCTACTTCAAAAATATTCAACTCTGCTTCTACCTGCTTTGAAGAAGAGAATTCAAATGATCCCTGATCCTGTAATTGGGAAAAATATCCATCTCTGTCTGAGCAACATGTAGACATGCACCCTAACCCAAAGGGGAGAACTTCTTCAGGGTAGCATCCCTCAAAGAGATTTTGTAGAGTTTTGAAGTAAACAGAAATAAAACACATAAAGTTTTCAGACACTGTTGTTGAAGCAATGCCTTGTTTTAAAAAAGTTTTAGATTCTCCAACAAGAAAAAACATCCTCTCCACACCACTGTGACAATACCCTGGAGTGTCTTGCATTTTCAGTCAGGCCCCCCGTCATTCTTCGAGTTGATACAAGAACGGAGTGTCCAACCTTTCTTCTTTAGACAACTTGGCCATTGCTGTCCATCTGCGGAACCTCAGAACTCTTCCAATGCACTCATGGAGGTAAACAAGAAATCTGGGGTCTACTGCAGTACACAAAGTACTGGAGGAACTCAGCAGGTCACACAGCAACCATGGAAAGCAATAGGCAGTCTACGATTCAAGCCTGATCCTCTTCTTCCAAGTGTGCTGAAATTCAGATAGGCATCTGAATAAGGTTCGTGAGGAGCAGCACAGGTTAACAGGTGATAGCGGCAGGAGGAAGACCAAGGGGAAAGGAGGTGATGGGGGATGGAGCAGAGGCCTAAAAAAATATATTCTCTGATAGGAGAAATCAAGGGAAGGGGTTGGATAGCTGAAGAAAGAGAGAAGGCAGGATGAAGGAAAGTTGAGAGAATGGAGGGAAGAACTTAACAGAAATTTGAGGTTCAATATTGATGTCATCCAGTTGGAGACTGCAGAGATGGAATATAAGGTGCTGTTCCACCTATTTACAAGTGGCTTCAATCTGGCAGTACACAAGGCCATGGTCAGACATGTTAGTATGGCGAAGATGTGTGGATTTGAAGTTGGAAGTGGTCGGCCACTGGAAGGGCCTTTCTGTTGCAGCGGACAGAGCGAAGGTGCTCAACGAAGCGATCTCCCAGTCTGTGTCCAGTCTCCTCGACAGGAGCACCAGATGCTGTATGTGAACCCTGCAGACTCATAAGTGAAGTGTTGCTTCACTAGGAAGGACTGTTTGGGTCCCCAAATGTAGGAGAGGGAGTAGCACTTACAAATGTAGCACTTATGTCCAGGACCACTCTCTGTTGGTTAACCTATCTTCTGTCTATATCTGTCGCCTCTTCATTGATTATATCTTCATCTCCCTCTACCCATGTTTTTTTTTTTTCTTGCACTACCTGCTGTACTTTGGAGAGATTGGCTGCATGGAAAACGCACAAAACAATTTTTTTCGCTGTATCTCGATGCACATGGCAATAAAGAGTTCAATTTGGTTAAATTCAATTCACATTAAAGGACTCATCCCACTCAGTCACATACTTTTCTCATCCTCCTTTCAGGGAACAAGTCCATTTCTTTTCTGCAGTTATTGGGCTCCTGAATAGATCCTCCCATTAGTATATGGTGTTTTGCTCTGTTTAATGGTATTTTTCTCCAACTCTATACTTTGTGTTTTTATTTCACAGTAACACAGTGAGTGCTTTTACTCTTGCACTGCCTATTAGAGGTTGATGGGCCTGGATACAATACAAAATAAAAGTTTTTCACCGTATCTCAGTGCACACAAGTGGTTAGCGCAATGCTGTTACAGTGCCGGCAACCCAGGTTCAAATCTGGAGCTGTCTGTAAGGAATTTGTACGTTCTCCTCATATCTGTGTGAGATTCCTGCGGGTGCTACGATTTCTTACCACCCTCCAAAAACTTACAGGGTTTGTAGGTCAATTGGTGTATTTGGAAATGCCTGTCACCATGCTGTATCTCTAAATTTAAATGTTAAATGACAATAAATGATTCAACTAAATTTATATCTATATATTACTCCCTCTACATTCTGCAATAACCTTCAACCTGTAATATGGTATAGTACATCCATTTGATTCCCTTTATCACAATAATAGTTGGGTTTCAAAGCACTTTCAGCATTTCCCAAACCTACAATGCCCCTCTGAATCGGGATTTGCAAGTTGCCTCAAACTCGAAACATGTTGGGGTGTGTACAAGCTAAAAGGCTATCACTTCATCAGTTCACTTCATCCCCAAACACGTCTTCTAGGATTAACCAACGTAACCATATTCCTTTTGCCCCAATTTTTATTCATCTTTTCACCTCTGAACCTTTTTTTTTGTTTGTCTCGCTAGCTTTTCTATACAGGAAGACCATTTGGCCAATTCTGCGTGCGCCAACTCTTAGAAAGTCCGATCCATCACAGATCCCGGCTCTCTCCTATCGTTTATATTGAACAAATTCTCTGTTGAAGGTCTCTAGTTTATGCTACAACCACTAGCAGAACAATAAGTGCCTCAACTATGCCATCTAATCTTTTAATCTCTTCCTTTGAATACCTCGATTAATCACTTGTTAGCTTTCAGCGTAGAACTGAAGTCCCTTACACCCAGTTTCATTCTGTATATCAAGTCAAGTCAGATTTACTGTCATCTGGTTGCACAAGTGCAACCCAACAAAACAGCATTCCCTGGTCCTTGTTGGAAAACATGCAGACACACCACCAGATGTAACACACCTACAGATAAAAAATACATACGGAGGACGTATTCATATGTACAAATAAATAAATAGATATTGCTTCATATATATGAGAGTCTCGGACAGTTAGTGTGAGCAGTTCCTTTGGTCGTTCACCATTCTCACTGCCCGTGGGAAGAAGCTGTGGTGCTGGCTCTGATACTCTTGTCCACCATCCACACTTCAACCTCTTGAATGCCTTTTCAACACTTGGTGTCCAGGCCTGGAAAGAATAATCCAATTAAGATATAACCATTGATCAATAAATAGTTCAGCATGACTCTGTCACCTTTCCAATTTATTAGCTTTGAATCTGTCTACATGTTTAACAGTTTAGAACATAGAACATAAATGCACAATACAGACCTTTCAGCCCACAATATTGTGCCGACCCTAATCCACAATAATCTACTCCATCCCAACCTCACACCCATAGCACTGGATAATGAAGAGTTTTCTTCCTGACACTTTGGGGTGTATTTTATTGATTTTGGGCTGCTGATCATGAAATTCACCTGAAAATTTTCCTGATATATCATTTTTATAGATAAAACTTATTTTTGTGATTTCTTGTCATATTTTAAGTCTCCATCAAGCACACAAAACCATCAAGTGCAACACTTCACTGAAAATTCATTTTCTGCATTTGCACTTGGACTCATTCCCGGCTGATCTTGGTGCAGTCAGTGACAAACATGGTGAAAGATTTCACCAGGACATTGCGACCTTGGAAAAGGGCAACTGGACTCCATCAATGCCGGCTGACTATTGTTGGACACTGACACAACAGGCATCAGCTGCTGAGTACCAACGAAAATCAGCAGCTAAATATTTTAGATCAGTTGAACTAATGCATTGGCCAGCATCATTATGCAATTAAACATGCTAAATTCAATAAAAGTTATTTTAATGCTTCTCCAACTTCCTACGTGGTACAGCAAATCTGAAATTATCTTTGTGTTCAGCTTGAAGTTGTCTTTCATAATCCCCAATTTTTTTTACAGAAGCAAACTTTTGGAAAAAAAAATTGTTGTCCAGTGTAACCATCTTTTTTACTTACATCCATGTTGCCTATCTTTGAGTCTTTTAAATGTCCCTATTGTACCAGCCTCCATCACCTCCCCTGTCAATGCATTCCTGTAACCCACCACCAGGTACCAGATACCTCTGATATCTCCACTAAATGTTCTACCACTCACCTTAAACAGATGTCCTCCGGTATTTGCTATTGTTACCTCTGGAAAAAGATACTGGTGCCCACTCTATATTAGCCATAAATCTATTAGGTCAGCTCTTATTCTCTATTGCTCCAAAGAGAAAAGCCCTAGCTCAGTCAACCTTACTTCCAAAAGTTCTCTAATCCAGGCATCATCCTGGTGAATATCCTCTGCCCCTCCAAAACTTCTACATCCTTCCTGTGATGAGGGACCAGAGAAGTGAATGCAATAATCAATAATAGTAGCTTGGTCAACAACATCGCCCAATTATTTTCAACACGGCCTTTTGCTTTTAAGTCTTCTAATTTGTACAATGGTTGCAAGGAAAGGAAGCATTTTGGTGTGTGTTTAGCTGAATTCATATTGGGAGAATCTATCTGTTTAACAATTTAGACAGTCGGGTAGAAGTGATGATGAGGTGCAAATGCAATCCGCAGAAATCAGTGGTGTTGATGAAGACAATTCAATGGTGGTGAGGGTGAGAAGGCATCAAGCAGTACAACCGAACGACACCCATTTCATTCTAGTCTGGAGATGTTCCATATGAGGTAAATGTGGATGCTGGTGCTGGTGAGGTCAAGTCCTGCGCCACCTCTTCTGCCAGACTGTGGAGTCGTTCCCTCTGGAAGCAGTCTCTTCAGCCACCGAACCTGTCCCAGTGGCCAAGTACTGTTTATCCCATTACCCCGTCCTTCATTCTCCCTGCATGTCTACCCAGTCACCTGCACACCAGCAGTAATTTGCAGCAACTGATTGACCTGCCAACCAGCACGCTTTTAGTAGGGTTTGGGACAAAGCCAGAGCTCCAAGGGGACACCCACGTGCTCACAAGGTGTATGTGCAAACAGTGTGGGAGGTCAAGATTGATCCTTCAACACTGGAGCCATGACACAATAGTGCTACCAAGCGCAACACTCTGCCTGAAGGCTCTGCACACATATTTGGAGCCTGAGAGCTTAGCTCGATTCTTGGCTCTCCTGACTTTGACCACATTGGTGGAGAATGCAAATATTTGAGCTCATAAGTCCATGAGGGTGAGATAAAAGCAGTTGAGCTGAACAGACTGAGTCAAAAAATGTTCACTCCTTTTAAAGAAAATGTTGATGTGGGTGAATCTCAGTGGAGGGGAAATTGAACCACCTGTCCAATTCAGTCTCCACATGAAAGGCACTCCTTAAAATTTTGCTCTTTGCTCTTCAACCAGATTTTTTGGTTATTTGTTTTGTGGCAGCATAACAGTGCAAAATTTCTATAAATTACATTTTAAAAATAGTGCAAGAAAATAAGAGGAAGTGAGGTAGTGTCTGTGGTTCATTGTCCATTCAGAAATCTGATGGCAGAGGAGAAGAGCTGTCATCGTATCACCGGGTGTTCGTCTTCAGGCTCCTGCACCTCCTAGCAGTGTGAAGAGGGCATGGCCTGGGTGGTGGGGGTCCTTGAGGATAGAGGCTGGTGACAGAAGACATTGCCTCCTGTAGATATCCTCTGTGGAGTGAAGACTGATGCCCTTGATGACGCAGGCTGATTTAAGATCTCTCGGGAATATTTTCCAATCCTGTGCATTTGCACCTCCATACCAGAGAGAAGGCACTCCACTATACACCTGAAGAAAGTTTTGAGAGTCTTTGGTGACATACAGAATCTCCTCAGACTCCTCACAAAGTATGGTCACTGGCGAGCCTTCTTCATGGAGGGACCAGGACAGATCCTCAGAGATGTTGACATCCAGGAACATGAAGTTCTTGACCCTTTTCCATTGCTGACCCCTCGATGAGGACTGAGTCATGTATTCCTGGTTTTCTTCTACAATTAGTTCCTTGAATTTGCTAACATTGAGTGCAATATTGTTGTTGTGTCACCGCTCAACTAGCTCCATTAGATTTAGATTAGATTTCAGAGTACACACACGACAACATATGCAACCCTGAGATTCTTTTACCTGCAGGCAAGGCAGAATTACCACTTATTGGTAGTTCAGAAAAAAATTCTACTAAATGTACACATGTAAACAAATAAGGAAATGTAAACAAACTCTTATTTTTGCACTTCATTTATTTATTTTTTCTCTGTATTGCACAGTCAGAGTCCTTAAATGAGTCCCTGATTGAGTTTGATGTTGAGGAGTCTGATGGTGGAGGGGTAGCAGCTGTTCCTGAACCTGGTGGTGCAAGTCGTGTGGCACCTAGACCTCTTTTCTGATGGTAGCAGTGAGAAAAGAGCGTGTGCTGGGTGGTGTGGATCCTTTATGATCCCTATAGATGTTCTCGATGGTGGAAGGGTTTTGCCTGAGATGTCCTGGGCTGTGTCCACTATCTTTTACAAGGTCTTATGCTCAGCGGTATTGGTGTCTTCATACCAGACTATGATACAGCCAGTCAGCTCACGTTCCACCACACATCTGTGGAAATCTGCTAGGATTTTCTGTCGTCATACCAAACCTCTGCAAACTCCTGAGGAAGTAGAGATGCTAATGTGCTTTCTTCACAATGCCGTTAGAAAGAACTGCTGAGAAGCAAGTTGGGAAATTCTCCCGCTGTGAAGTCCTCTTAAAGAATAGGTGTAGGTGTTACAGATGGAGACATTCATGAGGGAAAAATGTGCATGTAATTAGCATGTTAACCTACAAAACCTTTTGGCAGAAAAGATGGAGTTGGCATCATCCTTGGAAAAGGAGTGCCGGAGCAACCACAGAGTGCTGGAGGGACTCAATGGGCCAGGCAGCCTCCATGGAAAGGAATCGAGTCGACATTTTGGGCTGAAACCCTTTGTCAGAAAGAGGAAGTACTGGCTGGACGCTTGAATGAAAGGGGTGGAGGGGGCAGGGCACAAGTGATAGGTGGGAGGGGCAGGAAAAGAGATGAGCTAGGTACGATGGGGGAAGGGACAGAAAGCAGAGAAAGGCGCACACTGAAAAGAGGAAGAAAGAGGATGGGGTGTGGTCTGGAGGAAGGCATGTGTGAGTGACAGGCAGGTAAGGTGGGTGGGCAAGGGGAATGGGGCCAGAGGAATGTGAGGGGAGGGGGTTACCAGAAATTGGAGAAGTTTTTGTTGAGGTTGAAGACTGCCAAGACGGAATATAAGGTGCTATTCCTCCATCAGTTTGCTCACTTTGCTGCACACAGTTAATCACGGAGTCCAAAAAGTTGATGGTGTATGATTCTCAACACCAAAGGAATCTTTCTGGATGGGTGGGCATGTGGACATGAGATGATTCATTTGGCTTTGCAGGGGCATAGAATACAAAATCGACTGCGATTGATTTTTGTTTATCTGCAGTGGATGAGATTCTCATCAGTTCTATGTTTGAGGATTAAGGAACATTGATTGAATTCTGAAAGAAACGTTCAGATCTGTCACACAGTACAGACTGTCCAGGACATTACAGAATTAATTTCCTCAATCTGAGAAAGACTATTGAACTTTCTCCAACTGACAGCACACTTCATCTTAAATCCTGCCAAATCCATCCATAATCAGTTGAAGCACCTTCTCATTAACCTGGATTTTTGCATGAGTATTATATTCATTGGAAAACATCAGTTCAGTTCTGGTTTGAATGAATCAAACTCTGTTTAAAATCTAAAAGCACAGCTTTCAATTGCTACTGAATTCACCTTTTGTTGGTCGTTAATGGTTATGAATAATCTTGCTACCCAACCATTTGAAGGGTCCCAGTGGTCTTCCCTTATTATGCAACTAATGATGGATTGATATTTGAGAATTCTTCTGAAAGGTCAGTAGAAGCTTTTAAAAAAAGCAAAGGCACAATCAAATTGTATTGGGTTTGATCAAAAGCTGCTGAAAACATTTTTCATCTCAATGTCAATATTTTATCAGACCAGGGTATTCAGTATAACCAGGCGACACAGTTAACATAGTGATTAGCGCAACGCTATTCTAGCACCTACGACCTGGATTCTAATCTGACACTGTCTGTAAGGAGTTTGTTCTTCTGTGTCTGTGTGGGTTTCCTCCAGGTGCTCCAGTTTCCTTCAATTGGGAGGGTTGGTCATTTGGGTGTAATTGGGAAGCACAGCTTGTGGGCTTAAAGGGCCTGTTATCGTGCTGTATGTCAAAAAATTTTTAATTTTATATATTCTTTTTACACACACACACACACACACACACACACACACACACAAACACACAAAACAAAAGTTGCTTTTAATTATCTTTAAAATAGAATCAAATCTTGAAAATAGAATCAAACTTTAACTTTTCTCTATTGACTTACTTAACCCCTCTTCTAATTCTAAGTGCATGTGTATGTAATATGTGTTTAAGTTCAGAAAAGTCCAATCTCACTTCTCATTCCTCCAAGTTCACTGGTCAGCTGGGACAGGCAGCATGGGCTATCAGCGTGGGATGTCCCCACACTGATCCCGCTGCCCCGCTCTCTCCCCACTCACGGGGCTGGAGCAGCCGCTTAAGCGGGTGAGGAGGCTGAAGCACCAGCGGAGGAGAAGGAGGCTGGAGTGGCAGGCGGGTGAGTATGGGGTCTGGAGCGGCCGGCGGGGGAGGAGTCTGGAGCACCAGCAGGGTAAGAGGAGGTTGGAGCATTGGCGGGTGAGTACGGGGGCTGGAGTGGCCGGTGGATGAGTATGGGGTCTGGAGCAGCCGGCAGGGGAGGAGGCTGGAGTACCGGAGGGTGAGTACGGGGGCTGGAGCAGCTAGCGGGGGAGGAGGCTGGAGCACTGGTGGGGAAGGAAGGCACTTGAGTCGGGTACCTGCATTGTTTTGGACAGCCCCCTTCTCCCCCGCTGGCCGCTCCAGCCACCTTCTCCCCACTCCCGAAATCAGTCCCAACAGCCCCCTTCTCCCCCACTGGCTGCCCGAAAGTGTGGGGACTGATTTCATGAGAGGAAAGAGAGCGGGGCAGCGGGATCAGTGTGGGGACGTCCCCGTGCTAACAGCCCCGCTGGTCACCTAACAGTGTGGGGACTGGGAGAGGAGCTGTCAGGCGCTGGCCACTTAAAAGCGGCTGCATTCAGATGGCTGGGGAGGCCACTGTGCTGCGGGGATTATCCCTCTCAGAGGAGGGTTACCAAATTCGCCTTGCAGGCACCTTCTGCACATTCACAAGGCCTTCCCACAGCCACATTTTGAAAAAAATATGCAGCTTTACAAGCGGGGCAATTGGCCACCTGAAAGTGCCTTCTGACTCTCACTGAGAGAAAGCCTGTTTGACTCTTTCTGCTTGCAAAACCACATGACCCTCTCAGAATAGCAAGTTCTCTTCCAGACATAGCGGTTCCAACATGCTCTTTCATCTGCATTAGTGAAATCTCAAGCACTCTTCAAAGCTCTTGCAAAAGCTCTGAGGCCCCGATATGTCTAGCGTGGGGTAGAGCTCCAGTATTTCAAATAAGATCTGTTTTAAAGTGTTTGTATGTGACCTACTCTAACAATCCTTTCCCAATTTATCTCCCAAAAACATATCTATATACTCTGTATTCTCTGTCACAACACACACACACACACACACACACACACACACACACACACACACACACACACACACACACACACACACACATTTAAGAGAATAATCTAATCATATTTTTTTAAAATTGAGATACATGGATCATTAATTTGTTTATTTGTTTGTTTTCATATCACATCTGGAGTTGATCTCCAATGCCAGCTTCATATAACGTATAATTTATGAATTTATAAGACAAATTTCAAATTATATTTAATTGCTGAAATGCACTCACCATTACGGATTAGATTTTCAATGTAGTTTGTGAATAGCCATGGTGTTGTTTACATCCAGAAAGAAGAAAGAAATAGAACAATATACTGAACAGAAGTGGGTTGTGAGGGTCCATGTGTGGAACATCAACAATGGTATAACATTTTTCTACATTGTAAACTCAACGGGATTGTAAATTCCACAATTATTACTATTTCCTAGTACTTGCTGATGTATCTTCATTTTGATGCAAGGCTAAACCCGTAGGATACAGTATTCTGTATCCTTGCCCTCTTATATTATTCCAAAACATTTATACATATTTATTTATATTATTCTTTTATGTAAATATGTGATTCTCCTGAGGAGTTCCTGTCATTACATTCAGGGACTTGTCAGCATAACTGCTTTCCTGGATTTGGAAACATATTTCACCATGCTCCACAAAAGACGTGCAGACACGGACCACACTGCAGATGCTATAATCTTCAACACACTATGAATTGCTCAGCGGGCCAAACAGCATCAATGTTTTGGGTCGGAACCCCTTATTAAAACTATGATGGTACATGTGAAATGACAGCTATAAAGAGGTGATAGGCCCCAGAGGTGACAGTGTATAGATCAGAAAGTGTAATGGATGGAGAGACCATAAGGAAGGAGGTGGGGAAAAAAAAATTAGAGAGAGAAAGAGAGAAAATAAGTGCAGAAGTAGGTTAAAAAAAAAAGAGATGGGAACAGTGGAACCAGATTGTTGGGGTTACCAAAAGTTCCATCTTTTTTTTTTAACCTATATATTTTTTCTTTATCTCTCCAATCTCCTTTCTCTTCCCTCTCTCTTTTTTTCCACCTCTCCACCCCTCACATCTTCTGTCGAAGAGCTTTTTTTTTCTCCTTTATAAACCTAATATCACCCCTTTCCTGCCATCTCGATGAAGGGTCCCGACCCAAAATGTTAACCCACCCTTTCTACCCATTAGATGCTGTGTGATCCACTGAGTCCCTCCTACAATACTTTGCAGAAGTTTGAAGGGATGATTTGGTCGTATGATGCACAGAAAAGGGATCATTTGGACCACTGGGTTTATGTAGGCTTCAGCAAGTCTCATTCCTCCCTGCCACTTAGAGTAGCCTATTGACCTAACATCCTAGAACATCTAGAATGAACTAAGAACCTGCATCTAGAAGGAAAAACCACAACACCCAGAGGAAGCCCTCACAGTTGCAGGAAGAACGAGCAATCTCCACACCAACAGCTGCTGAGGCCAGGGCTGAGCCCAGGATATGTGAGCATTAACTGCAGCCTCGCAGTTACAGCTGGTGACTGGGAGGAATTTTGTGTAATTTTTATGTGCCCTGAAGTAGCTCAATGAGGAGTAGAAATGCAATGTTTTTGGTGCCGTGATGATCAGCATCTGGAACTACAAACATCCTCTCTGGTTTTCACCGTCTGCTGACTGTTGAGTCCCAAATTCTGGCTGGACTTGGACTCTTCACTGTGTTATGTAACTGTGTGAGGTACCTTCATCACGCAGTCTCCATCACGTCCTCAAGGACAATTAGGGATCAGCTATTAAATGCCACCTTGCTGGCAATGCCAATAGCCTGTGTTTGAATAAAACAACATCACTGTACATCTTGTTATTTTATGGCGGTGTTACAGTGATCTATGTTATGCAATGCTAACTTCAATGTACTGCTACCCTTCTCTCTCACACACGCACACACACCTGTCTCTTTCCTACCTCTACCTGAGCCGTTGTGCAGGAAACAATGTTATCTTGTGACTGCACAAGGCCAAGAATGAAACTGAAAGTACAAGTGGCTTTATCCAGCCAAAATCAGAAAAGGGTTTTGACTATTATTGGAATGCCTTTTTGGTTTGGGTTGCGAGTTAAGAGAGGCCTATACTTTTGTTCGTTGAGTATATTACTTGTGGGGGGGGGGGAATAAATATGTCTTACTTTTTCTTACAGACTTGAATGAATGTGAAATAAAATCCATTGAATCTATATCCTAAGAGACTGAAGAGCCTATTGGACTTTATTACCTTTCACATTATTTATTGAAGCTTTTATTTAATTGGTAAAAAAATGCAATAGCAGCCAACTTCAGTAAGTGATTACATGGCACACATTCAAGGCACTCTGAAATGGCCTGTACTGTTTTTTTCGTTAAATGAAAGATTCTTGCGAAAGATATGAGTAATGGCATATTTCTAAATTAAAGTATTTTGTGGTGAAAAAGGCAGTCCCTTAGGAGACCTGCTCTGTGCGTAGGGGACGAATTTATATATAAACAGCACCACATTCAAAAGGTATGTCCAAGACTCCAAAAAAGCCTGACTAAATTTTCATTAATAGCATCGCTCCGTGTTAGAAATTTAGTCACTGCACTTAATTCAAGAAAAATCCAGTGTCCCATTGCTCATTTTTAGTGATCAGCATTGTTTACCTGGACCTACAGCACTGCACGGATGATGCCTCGTGTTCTACTCTCCGTGCATACATGATGGAAGAGAGTGTTTATGCCCATCCATTCCACGTTTTAGAATACATGCGATCAGCTCAATGATTCATGCTGAGAATGTGTGAGGCAGAGGTGGAAGGGTGCAAAGAAAGCTCCCGTTTGCTGCATCTTCTGAAGCATTTTTACACTTGGTTTTCCCTCTTCACCTGGAGGCGCTGCTTTTTTTTTCCATTCCCGAGTTAACTTCCTGGAGAATCAGCAACACTGCTCTGCTTTGGCAGTGAGCTTTCTTAACACAGAAACAAACCGGTGGGAGGCATCGACACTTGTGCCGGCCAAAGGATCTGTTTCTGTCCTGCAAATTGGGTAATTTCCCAAAAGTCAGACATGACCTTCCTCTGACCAACAATGCTGGACTAATTAATGAATTATCTGCTTCATTTAGTTAATGTGCACCCCCCCCCCCACTATAATTGTGCCTACCAAAGGATTTCTCGGTGGTTGAGAATTAAAGCTAGTGCCAGTATAATCTTAAATATCAGCAGTCATTGATTACCAAAAGGGGAAAGAATCTGTATTATTGCATAAATTATACAGATATTACAGAATTAGTACGCCTACTGTCCCACAAGCTTCGTTATCATTGGCGACACACTAAAATTTATGTTAATTCTTTAAAAATGGTATAAGGGAATAAATTACCTCTCCAAAATACATGCACCAAATCCAGGATGATTGCAGCTTCTTAACTTAGCATCTCTTTGAACTCAGTGTATTTATTTAAGAGTAATTAGATTCTCATCAGCCTTAAAGGGCCAAACACCCAATCGGTAGGAAAGGCATTGAATTGTGGGTGACTTTCCATGGTAACTTTCGTGGAAACACACGGGGAAGCAAGATTGTGCAGTTGTACGTGTCATTTTCACAGTGACCACAGTAGTTACATCAAAAAACATATTAGTGCAAGCTTAGTCCACCATTCGTGAAGGTCATGGTTAATCTTTGAGCCCTTCCACTTTTCGCCACAACCTATATGTCCGTTGAGCCCAGAAATTGATCGACCCCTGTCTTGAGTGAGCGTTAATGAGGAAACCTCCACATCCCAGTCCTACCCTTCTTCTAATACTGTGAGCCCTGACTCCTCAGCCAGGCAAAACCTTCTCATTACACCTCTATTGGCAATGCCTTTGAAAACCTTTCTTTTTTTTTTCTCCTCATGTTCTCCTGAAGTTTAGAGAATAGAGTCCAGGTCTACACAGTCTCCTCTTGTGTCAACCCCACCATTCCTGCATCAGTCTAGTGAGTGTTTGCTCTACTCTCTTTCTCATTTAGGTACATCCTATCTTAGATAAGAAGACTAAAACTGTGCCAGTTGTGGTCTCACGTTGGCTCTATCTAATTGCAACAAAGACCTTGTTACCCCTATAATTAAATCCTCATGTGATTACAACCAGCAATTTGCCCTTCAAATTGTTTCCTGCACCTGATTGTTGGCCTTCAATGGCACACCTCAGTTGCTTTGAATGGTAATATCACTTAATTTGATTCCAATTACTGGTCACATTCTCAAAGAATGCCAGTAAATTAGTCAAGCTTAATTTTCCTTTCTTAAATCCATTTTGGCCCTGCTCAACCCTATTATTCTTTCCTGGGTGATCGTTACAGGTTCCAGTGCTTTCCCTTCCACTCATGTTAGTCTGTCCCTTATATCTCAATAGTAAGGTCGTATTTGCTACCCTCTGATATGTAGAAAAATATTCCAGAACAGACAGGACCTTAATCAGAGAATCCGCTATTTTGAAAGCCATCTCCTTTGAAGCTCAAATACAATGGGGAGTTTTGCCTGTTGTGTTTTTCATACCTTTTAACAATCGATCTGCTCATTTAACATATTCACAGTGCAACTTGATATTGGGAACTACTGCAGCCAACACATAAGTTAGGATTTGTCCATCACATTGGTGTCCTGAGATGTTGAAGAAGTATGAATCAGTTGATTAATTAATAAGATTAATTAATAAGAGGTGCAGACTGAACTGTATGAAATTTAAAAACAACTTACAATTCTTCCAAGCTTTTAATATGGCAGGAAGTCCAAAGGCAGTTCGTAGAAACATTATCAAATATTCAGATGTGGGATATTGTGACAAGTGTCTGAAGATCCAGTTTGCTCAGAAAAGTGGATCTTGTGCAGCTTGTTGGATGGGAGATATTTTTAAAAATTTTAAATATAAAATCTAGACATGCAGCACGGTAACAGGCCCTTCCGGCCCACGGGATCGTACTGCCACCAATTGACCTACGACACCCATACAGTTTGAAGGGAGGGAGGAAACAGGAGCCGCCAAAGGAAAACCCATTCAGGTCACGGGGAGAATGTACAAATTCCTTACGGACAGCGCCGGATTCAAACCCAGGCCACTGGTGCTGTAACAGTGTTAAATTAACTTCTACATTAACCTTGCTGGCCTTTGGGGAGAGAATTCTGGAGCTTGGGCCTAAACAGGCTGCTATGATGTGGTGGTGTACTGATGTGGAGGAGAAAAGGTACATTGAAGAGTTGCAAGGACAGGAAGACATTATTGAGGCAGGGAAGGCTGAGGCCCTGCACAGTTCTGAAAGTAAAGCTGAAAATTTCCAAATCAATGCATTACCAGCCAGGGAGCCCAAACAGTCAGAGTTTTACTGCATGGAAACAGGCCCTTCAGAATGGTACAAATCATACAGCATCCATACAGTATGTATCTGTCCTTATACGATAGAAACAGCGAGCAACTGTAACAAAACAAACATTGGAGAAACTCAGCAGATCATGCAGCATCTGTAGGAAGTTATGGGTAACCAATGTAACCAATGGGAATGCTGGAGTACAAACACAAAATACTCAGCAGGTCAAACAGGGTCCTTTATGTGGCAAAGGGAAAGATACAGAACCGACCTTTTAGGCTTGAGCCCTTCTTCATAGCGTGAGAAAATGCCGGCAGGCGTTCGAACAAAAGAGTGGGGCGGGGGGAGGGGGTGGCAAGGCAGCAGATGAGAGGTGGAGAAAGGAGAGAGGGAACAGCAGCAATGAGGGGGAGGAGAGGATGGCTGTGTGGGTGGAAGAACTGAATGGACAAGAAAGGGGGAGGGGGAAGAAAAGGCGAGCAGCTTTAACGAAAAGCAGTAAAGTCGATGTTCATGCCACGTGGTTGGAGAGTGCCCAGATGGAAAATAAGGTGTTGTTCCTCCAATCTGCGGGTGGTCAGGGTGGGACAATACACAAGGCCATGGACAGACATGTGAGCACGGGAGTGTGACCCAGAATTGAAATGGTTGGCCACTGGGAAGCCAGTGTGATTGCAACCAGAGTGGAGGTGCTGGGCATAGTAATCTCCTAGTCTGTGACCGGTCTCTCCGATGTTGAGAAAGACACAAAGGGAGGATTGGATTCAGTAAATAAGTTCTTTAGATGCACAAGTGAAGTGCTAATTCACATGAAAGGTCTGTTTGGACCCCTGGACCGTGGTGAGAGAGGAGGTGTGGGCACTAGTGTTGCACCTCCTGCAGCCACAGAGGAAGGTGCCGGGGGTGCAATGGATGGGAGGGATGAGTGCACGAGGGAATCGCAAAGGGAGCAATCTCTGCAGAAGGCCGAGAGGGGAAGAGAGGGAAAAATGTGTCTGGTGGTAGTAATGCTGGAAATTGCAGTGGGTGATGTGTTGGATGCGGAAGCTGGTGGGGTGGTAGGTGCAGACGAGGGGGATTCTATGTTTGTTGCGTCTGGGGGCAGAGGGGGCCAGGGCAGATGAGCAGGAAATGGAGAAGATGCGGGTGAGGGCTGAGTGGATGGTGGTGGAGGGGAAACTACATTTGTGGAATAAGGCAGACAGTTCAGAAGATCTAGACTGGAAGGCCTCATCTTGGGGACAGATGCGGTGGAGATGGAGAAGTTGAGAGAAAGGGATGGAATCCTTGCAGAGGACAGGTTGTGAGAAAGTGTGCTCCAGGTAGTTGTTGGACTTGGAGGGTTTGTAGTATATGTCAGTGGAAAGCTTGTCTCCCGAGATCCAGGAAGAGGAGAGTTTTTCTCCACCTATCATCTCCTGCCTTTGCCTCCCCCCTTTCCCCTTTACTCTTTTGTTCTGACTCTTGCTGGTATTTTCTCACACTTCAATGAACGGCTTAAGACCGAAACGTCAGTTCTGTATTTTTTCCCTTTGCCACATAAAGGACACAGTTTGACCTGCTGGGCTTCTCCAGCATTTTGTGTTTTTACTTCAACCGCGATGTCAACAGAATTTTGTGATTTACTACAGAGATGCTAGAGGAGCCCAGCAGGTCTTGCAGCTTCCATAGGAGGTAAAGGTACATTACCGATGGTTCGGGCCTGAACCCTTCCTCAAGACCTAACCAACACTACCTGATGAAGGACCCAGACCCGAAACGTTGGTTGCCCTTCTTTACTTCTTATGGATGCTGCTTGACCAGCTGAATTTCACCAGCACATTAGTTGCATTGCACTTGACTCCTGCATCTCCAGATTTTGTGGGTTTTCCCACTTCCTCTGCCCGGTTGTGGTTCATCTTCCATCTGATCTCAGCCCTGGAGAGAAGAGAATTCCATTCTGTGGCACCTTTGAAGGCCTTACATTAGTGGTTCTCAACATTTTTCTTTCCACTTGCATCCCACTTTAAGTAATCCCTCTGCCATCAGTGCTTTGTGATTAGTAAGGGGTTGCTTAAGGTGAGATATGGGTGGGAAGTGAAGGTTGAGAATCACTGCTCTAGACCCAGTTGTTACTGAATTATTTTGCTTGCGAAAAATAGTTATTGGCCCATTTCCTTTGGAGTTATGAAACCGTGCACATAGCGAGTTAATGAGGGACCATTAAAACAGTGGTTTTCAATCTTTTTCTTCCCACCCACATACCACCTTAGGCAATCCCTTACTAATCACAGAGCACCGATGGCAAAGTGGTATGTGAGTGGAAAGAAAAAGGTTGAGAACCACTGCCTTACATGGGCGATGTGAGGAAAATGTTTCCTCTTGTAGAGAACCAGGGATTGCACTTGAAAAATAAAGGGACATCATTTAAGAAAATATTAAGCAAAATCTTGTTTAACTCCAGTGAGCAACTGAAAGTCAGTTTGCACTTATGGGCCAAAGAATGGAAAGACACTCAAATACTTGCATTATTATGAGATATTCCGAAGTATTCTCAGAAGTTTTGTTGCTGTTGACAGCAAGGTCCCACTGTCCTTAGTGTAATAAATGATGAGATGGTCAGTGATAAACATTGGCCAGGACATGAGGGATAATTCTCATGCTTTTCTGCAAGTGTGTGCGTTCAATTGAGAGGCAGCCTCAGCAAAGCCTCATGGCAAACTACTCTGGACTGTGGTGCAGACCCACAGAAAGTGGGAAGCAGAGCCACAGTGCTCCCCCACGGGGTCCAAATGCCCAGTTTTACTGCTGTCACCTCTGTACAGGCTTTAAATGGCCTTTTAAAGGTGGTTTATTTAAAATCCTGCGACCACCTGATCTGGGCCTAAGATGGCGGCGCCTATGTACAGCAGCGACCACTAGGGTTGGCAGATTCTGGGGAAGCAGAGACCTGGTGCAAGGAGTAAACAGGGAGACCTTTCCTCCCCGATTTGAGAAGGAGAAGCAGACAAGATGACCCATGGGACGGTGAGCATGGCAGCAGACCAGCGAGAGGCTCTGAGGTTGAACAACACACAGACAGCGGGCTGCTGGTGACTCAGGCAAGGAGCCCACGCAGGCTGCGGGCTGCTGGTGGCTGCGGTCAAGGGATTCACACCAGGCTGCACACTGCTGGAGACTGGGTATCACGTATCAAGGAATGCAAATGGGTGCCAAGAGTGCTCGAGGCTTACTGATTGTGTCAGAGGTTTGCATCTGGAACATGGGTTGCTAATGGTGTGAACTGAAGGCTTTGTGGCTGCACATGTTGCGGGAGCGCTGGAGGCAAATCCACGGACACTCTGTCCCTCTGGGTGGATTCTCTTTTGTTTCTCATTGCCCTGATTCACTGGGTAAAATCTTACTGTTGGCAAAACTTTGGCTGCCTTACGATAGACCAAAGGAAATTTCACGTAATATCACTTTTTGAAAATAATCTTGAACTGTGTTGATTTCAAATTTCTTCCTTTCATCTAATGGCCTGCCTTCCTTTACCAGATCTCTCCCAGCACGGCTCCATATCCTACGTCCATTCTTCTTCCAAGTCGTCAAGTTTATTGTCATTTGATTGTACAAGTACAACCCAACGAAACAGCGTTCTACAGTCCTCAGTGAAAAACACGCAGACACACAGCCAGGCATAACGCCCCTACAGACAAACAATACATATTCCCTTCCCTAACTTCCCCACAAACCTTTGTTTTAGTTGCCCTCATTTTCATCATTTACCCCTCCCATCTCACTAATCTTTTTTTTCTGCCTGTGCACCTCATTCTCCGACTACTGGACAACTCACTTGTAAGTTTAATTATATACAAATTGAAGATGTTATGATTTTTTTTACCTTGCTTGAGTTAGAGTGTATGCAACTGTACCCTGCTGCGGTTGTACGAGGCTGAATTTACACAGATGTTGCTTTGTGGGAGGCGATGGATTAGGATAACTGTGCGGAGTTGCTGTTTGTTCAGCAGGTTAGGGGTTATTATATAACTTTGTGGAATTGTTTATTTAGCAGAGTGTGCAAATGAAGATATCTGTGTCTGGGCTCCCTGCTTGCCGGAAAGAATCATGTCATCGTTCAAATTTGTGGACAGATGCCTGGTTTGCTGATCATTCCACACATTTAAATGAAAGGATATAATTCATGAAAGACTTTATCTGGATGCTGCAAAATACCAGAGTAAACTATGGTGTTCTCTCTCCATCCATCATTTCATTCAGTGTATTTTTAACGGATTCAAAGTTCTCGATTTAGAGGTGGCATTAGAATAGATTGCAAATGAGGATCTGTGAAACAAAGAGCACATCATTCAAAAGGACTGCTTTACAGAAATTTGAAGAGTTTTAGGAACCAGGTTAAAAAATCATGCAGTTTGTGGTTGGTGGTTTTATGCGGAACAACGATGTTGAGCAGTTCACGGAGGGGGATGGTCCAAACATCATGACCAATTTTGGGGGAACTGAGTGAGGGAAAAATAGCTGGTTTCAACAGTACAAGGATAATAGCTTTACACTTTGGAATCCTCTCTTGACAGTTCAAACTCTGAAGCGCCATAGGTTTCAATGGGGATTTTAGATCTACAAATGACAAAGGAAATATTTATCAATGATTTGATTCCATTTAGTATTTTGCAAGTACTTTTCTGATTGGACTTGAAGATGACTAAATAGACGTATATGACGAGTTTGGATAGGATGGCAGCCAACACCTTATTTCCTTGGGGCGACGATAGCAAACACCAGAGGACATCTGCTTACGGTGAGGGGAGGAAAGTTTAGGCGAGACGTCAGAGGCATGGTTTTTACACCAAGAACGGTGGGTGCTTGGAATGCATTTCCGGGGGTTGTAGTGGAGGCTGGTAACATGAGGACATTCAAGAGACTTTAAGATAGGCCAATGTATGTAAGAAAAATGGAAGGTTATGGGTGTAAAGTAAGGAAAAATTATATTGTTGTGGAATAGACTACATAGATCAGCAGAAGAGCCTATACTGTGTTGAAATGTTCTATGTACTTTAGTGAACTTTTTTATATATATCTTTGTTGTGTACATAATTAAAAGTATAAATATCTCAGTGACAAGCTATTTTTAACTTAATTTTTTTACAACACAGTAGAAGCATATTCTAGCCATTGAAGCCCATGCTGCCCAATTAACCTCCCAACCCTATATGCTTTTGTTAATACAGTAATACTTAAGCAGAAGTGAAGCGTTGCTTCCTTGACTTTGCCTTGGGATAGGATGGCAGGGCATAAGGTGGAACCTCTGCACTCCACCTCAAGCTTGCCATTGTGACCTCATTGGCTGACTCAAGGGAGTAGTGAGTTAGGCCGTCAGGTGAAGGGGGGGAGGGTGGGAGAGCGGATGGAGATTCCTGCCATTATCCTTGGTCTGATGCGATCCAGCTCACCAACAGAACTGTTCTTTCTGTAATTCCCTTTATCCTTTTTGAAAGAAAAATATTGTTTATATAAATAATGGCTTGCTGATTTTGAAGGAACTGGAGGACCTCACGAGAGAAGGGACTCGATAGCAGAGGTGTATTGTTAATGAGGAGAAATTATCTCGTCCCAGTAGTATAAGGGTAATGGATTGATATCACTAAAGATTAAACCATTAATATAGGGATGGCTCGAATGCTTCTGACAGCATGCGGATGCTGTCTTATTGTCAATGAAGATGAAGCCTGTAACGCGGTACTGGCTGAGGGAGACGATAATGGCAGAAGGGAGTTAATTTAACATCAGTCAAGGTTCGAGTGACCCGCAACTGGGTTTGTTATTATTAATTCACGGTTGCCTAATTGCTCAAGGTTAACAACTGTATTACGCAGATGCTCATTTCAGAAATGAAAGACTTTTCATGGTTGATACTGTCACTTTCAGATCCATTTTGTATGTTTGTATCAAGGAAAACCTGGACGTTATTATTATACACAGCTCCTAGTTGATTTTAATGCATGTGGTGCACATGTCCCTTGAGTTACAATGCTCTTCAGTATTCACTTTCATTACATCGGTGTCTTCTTTAATTCATAACTCCCAGGAATATAGTTGCACAATGCAAAAATAAAACCTTACAGCTCCTCGTGAAATTGTGATTTGCAGTTGTGTCCCCAATGCGATCTCACACGGTAAGGTCAAGAACATGACATGAAGGTGACCTGTACGTGGAGGTCAGGAAAAAAATATTCCAGCCCAAAGAAATCATGGCTCAAAATGGGTGAAACTTCACAGGGTCGTGATGATTTTGTGCCTGAACTAACATCGCCCCATTCAGTACCCCTGAGCCTGCAAAAGGAAGTGGGCCCCAGGACATCACAGCCAAAACCTTCCCCACCATTGAGAACATCAACAGGGAGCACTGCTGTCTGAGGGCAGCAGCAATCATCAAAGACCCACACCACCCAGCACACGCTCTGTTCTCGCTGCTGCCATCAGGAAAGAGGTCCAGGTGCCACAAGACTCGCCCCACCAGGTTAAGGAATGGCTGTTCCCCCTCCACCATCAGACTCCTCAACAACAAACTCATTCAGGGACTTATTTAAGGACTCTTACTTGTGCACTTTATTGATTGTTTTTTCTCTGTATTGCACAGTCATTTTCCTTATATTTCTTTATTTGTTTACATGTATATGTTGAGTACAGTTTCTTTTGCACTACAATTAAGTGGTAATTCTACCTTTCCCATAGGGAAAAGAATCTCAGGGTTGTATGTGATGTCATGTATGTACTCTGACAATAAATTGGAAATCTGGAACAGCCAGTGAGATGTACTGCCGTTTCACATTTGCCCTCCACCCTGAGACACAACAAGGACACCTACCACCCCAGAAACCTCCGTTTACAACATATCATCCTCCACAATTCACGCCACTTCCAACGTGATAGTACCACCAGATGCATCTTCCCCTCCCCTCTCAACTTTCTGAAGGGACCACTCCCTCTGGGACTCCCTCGAGCACTCATCCATTCCCACAAATTGCCCCCTTGGCCCTAGAGAACTGGAACCCTTAGGAGGCAGTGATCACAAGATGATAGAATTTACCTTGCAGTTTAAGAGGAAAAATTAAAATCGGTGATGTCAGTATACCAGTGGAATAAAGGGGACTACAGAGGTAAGAGAGAGCAACTTGGCAAAAGTTCATTGGAAAAGCACACTAGCAGGGATGAGTTTCTGCAAGAAATAAGGAAAGTGCAGGACAGGTATATTCCAAAAAAGAATAAATATTTGAATGGAAAAATGATACAACTGTGGATGACAAGAGAAGTCAAATCCAAAGTAAAGGGTATACAAGAAAGCAAAAATGACTGTGAAGGGAGAGGACTGGGAAGCTTTTAAAAGCTTACTGAAGGCAACTCAGAAGGTCATTAGGAAGGAAAAGATGGAAAGGAGGCTAGCAAATAATATCAGGAAGGATACTAAAAACTTTTGTTTTTAAGAATAAAAAAGAGGTAAGAGTAGACATAGAACCAATAGAAAATTATACTGGAGAAATTATAATTGGAGTCAAGGAGATGATAAAGGAAGTTAATGAGTGAATGAGTATTTTGCATCAGTTTTCACTGTGAAAGGGTGTCAGGGAAGAGAGGTGAGTGCAGTCATGATCACCAGAGAGGAGGTGCTTGGAAAGCTGAAAGGTCTAAGGGTAGATAAGTCTCCTGGACCAGATGAAATGCATCCTCGGGTTCTGAAGGAAGTAGCAATAGAGATTGCAGAGGCATTGGTCGTGATCTTTCAAAAATCAGTAGATTCTGGCATGGTTCTGGAGGACTGGAAAATTGTAAAAGTCAATCCGCTATTTGAAAAGGGAGGGGGGGTAGCAGAAAGGAAATTAAGGACCTATTAACCTAACATCAGTGGTTGGGAAATTGTTAGGAGTCATTTGTCAAGGATGAGGTTCTGGAGTGTCTGAAGGTGCACAAGATGGGCCAAAGTCAGATGGTCTCCTTAAGGGAAAATCTTGGTTGACAAACGTATTGCAATTGTTTGAGGAAACCACAAGCAGACTAGGCAAAAGACATACAGTGGATATTGTTCATTTGGAATTTCAAAAGGCCTTTGTCAAGCTGCCGCATGTGAGGCTGCTTAACAAAATGAGAGCCCACTGAATTACAGGAAGGGTATGGGTAGAGCATTGGCTGGTCAGCAGGAACCAGAGAGTGGGAAGAAAGGGATCCTTTTCTGGTTGGTTACTGGTTACCAGTGGTGTTCTGCAGGGTCAGTGTAAGGGCCACTTTGTATGTTGGATGTTAATGATTTTGATTGAGGAATAAATGGCTTTGTGGCAAAGTTTGCATATGATACAAAGAGAGGTGGAGAGGACAGGTAGTGAGGAGGAAACTAAGAGAATGGATGTAAAAGTGCAAATGAAGTACAATGTTGGAAAGTGTACAGTCATGCAAGGTTAACCCCCAGGTTGAGTTGGTGGTGATAAAGGTGAATGCAATGTTGGCACTCCTATCTAGAGGAATAGGGTACAAGAGCAGTGATGTGATGCTGAGGCTTTATAAGGAACTGGTGAAGTCTCACTTGGAGTACTTGGGACAGGAGTTGAGCTAAAGGGAAAGAATAAACAGGTTGGGACTTTATTCCTTGGAGTGAAGAAGAATGAGGGGAGATTTGATGGAGGTTTCCAAGATTATGAGATATATCGGCAGAGTGGATGCAAGTGGGCTTTTTCCACTTTGATTGGGGAAGCTAAATATGAGAAGTTGTAGTTTTAAGCTGAAAGGGTGAACATTAAGGAAAAGTTCTTCACTCAGAGAGCGGTGGGAGTGTGGAATGAGCTGCCATCTGATCTGGTGAATGCGGTTCAATCTTGAGTTTCAAGAATAAATTGGATAGATAAATGGATGGGAGGGTTATGGAAAGGGAGGAGATTAATGGGACTAACAAAATAATGGCTGGCACAGACTAGAAGGGCCGAGTGCCCTGTTTTCTGTTCTGTAGCGTTCTACGGTTCTATGATACTGGAGAAGGAGGGCTTGTGTTATGTCTAGACAGACTGAAATATGTTTCCCACAGAGCATAGCAGGATGAGGGGTAATCTTATAACATCAATGGTTACAGTCTTTTCGCCAAAGTCTGGGGCCTTGATTTAATGTGAGAGGGGGCATATTTTAAGGATTTTGGCATCTTTTATCTAAGTCACACTAGAATTAATTGAACAGTCAGGAAGTCTCAGGCCTCTGTGCCAGGTACATCTGAGCTACACACAGGGTTCGTGCTCAGGTATTCAAGGATGGAATTTGTAGCACAAGTCAATCAATCGCAAGTTAAGGATCGGCACTCTCTGAGGATGTGCAGAGTCAGGACTTGTGCAAGAGTCATCTATAATGGAAAACCTGAAATAATCTACGGGAAAATGATCAAAGATTCAGAAAATATTTATAAATGGCTCTCAACACTGTTAAGGCATGAGGTTCCTAAGGAACATAGTATCTGTACTCTGGTGATGGTCTAGATTCCAAATAGTATTCATCATTTATATGTACCCACAGGGGTAGAATCTAACTTGCCAAATCACTGTCATCACCCACGGGAAAACTGCCTTCAAATTGAGCTTTTCTGAGCATCAAGTTCCTTAGAAGTGACCTATCGTGGGCACTCAACATCTCATCACTTGTCAGGAAGGTGCAACAGTGACTGCATTTCCTTAAAGGCTGAGGCGAGCAAGGCTACTGGCCAGTGACCTGTCATTCTTCTACTGGAGCTCTATCAAAAACGTCCTGGCTGGCTGCATCACCGTGTGGTACGGTTGTTGCAGAGAATTGGCTCAGAAATCAATCCACTGGACCAGAAGAGCTGCTGAGAGGACCACTGGAGTCTCCCTCGCGCCCCCCCCCCCTCACCCACCCACCCCCATTGATGTGATATACTGGGATTGTTGTGTAAAGAAGGCTCGCAAAATCACTGAGGACCCCTACCACCCTGCATACAGCATCTTTCAACTATTCCCGTCAGGAAAGAAATACAGAAGTATTAGAATCAAAACCACCACAAGCAGTGAGGCTGCTGAACAACTGATAAACTGCTCTAACAACTCAATGTATATTTTCTACTATTCTTGCCTGTATGTGTATTATACCTGTATGTGTTGTTTTGCACTGTGGACCGAAGAACACTGTTTCGTTGGGCTGTATTAGTACAATCAAATGATAAATAAACTTGAACTTGAACTTCAGAATGTCAGCGAGTTCAAAGATGCTTTGGAGGTGTGCCAAAGTGTGTGGCCCTAGCTCTGTCAAGGCGGACGTCTGACTCCGAAGGTACTGGGGACCTCAGAAAGATGCAGAGAAGGACACTTGTTCATCAGATAATTCCCTTACAACATAAAAGGAGACCATTTGACCCCTTGAGTCATCAATTCCACTTGGTCATTACTTTCCCTGTCACCTATAACAGAGTTCCTTGAATTCTCCCACTTACACATGGGGTGATATACAGTCACCAATTAATCTTTGGGATGTGTGAGGAGGAAATGAAAACTCCATGCAGACAGCAGCAGAGGTCAGCATCAAACATGAGTCACTGGAACTGTGAGGCAGTAACTCTATTGGCATCCAAATGGTCTTCAATGGACTCTGAAAGATGCTTTGTTTATCCACAAGAAGTCGCACTGATTCTTCCTGATGAGGATAGTATCTAATTTGAGGTATTCTGAAACACTGAAGTGTCTAGGCACTAAAAATAATACATGTATGAAGTGTGCATTGCATACATTTCTAAACTATCCAGTCCAAATCATTGAAAAAATCCATTGTTATCTAACTTCCATTAACAGGAATGAGTAATGTGAGATTATGGACATGGCATGATTAGCCTAACGGTTAATGCTGTTACAGTGCCAGCGATCGGGACAGGGTTCGAATCCCACACTATATGTAAAGAGCCCGGTATCTGCATGGGTTTTCCTCAGGTGCTCTTATTTCCTCCCACCATTCAATACGTACCGGATGTTGTAGGTTAATTGGGTGTAATTGGGCGGCTTGGCCTTGTGGTCTGAAATGGCCTGTCACTGTGCTGTATGTCTAAAAAAACATTTTTAATTAAAATATACATACAGTATATAGATGCAATGAGATCCCTACTCGTTTCAATCAAACAGGTGCAGACGATGTGCCAAGTACAATAGTATAAATTGATCGAGTGGCACGGTTAGCGTAGCGGTTTGCACAACGCTGTTTACGTACCAGTGGTCGGAGTTCAAATCCACTGCTGTCTGCGAGGAATTTGTATGATCTTCCTGTGTCCGCATGGATTTTCCCCGGGCGCTCTTGTTTCCTCCCACTATTCAAAAGAACGTACCAGGGGTTAATTGGCTGGAATGGGCTCGTGGGCCAAAAGATCCTGTTACCATGCTGTATGTCTACATTTTTAAAATAATAATTTAATTTAAATTAACACAATTTGCCAAGACATAAATAAATAATAAATACAAAAGGACAGATGGACAAATATTCATAATTACAGTTAATGCAAGAAAGGAAAGGTTTCAATAGTGCAGACATATCTTTTCAGGCCCCCAGACTAGTTCGTGGTTAGGGTGAGATACTGCAGGGATGTTCAAGAGCCTGATAGGTGCTGAATGAAATGAGGTGTTGGACTTCAGGCCTCTGCACGTTCTGCCTGAAGGTGGCACCAAGAAGGGGTTGTGTCCAGGGTGATGGGGGTCCTTTGTGATGATGGCTGCTAATTGTCAGGTCTTAATTAGAACCATATTATTTTCACAGTCAATGCAGGTGTTCAAAATCCACTATTCCCTCAGACCCAGCTGCACTCCATCTCGTTCAACAAATCAATCAACCGTGCACAGCTTATCAAGTTGGAAGGGGTGGTGGAGCAAGCACAATGAGCCACTGGATTTCACCGAGAAGCAGATTTTTAAGCTGCCATCACTGTTTGTTGGCAAAGGGGGCTGTAGATATTCCAACGTTATTCTTATAACCTCAAGACTGATTAATATAAGAGAGTCGAGCCTCGATGGAATCTGTGACCTCCCTGAAGTGCGCAGTTCATCCAAGGCAATGCAGTTCTTAATAAATAATTACCCACCAAACAACGATGACCTGGGATCATAATGGGTGATTTAAATCTACTCAGACACATTGGAGCTTGAATAACAATCTGTAAGTAGAATGCAGCCTGCTTTCAGCAAAGTGAACAGTGGAGGAAGGGATATTAATTCAGGTGGGAACAGATGAACAATTGCAGTGGGGCAGAAGTAAAGAGAAATGGGGGTTCAATAAGGAGACCAAAAAAGAGAGAGCAAATTGATTCCTAATAATCCTGCTCAATGTGATTGGCAGTGTTTAATTCAAGATTGGGGCAATGCATTAATTCACGAGCTGATCAATGAAAGCAGCATCCTTGAAGGGATTAAAAAGTGTCTTCTGGAGCATGATAGGCATAAAATCTGCTTTGCAAGAGGGTAAATAAACATTGGACAGTACCTCTAAATCCAGATAAGATACATTTTTAACAATGGACAAAGGAATTAAAGAAGAAAACCTGCAAATGGTGCGGGTCAAGGGCAACAATTCGGGGCCCCAAACAGTCCTTTCAAATGAAGCCACACTTCACTTGTGAGAGACTGAATGCAGACTTGGAGATCATTTTGTTCAGCAGCTTGACTCTGTTTTCTGCAATAAGAAGGTCCTCCCAGAAGCCAACCAATTTAATTCCACCTGCCATTCCTAACATGCCCATCCATGGCCTCACCAAAACAAGGTTAACTGCAAATTGGAAGAACAACACCTCGTCTTCCATCTGGGAACTCTCCAGCCAGGGGACATTAGCAACATCTTCTCCAATTTCCATTGTACTCCTTGAAGATTCTCTATCCTTATCCCTACGTCTCCTTTCCTCCACCTCCCCAACCCCTTCCCTTCCCTCTCTCATCAGAGCAACGCCCTACCCCTAACATCTCAGCTCTTCTATTCCCCCCCCCACCCATATCCACATCTTACCTGATAGCTTGTGCTCTGCCCCCCTGCTCCTTCCTCCCTTCACTCTTCTCCTTCCCCCTCCCCCCACCCTTTCATTCAGACACCTGCCTGGCTTTGCTCATTCCTGATGAAGGGCCCAGGCCTGAAACATTGGTTACCCCTCTTCTTCTTCTTCAGCCAGAGGGTAGTAAAACTGTGGAATTTTTTTGCCACGGCTGGTTGTGTATATTTAAGGCAAATAATAATAGGTTCCTGATTAGCCAGGATATCAAAGGTCATGGCAAGAAGGTTGGGCAGTGGGGCTGTGGGGAAATGGATCCGCTCATAATTAAATGGCAGGGCAGACTCAATGGGCTGAATAGCCTACTTCTGCTCCTATGTTTTATGGTCTTATAGTCTCTTAAATATGGATGCTGTGTGACCTCTTATGCTCTCCAGCACATTTGTGCACTGGAAGCCGAGTCGATCGAAAAATTGCATTCTCTACTCTGTAGCTACCTCTCAGTTACAATCAGAGGGTCTATGTCTCACACTCTTTACACTGATACACATGCTGGTAAGTAAGATAAAATTGATATATCTTTGAACTCTGCCAGGTGTTGTACAGGTTGGAAGGAAAACAAAATGCAATGACAACATTTATTGCCAAAATAAATCAAAGCAATGCTCTTTTCTTGTGCACAAACCATTCTTCCTCTGCCTCGGAGCACTTGATGCTCATACGGAAGGTAATGAAAGGAAACAAAAAGTTGCATGGCATCTATCATTTTGAACCTCATTAAATATTCAACAACTGAAAAATGTTTTGCAGATCTAAACTAGAACAAATTACTGTGGGAGCCAGTAATAAATGTGGTCAGACTTTTGACAGCAATATTGGAAATAGCTGCTGGTATTTAAATAAAATAATGGGATTCCTAAATACTGACCTTGCAGAATTTATAATGAACATTGAAATAATAGCACACTTTTCAGAATGACTGGAACATTTTATAGGAAATGCATAGTGCAGATTTGATGAGGAACTGCACTGCAGTAAGGTAGCTGAAAGGAACACGAATCTTCAACGCCCACAATCAGAGTAAAGAGAAATGGTTTTCAAAACGCTGTTTGAGCTTTTTTTTTATCATACTCTGGCACAAGTTTCACAGCAACAGTGACTAACTAGAAGGCTGAATCAACTTGAGCTTCTTTCCAAACCCACAATTGAGCTAACATGCACTTTTGTCTGCTTCTATAAATTAAGAAGTGCTGATTCTTGCACTGGTGTCAATGACTCATTTGTATAATCTATATGCACTTGATTCCCTTTTTGTTCACTTAACTCCCTGTGTGCGTGTGTGAGAAAGGATTGAAAGCAGGGATTGGAATGACCAAGTGTTTACATTGGAATTTGTGTGGTGAAATGTCTGCATGAAGCCTTTGGTATCTGCAAAAAGCATACAGGACAGGAACAATGCCAATTTCATCTGGTTCTCAATTATGATTTTTACTCAGAAATAAGGGAAAAATTCCATGAAAAATTTGCCTCTGCAGTGGTTGTTGGCACAGCACTTTTACACTGGCTTCCTGTGTCGCGGAATTTGTCGGAGGGTGAACATTAGCCCAGTTTCTTATTGAGTGCCTGCGATCAAATTTAGACTGCAGCCGCTCCATAAAAATGTGTATGGGTCTTGGTGGAAAAATTACAGGATGGAATTTGGCAAATAAATTCCATCAGGACATTTTTACAATGCCAGCGGAGCAGAAAATTTGCACAAATTTTCCGCTTCTCAGCGGCTGTGCTAAAGTGCCCAGCATCTGTCTGGCCTGGGGCTCAAGATTGATTGGTGAAATCGAGCCTTGTTCGATAACCTCCTTGTTCTTTGATGCAGGAGCCAAGTGGCAGGTATTTGAAGTCTAACGGTTGTAACAGGCAACTTTCTGAAATTTACATGCCATTGCTATTTTCATTGCTCTAACGGAATGCCATGAAGCGTGGAATGCCACTGTATTTAGCAGGCAATCTTCAGACAAGAGCTCGTGCATTTTTAGGGAATATTCTCTTAATAACCATTGCTATTAAGGTATAAAAATTGATGGATTTTCTACCAAGCACAATAAGACAATGTTCAATTTGGATTCTCAAACATAACTCTACCTGACAGATAGAACATATTTCCCCTCCCATGCTTGTCATCTTCAAAGCTGACTTCTGCTGGCATCTATCCCATAGTATTTCACAAAACCTGGATGGTGCACATTATCTGGACTACTGTTACCACGAGGGATCAAACTAAATTCCAATCAGTGACATTCAGTTTGCATTCACTTAACCTGGATGCGTGACAAGGGAAAAACTGGATAAGTGGAATAGAGGCCAAAAGTATGGTAAACATGGTAGATATTGAGAAAGTTTTGCATGTTTGGAGAGAGAAACAAGATGGAAGAGTTCAGGGTGACATTCCATGGGTATTGTTTCCAGTCCTTGGAAGGTCAGAGGGACATATCGTAGTTCTTCACCACATGGAAACAGGTCCTCTGGTCTACACCAACCAAGTTGTATAGAAGTAAAATACATGGCTGAAGTAAAAACACAAAGCTGGAGAAACTCTGTCCTTTTTACAGAAAAGATAAAAATACATAACTGACTTTTCAGGCTTGAGGCCTTCATCAAGGTCTGGGAAAATGTCTGCAGGTGTCTGAACAAAAGGGTAATGGAGAGGGGTGGTCACAAAGGCAGGAGGTGATAGGTGGAGAAGGGAGGGAGGGGACAGCAGCGATTAAGAGGAGGAGGGATGGGTAGGTGAAGGGAGAGGGGGAGGAAGGAGAACTAGAAAGGGGAAGGGAGGAGGGGAAGAGGAGAGCAGCTTAGGAGAAACCAGAAAAGTTGATGTTAATGTCATCTGGCTGGAGACCCCAGACAGAACAGCAGGTGTTGTTTCTCCAATTTGCGGGTGGTCTTGGTGGGACAGTACATAAGGCCATAGACAGACATAAGAGTATGAGAGGGTGACACAGAACTGAAATGGTTGACTACTAGAAGGGCTTCGTCACTGGTGCGGATGGAGCGAAGGTGCTCAGTGAAGCGATCTCCCAATCTGCGCCCAGTCTCTCTGATATAGAGAAGACCACAAAGCGAGCACCAAATGCAGTAAATCAGCCCTGCGGATACACAAGTGAAGTGTTGCTTCACGTGAAAGCCCTGTTTGGGGCCCCAGATTGTGGCAAGGGAGAAGGTGTGGGTGCAAGTGTTACATCTCCTGCGACCACAGGAGAAGCTGCTGGGGGGGGGTGGGGGGATAATTGGTTGGGAGGGATGTGCACAAAGGAGTAATGGAGGGAGCAGTCCCTACAGAAGGCAAAGAGGGGAGGAGAGGGGAAAATGTGTCTGGTGGTGGGATCCTATTGTAAATGTCAGAAATTCCGGAGGATCAAGTGTTGGATGCAGAGACTGGTGGGGTGGTAGATGAGGATAAGAGGGATTCTTTGTTTGTTGGATCTGGGGCAGAGGGGACTAAGGCAGATGAGTGGGAAATGGAGGACGACTGAGTGGATGGTGGTGGAGGGGAAGCCACTTTTGTGGAAGAAGGCAGTCAGTTTGGAAGATCTAACCTGGAAGACCTCATCTTGGGGAAAGATGCGGTGGAGACAGAGAAGTTGAGAGAAGGGGGATGGAATCCTTGAAGGGGATAGGGTGTGAGGAAGTGTTGTCCAGATAGTTGTGGGAGTTAGTGGGTTTGTAATATATGTTGGTGGAAAGCCTGTCTCCTGAAATCCAGGAAGGGGAGAGTGTTGTCGGTGATGGACCAGTTGAGTTTGAGATCCGGGTGGAAGTTGGCTGTGAAGTGGATGAAGTTGACAAGCTCATCGCGGGTACATGAACCAACCTGATGTAGTCGTCAATGTACCAGAGGAAGAGTTGGGTGTCTTACCTGTGTAGGATTGCAGCATAGATTGCTCCACAAACAGACAAGTATGGCTGGGACGCATGCGGGTACCCATGGCTACTCCTTTGATTTTAAGGAAGTGAGACGAGTTAAAGAAGTTGTTTAAAGTGAGGACGTTCTGCCAGGAAAAGGAGGGTGGTTGTAGAAGGTGACTGGTTGGGTCTCTGGTCCAGAAAGAAATGAAGTGCTTTAAGACCTGTATGGGGGATGGTGGTATAAAGGAATTGGACATCCATCGTGAAGGTAAGGTGGTACAGTTCGTGGAATCTGAAGTCATTGAGAGGCATGAGAGGTATCACAGATGTGGGTGGGGAAGGACTGGACCGGGGAGAAAAGATAGAGTCAAGGTAATTTTAAACTAGTTCGGTGGGACAAAAGAAGGCATTTACAATGGGTCTACCCAGATGGTTGGGTTTGTGTATCTTAGGTCGAAGGTAGAAATGAGTAGTATGGGGATGGGAGACAATGATGTTGGCGGCTCTGGGGGAATGTGACCAGAGGTGATGAGGTTGGAGATGGTGTTGGAGACAGTGACTTGATGTGCTGTGGTGGGGCCCAGTGGCAGAGGTAGATAGGAGAAGATGTCTGCAAGGTGTCATCTGGCCTCAGCAAGGTATGCCAAGTTGTCTACCTAAACAAGACCAATTTGCTGAATTTGGCTCATCTTTCCTATCCACATGCCTATCCAAATGGCATAAATGTTGTTACAATTGATTCTGATACTGATGGTAAAACAAGTACTTTCATTCCCATTGCACTTTTTACAGGAAGTTACAAAGTACTGTAAGGAAGTAGTTCTGAGTTAACTCTAAGGCAATATTGCCAGATATTCAGCTGCCTGTGTAGCGCAAGGTAATGTCATCTGCAAACTTCATGCAGCAAGTCTCCCTTGTTCAAATTAAATTCCATCTGCCCTTCCTTCCTAGATAAGTTTGCAGATGACACAACAGTACTGGTAGTTGACCTTATCAGCAACATGATCAGTCACACTACAATGAAGAGGTGGAAATCTCATGTTGTGGTGTGAGAATAATAACTTGAGTCTCAATGTGCATACAACAAAGGAGATAATTATGGATTTCAGGAGCACTAGGGACGACCACCCTTCACTACACATCAATAACTCTGGAGTGGAGAGAGTAGAGGGCACCAAGTTCCTTGGAGTCAGCTTAAGTGGCAACCTATCCTGGACACACAACATCTCTAGACTTGTCAGGAAGGCACAACAGTGACTGCACTTCCTGAGAAGACTGAGGCGGGCAAGGCTATCAGCTACCATCATGGCGACTTGCTGCAGAAGCTCTGTTGAGAGCATCCTGGCCGGCTGCATCACAGTGTGGTACAGTTGCTGTAGACCGTGGTTTTCAAACTGCCCCCTAAACTCACATTCCACCTTAAGTAATCCCTATGCCATAAACGCTCTGTGATTAGTAAGGGATTGCTTAAGGTGGGATGTGAGTGGGAAGAGAAGGTTGAGAACCACTGCTCTAGACCCAATTGCTTTGCTTGAAAAAAATGGTCATTGGCCCATTTCCTTTGGCGTTATGAACCCGTGCCACCGTGACAGAGGTGCACCAAAGAAGAGGTACAAGGACTGCCTAAAGAAATCTCTTGGTGCCTGCCACATTGACCACCGCCAGTGGGCTGATATCGCCTCAAACCGTGCATCTTGGCGCCTCACAGTTCAGCGGGCAGCAACCTCCTTTGAAGAAGACCGCAGAGCCCACCTCACTGACAAAAGACAAAGGAGGAAAAACCCAACACCCAACCCCAACCAACCAATTTTCCCTTGCAACCGCTGCAACCGTGTCTGCCCGTCCCGCATCGAACTTGTCAGCCACAAACGAGCCTGCAGCTGACGTGGACATTACCCCTCCATAAATCCTCATCCGCGAAGCCAAGCCAAAGAAGATGAACCCGTGCACATAATGAGTCAATTAGGTACGATTAAAACAGTGGTTTTCAAACCTTTTTCTTCCCACCCACATCACACCTTCAGTAATCCTTTACAAATCACAGAGCACTTATGTCATAGGGATTGCTGAAGGTGAAATGTGAGTTTAGGAGGGCAGTTTGAAAACTTTTTCATTCGTTCCAAGATTAACTTTGGTTCCTTCCACTCATCTACTCTTTAACCTGCTGAGTAGCTTCAGAATTTACTTACAGAATTTAAATTTAGACATACAGCATAGTAATAGAACCTACTGACCCACGAGTCGGTGCCACTGAAATACCCCAATTAACCTACAAACCCCATACGTCTTGGGAACATGGGAAGAAACCCATGCAAATGCAGGGAAAGCACTCAAACTACTTACAGACAGTGAACTAGGGGCGTTGGCATTGTTGCACTAACCGCTACACTAACCGTGTCACCCTAATTGACTGATTGGCAGAACTTTCAGAATGAATAGAGCAAAGAAACAGAATTCAATGTTTTTCATTACTGTGGATTGCCCACTCTGATTTTCATGTAATCTTAGAAACCCATTGCACGGAAAGAGACCCCACTCCAAAAAAAGGCCAAAATCGCTCTCATTTTCCAGCTCGGCCCCAAGTCCCTGCTGTTCGCGACCCAACAACCACTCATCTTGATGGTTCTTAAAAGAAGTGAAGGCATATGCTTCCATTACTCCCCTGAGCTGTGTTTTGACCACCTCCCCCATCCCTCCACTGGTTTGTTTTTCTCAACCACCCTTTAGACTTTCTTGCAGCTAATGTCTCATTAGCTCCTTGCTGAGGGAAGTGGGATCTTTTTGTTTCCTACAAAAGAACTCATAATTCCATACATATTAATTAAATGTCCCTTCAATCATTTTCCAAGGAAAGCAACCCCAGACTAATTAGTCCTCTTCATAACTTTTCCATCCGTAAGGAGTTTGAACATGCTGCTCGTGCCTGCGTGGGTTTCCTCTGGGTGCTTTGGTTTCCTCCCACCCTTCAAAACATACCAGGTTATAATTCAATTGGGTGTAATCGGGTGACACAGGCTCGTGGGCCGGAAGGACCTGTTACCGTGCTCTATGTCTAAATTGATTTTTTTTAATTTAAAATGTAATTCTCCTGCCTTGGCAATGTCTTCATAAATTTTCTCTCCACCTCCTCCAATTCCATTGCTCCCTTTCTGCAGAGTGGGGACTGGAGCTGTACACGGTGCCCGTAATCTCAGCCCAATTGCTGCTCCTTCAGAATCATCCTTAAGATGTTGAGAGGTTTAATGAAGCGGTAGAACTTCCACACAAACTCTCTCCCATGACATGAGACCTAAAGCGATGTATTTAATGATCAGGTGACTGCCACAGTTCATGCCATCTTCAAAGACGAAAACACTACTGAGTGTGAGAAAATGGGGTGAAACATGAAATCTTATCAGTGAGGAATGAAATGGGTTTGAGGTGCCCATAAAAGTTATCCAGTGCTTCCTCTCTGTCTAAAGTTCATGTTTTCATTTCCTTTGATCTTGAAGTTTGGCTCCATCTGAAAGAACGTGGGCTTGTTTATAACCACTTCTGATGCCAGTCAGGCTAGCAGAGATAAGATTGACACTCTAACGCTTCAACATTCCCCCACCCCCCCCCCCCCATTCTTATTTTAACTAATTTCAGGAGTTTGTCTCGCCAAAGTTCAGAGGGAAAAGACAAGCGGAAGATTTTGCAATGTGGGAGCTGGGACATATTTTGATATTTTGGTTAGCGCACTTGTATAAGTATTTCCTCCCTTGACAGATGACATGTGCTTCATGTTAAACTGTTGCTGCAACTATAAAAATAACTCTCTCATCCCAGGCATAAGAATTCAAACAATGACGAATGAAAAGTTAATATGCTCTACTACCCTGTAGTAGTGATTATTAACAGATGACCCATCCGGGGGAACGGAATGTGACCCATCTTGAATTTGCAATGTGTCTGTTTGGTGATGATCTATGGCAGCCCAGAAGCCATTCTTCTAATTTATACATGTATCATATTGCATTCCATTTCATCATGTTCATATTTCAGAATGTTTTCAATCATCGTGGTCACTTGGCTCAGTGGTGTTGTGGTTCCACTAATGCCACTGTTTGCAGCGAGATCCGATTATTTTTCAGTGCAGATGGTTTGTTTGATTTCGATGTCAAACAGCTTCCATTTGACATAGATGCTGGGATAACTGCGACATAAATGTGTTACAGTCCGGTGTCTGGGCTGCTGGGATGACGCGAGATAGAGGAGGGAAGGCAGAGAATACTTCTGGAGATGGAGCTGAGTTCTTCATTTGGTGTGGAATATAGGTGCAGGAATAGGGCATTCAACACGATCATGGCTGAACTTCAGTGCCCTATTCCTGCTTTCCCCCATTCCCCTTGATCCCTTTAGAAATCCGGACCACATCCAACTCGCTATAAAATCTATCTATTGAACCAACCTCAACAATTTTCTGTGGTTGGGGGTTCCACATGTTCACAACTCTGAGTGAAGAGGTTTCTTCTCATCTCAGTCCTAAATGGCTTCTCCCTTATCCTTGGGTCATGTCCACCTTGTTCTGACCTCCCCAACATATAAACATGAACATTTACACCATCAGTACCGAAGTACCACAGGGCTGCATTCTTAGCCCCTTGCTTTAATCACTACACATGTATAAATGTATGCGTGGTACGAAAACAACACCATCGACAAATTCACTGACGGTACCACTGTAGTGGGTTGTATAGAAAGGGCGATGAGTCAGCATACAGGAGGGAGATTGTAAACTTGGCTGAATGGTGCACCAACAACAACCTCACACTCAATGTCACCAAACCCAAGGAGCTGATTATTGACTATAGGAAGGGAAAGCCAGTGATCACTGGAGGATCAGAGGTGGAGAGGGTGAGTAAATTTAAGTTCTAGGGAGTCACTATCACTTTACTGGACCCTCTACTTCCTCAAGAGTTTGTGGAGGTTTGGAATGACTTCAGAAACCCGGGAAAATTTCTACAGATGTGTGGTGGAAAGTGAGCTTCATGGTCTGGTATGGGGCACCAATACCCTTGAGTGAAAAGCCCCCCAAAAGGTAGTGGACGCAGCCCGGGACACTACGGACAAAACCCTCCCCGCTATTGAGAACATCTCCAGGGAACAGAGTTGTCGGAGAGCAGCATCAATCAAGGATCCAGCCAACACTCTGTTCTCGCTGCTGCCATCAGGAAAGAGGTCCAGGTGCCACAAGACTCGCCCCACCAGGATCAGGAACAGCTGCTCCCCCTCCACCATCAGACTCCTCAACGACAAACTCAATCAGGGACTCATTCAAGGACTCTTACTTGTGCACTCTATTGATTTTTTTTATCTGTTTTGTTTAGTTAGTTTGTTTACATTTATTTATTTGGTTACATGTGTACGTTGAGTACAGTTTTTTTGCACTACCAGTAAGGGGTAATTCTGCCTCGCCCACTAGAAGCAGAATCTCAGGGTTGTATGTAATGTTATGTATGTACTCTGACAATAAATCTGAATCTGAACAAATTCTGTCTCATTCTTCTAAATTACAATATTCCTTTTCTATCCAATCATTCTCCATCCATCAATCCTGCCATGCCAGGAATCAGTCTGGTGAATCTTGGCTGCACTCCCACAATAGCAAGAACGCCCTTCCTCAGATCAAGTGTGACTTCATCACATCTCCTTACAACTGCAGTAAGACCTCCCTTCTTCTGTATTCAAAACATCTCGCAATGGTGGAGGCACAATGTGCTGATGGAATATCATGCTTGTCCACAGAGAATTGAGCTGCTTGACTAATGGCTTCAGTGAGACAGGTTCAATCCTGATCTCCCATAACATTGGTGTGGAGTTCACACATTCTCCCCTACAACTGCCTGAGATTCCCCGGGGTGCTCTGATTTCCTCTCGCATCACAAAGACAGGCAGTTTAGGCTAATTGACCCTAGAGTGTTGATAAATGGCAGTGTGAGGATGAGAATGGGGAAGTTGAATGGGAATTTGGAGAGAGAGTTAGGGTTGGATGAGTATAGAAAGGGGTGCTTGATAATGGAAGTGAATCTGATTGGCCAACAAACCTGTTCCTCTGCTGCTCCTCTCTGAGAAGAAAGCTTTATTTTGCCATCCATGGCAGCACGGTTAGCGAAACGATTAGTGCAACGCCTATACAGCACCAGCGATCAGGCCCAGAATTCGTATCCCGGGCTGTCTGTAAGGAGTTTGTATGTTCTCCCCACATCTGCGTGGGTTTTCCCCGGGGCCTCTGGTTTCCTCCCACTTTTCAAAAAGTACCGGGGGTGTAGGTTAATTGGGAGTAAATTGGGCAGCACAGACTTGTGGGCCCTCATGGCCTGTTACCATCTGTATGTCTAAATTTTAAAAAATCCTTTCCAAATTTGGGAAAAAAGATTCCCTCCTGTTTACAAGGTTTAATCTCTCCTGAAAATATCATGTCAAAGAAATTAGCACTCCTCTCCACCACCCCCACCCCACCCCCCCACTTTGTTCTTTCATAGAGCTCTATGATCGGAGACTGCAGGAGATAGGGGATCGAATCTCTGACAGCTGGTCCCTGATTGGAATAGGTGGCGTCAGAATCTGACTTTGGACCAATATCAGTTTCTGAGCGGAATTTTTGAAGGCTGAGAGGGGTTTGTCGTTGGATTTGTGTTTTGGGGCAGAACGAGCTGGGGTGTGAGGTTGTTGTTGTTGGTGCACCATTCAGTCATTGCTCATTCTCAGAATCTCTCAAGTGTTTACTTTTCAACAACTTCTCTGAAGCATTTCACATACTTCTAAGGTGTGGTGTAACTATCGCTCTGAATTCAGTGGTTGGTCTGGTTGGTGAATTGTAACGCAGAATCCATTAGTAGAATGAAGTCTAGCTGGGCTCTGCACATGTAACAGCAGAACAATGTTAGGACTAAGACCTTAGCAGGGCAACTATCTCTGACTGCATCTTGGCTAACTCCACATTCTTTACCTGTTGATTTCAAAATTAAAATAAAAGATATTTTCTCCATTCTGGGAGACAAGCTTTCCACCGACATATATTGCAGACCCTCTAACTCCCACAATTACCTCAACTACACTTCCTCACATCCTGTTCCCTGCAAGGGTTCCATCCCCCTTCTCTCAACTTCTCCGTCTCCTTCGCATGAGGCCTTCCAGTCCAGATCTTCCAAACTGTCTGCCTTCTTCCACAAACGTGGCTTCCCCTCCACCACCATCCACAGTCGTCCTCCATTTCCTGCTCATCTGTCCTGGCCCCCTCTGCCTCCAGATCCATCAAACATAGAATCCCTCTTATCCTCAACCACCACCCCACCAGCCTCTGCATCCAACACATGATCCTCCAATATTTTCGACACTTACAACAGGATCCCACTACCAGACACATCATTCCTCTCCTCCCCTCTCTGTCTTCCGTAGGGTCTGTTCCCTCCGTGACTCGCTCGTGCACTCAGCCCTCCCCACCACTCAACCACTGGCACCTTCCCCTGTCGCCACAGGAGATGCCACACCTGCACCCACACCTCCTCCCTCACCACAGTCCAGGGCCCCAAACAGGCCTTTCAAATGAAGCAACACTTCACTTGTGTATCCGCAGGGCTGATTTACTGCATCTGGTGCTTCCTTTGTGGCCTTCTCTATATCAGAGAGACTGGGCGCAGATTGGGAGATCGTTTCACTGAGCACCTTCGCTCCATCCGCACCAGGGACAAAGCCCACCCAGTAGCCAACCATTTCATTTCTGTGTCATGCTCCCATACCCACATTTCTGGCCATGGCCTTATTACTATCCCACCAAGACTGCCATCAAATTGGAGGAACACCTTATTTTCCATCTGGGTAGTCTCCAACCAGATAGCATTAACATCGACTTTTCCAGTCCTTCCCTTTCCCTTTCCAGTTCTCCTCCCCATTCCCTTTCTATTCACCTCGCCTTCCCTCCTCCCCTTGATTGCTACTGTCCCCTCCCTCCCTTCTCCACCTATCACCTCCTGCTTTTGAGATCACACCTCCCTCCTTCCCCTTTTGTTCGGACGCCTGCTGACATTTTTCCATACCTTGATGAAAGGCTCAAGTCCGAAATGTTGGTTATGTATTTTTACCTTTGGTATCTAAAGGACACTGTTTGACCTGCTGAATTTCTCCAGCATTGTGTTTTTACTAAGAATTTTGATGCATCTGTACATTGTACTTCTGTCCATGACAATAAACTCTCATCATGGTCGTGAGGAAGAAGATATTCTGCTCACCATACAATTTGAACAAGGTGATCTGTCACTTAATTCTGTTTATTGGTTAAGATCTGCCAAAGATCTGCCAATCCTCAGTTCTGGGCACTCCACCTGAAGGCTTTGGAGCACATGTAGAAAACAATTACTGTGGATATTCTGGTCACGAAGGATTAGAGTTGAAGGGGGAGAGTAGAGCAGTATCATGATGCTCCATATTTGATAGTTTAAAATCACATAGAACCCTTTCCATCCAGCACACAATATCTTTGACCCACTACCATCAAACAGAGGTACAGGAGCATAATCAGGACTGTCCGACCAGGAAATAGCTTCTTCCCACAGGCTGTGAGATTGATGAAGAGTATCCTGGAACTGAATAAATCATCTGAAAATATCTATGTCTTTATCTGATTATTATGTGCTGTGTATGTGTGTGCACCATGGACAAGACAGTGGTTCTTAACCTTTTTCTTTCCACTCACATCCCACTTTAAGTGTTCTATGATTAATAAGGGATTGCTTAAGGTGATATGTGGGTGGAAAGAAAAAGTTTGAAAACCACTGTTTTAATCATTCCAAATTGATTCGTTATGTGCACAGTTTCATAACTCCAAAGGAAATGGGCCAATGACAATTTTTCTCAAGTAAAATATTTCAGTAACAATTGGATCTAGAGCAGTGATTCTCAACCTTCCCTTCCCACTCACATCCCACCTTAAGCAATCCCCTTACTAATCACAGAGGGATTATTTAAAATGGCATGTGAGTGGAAAGAAAAAGGTTGAGAACTACTGCTCTAGAGAAATTCTGTTTCCTTGAGCTGTTTATAAACTGCAGATAACAATAAACAAATTTGAACTTGATTTGTGGAAGGGAAATAAAGAAAAAAAATCCTATTGTTTGAACAGTCAATAATAAAATACCTTTTATGTCAAGAGAAAGCAACAAAGCAAGGGTAAGTTTAGGGAAATTTAAATGGGGAAATTGGGTATGGGTTTTGATGTGATTTGCCAGAAATTCAAGTCAAAGCAATGCTGTTGGGAATAATTCTCAAGGGAGTATCTTCAACAAGCATAGATCATTTTTTTTGTGGCCTGTTCCTCTGTCCTTCCAGGATTGAAGCCAAGCATCAAGAGCTCAGAGAGAGGCAGGCACGGGAGCGGTACGATCAGCTACCTTCCACTGGCCCGGCGGTGCCTGACATTGAAGATGATGACGCAGACCCAAACTATGCTCGAGTGAACCACTTCCGGGAGCGACCTGAGTCCCCTTCACCGCAGCTGCAGGCAGGAAGCCCACTGCAGGATTTGAGTCCAGAGCTGGAGAACTTGGAAGGACTGTATGCTAAGATCAACAAACAGCGACCTCCCCCTCCTGAAAGGTAATTGAGATATTCATGTTGAGCATATTTCCTGTTGATGTACATGTTTCACACATTACTCTCACCTGCTGGAGCACCTGGAGCTTTGTTAACCAGCTCGATTTCTCCTGTGTCTCTTTAAAGAATTAACAAGAGTGATGAAAATATAATGTGTTGTGGGAAATTGCCAATCTTCAGATTTGTAGGAATCCTTGATTTCTTGTCATAAATATTGGACATAAAATGTTGGCTTGTATTGAGTTAACTTCACAGTGGTGGGGATTTTTTGTGAGAAGAGAAAATATATCTGTAGGAGGAACTCTGAGTTAAGCAGCATCAGTGAGCGAGAAAGAATGCTCGACACTTCGTCAAGAGCCTTAATGAAGGGTTCCAACCCAAATTGTCAACCATTCTTTCTCTCCCATTGATACTGCTCGATCCGTTGCATTTCATTTGATTTTGTTTTCAATTGTAACTGGCCCTTCCATCGCACGAGCCTGCACCCATGTGACTAATCATCCTACACACTCTGTACATCTTTGGAACTGTTTGGAGGAAGTCCACGCAGACACGGGGGAGAACGTACAAACTCCTTGCAGGCAGTGGTGGGTTCAAACCCACTCTGATGCTAACTGGACCTGCAGCAGATTGGTTTGTTTTCTGCAGATTCCAGGATCTGCAGTCTCCCCACGAGAAGGAAAACTTGGATTCTGAATGCTGTTCAACGATGAGAAATGTACTCCAATGTAGCCACCTCATTTCCTGACACTTTGACCAGCCCATAACACTGAAGGCAAAGCACTGAAAAGTGGATGCTCAGAGGACAAGCCATTGCTGACTTCTGTTGGCTGTGTGCTGAGACATCAATGATATTGGTGTATTAAATTGGCTTATAAAAACGTTCTTGTGGGATTTACAAAAACAACACAGTCCGAAAGCCTTGTGTAACAAATTGTGCTTTGCCTTCAGCATGTGTCATCCAGCTGATCTGTTGTGGTAGTCTGTGCCTCCTGCCACACAGCTGCAGCTGTGGGAGCCAGCATTTAAAAGGCTGTGCGCACAAGGGTGGCACGGTTAGCACCAGCGACCTGTGTTCAAATCCGGTGCTGTACCTCGTCCCCGTGTCTGCGTGGGTTTCTTCCAGATGCTCCGATTTCCTCCCTCCCTGCCTCCAAAATGTACAAGGTTTGTAGGGTAATTGGTTGCATGGTGTATGAAAGAGAAGATGAGCTGAACTCTCCACATTTGGAGAATGCTGACATGCTAGGCTTAAGTGCATCAGAGGTGTCCATGGGTTTGTTTGGCTTTCCATGGCCATTTTTATTTTTATTACTATGCACATGCGCAGAGCATTAGTATATTAGAGTGCAAGCTGGAGCATGCACAGTGCGTTCATGTATTAGAGTGGAGAATGGAGCATGTGCGGTGCAGGCGTGTATTGGAGTGCCAGCTGGAGCATGCACAGTGCGTTCATGTATTAGAGTGGAGAATGGAGCATGTGCGGTGCAGGCGTGTATTGGAGTGCCAGCTGGAGCATGCACAGTGCGTTCATGTATTAGAGTGGAGAATGGAGCATGTGCGGTGCAGGCGTGTATTGGAGTGCCAGCTGGAGCATGCACAGTGCGTACATGTATTAGAGTGGAGAATGGAGCATGTGCGGTACAGGCAGGTATTGGAGTGCTGGTTAAAGCTTGTGCAGTGCGTTGTGTATTGGAGTGCCGGTTGGAGCTTTTGCAGTGCATTTGTGTATTGGAGTGCCGGTTGGAGCTTTTGCGGTGCGTTTGTGTATTGGAGTGCCGGTTGGAGCTTGTGCGGTGCGTTTGTGTATTGGAGTGCCGGTTGGAGCTTGTGCGGTGCGTTTGTGTATTGGAGTGCCGGTTGGAGCTTGTGCTGTGCGTTTGTGTATTGGAGTGCCGGATGGAGCTTGCATGGTAATGACGCAAACCAGGAGCTTCAGGTTATATAATATTATAAACATGGCAACATAAAGAAGGGTGAGTGAAACGCTCATAACTTTAGTTGACCGTTGGCATAAATGTTACTCTGTATTCACGGTGCTTTAGTGCAGATTTTATTTATAGTCATTTCATCAAATGTTGAAGAAGATAATTTCAAGTTTACGTGTTAAATAAAGAATTTAAATACATCTGGGTTTGTATTTGAAATAATTGAAACGCATCACAAGCAAGTGTCTAATTTAGTCTACAAGTGACTAATGGATTGAAGTCACTATACTAGGAAGGACTACTGCAGTGACGGGGATGGGAGGGAGAAAGTGATCACAAAAAGACACTTGGATATCAGCTGCAGGTGGGATCTCCCTGGCAGGGAAGGTTGGTAGCTCTCTGGGGTGTCAGCCAGGGCGCTCCAGCCAGGAAGGTCACTGGATGTGGTGAACGAAGGCATGGACTTTGGGGAAGCACACAGTGGCTGCAAATCCCAGTGCCTGGAGCAACAGATGGAGGGGAAAGTCTCCATTTTGCTTGAATAACCTCATGCTGCTGACTGTGACACATGTCAAAGATCTGCGGCAGTCACCCAGGATGATGCTGCAGCTTGGAGGTAGGAGAGAAAAGATGACCTTGACTTTAAGAGTGAGCCACAGCCATCCCCAGGTAAGGATTTGTTTGCAACTCAGGAGGTCACGGATCTCTGTGAGGACTGTCATGGTAAAACTTGATCGATGCAGACTTTGCTCCTCAGGGAAGGCTTCATAAATTCTGGGTGAATACAGTTGTGACTGAAATCTTCTTAAACGTCATAGGCAGCCGCAGGAATCCTTCCACATGGTTCTTGTGGGATCGATGCTCAATTTCCATCCTCTCCAGCTATGGACAGTCCCTAGCACAGGGAGCGTGGAAAAGTCATTGCCAAACCAAGGGAGACTCAGTCCTGAGAGTGAATTCTGTGCAGTGCAACATGTGAGGCAGGTCGGCAAATAACATAGTTTTGAATGCTGGCTTTTAAGCACAACAGCTCTTTTTTATTCAATGAACCACGACCTTTTATAAGTTCAAGTTTATTATTATCATACAATTGTAAAGCACAACTGGATGAAACAGCGTTCTTTGGTCCTTGGTGTAAAAACATGCAAACGCATATATAAACATAGCACACATATTTACAAGCGATTTTATATACAATACATAAATGTACAGATATATTTTTATATATAAAACAAACTTTCCCTCAGGATCTCTCATTTTTCAAACCAGGAAAATCAAACTGGAATCATATATTAGATTTCAGATTTAATGTTAGAGTACATACATGGCATCACAGAAAACCGTGAGATTCCTTTAGCTTGCGGGCGCGGTAGAATTACCATCCTGCAGGAAAAGATGTTAGGCTATGTATTATCGCTGACAATGTCAGGGAGCGTTTTACACTAGAATTATGTTTCTGGAGCCAACGAAATCTAAACGTAGAATGGAGGGATTCTTTATTTTTCAATCTTAACATATGCAAATTACATATGGTAATACATATGGTAATAATGATAAAGTAAATTAATATCAAATTACAAATATCGAATAACAGTGAACCAAGTACATATGAACCCATGTTATTAAAATAGAAACAGTGGAAAGAAAGAAAAAAACATATATTACTAAACTAAAAATCAAACCCTACCCTATGAGTGTTGGTGGCCAGGTTAAGGAGTCCACTATCAATAATATTAATATCAATGGGGTTGAGAAAAAAAAAACCAAAAATAATTAATTATGTTTTGAAGGTAATTAAGAAAAGGACCCCAAAGTGCAAGAAAGTGAAGATCAATCACAGTAGTAGAACACCTAATTTTGTTTAGCGGCAGACATGTCATCACATTCGACAACCACTGAGTATGAGAGGGAGGAGCAGTATCGTTCCACCTCAGCAAAATGGCCCTTCTAGCAACGAGGGAAGTAAAAACCACTCCGTGGGATTGTAAAGAAGTCAATGTTAAATCCATGGACCCACTCTCTCCAAAGATAGCTAAGAAAAGGGCTAGGAGTCCAGGATGGAATCAGAATCAGGATTCATTGTTGTGAACAAGTCATGAAATTCAGTGTTTTGCCATAGCACCATGGTGCAAACGTACATATTATAGCCATCTTAAAAAATAAGATAATAATAATAATAATAATTATAGTGCACGTAAAGTAAGGCAGTGTCTTTGGTTCATTGATCATTCAGGAATCTGATGGCAGTGGGGAAGAAGCTGTCCTCGTGCCGCTGAGTACTCATCTTTAGGCTCTTGTACTTTTTCCTTGATGGTAGCAAAATGAAGAGGGCAAAGAGGGCATGGGCTTGGTAGGGGGTGGGGGGAAGTGTCTGAGGAGAGAGACTGCTTTTTAAGAGTGCCTCATGTCATCGTCCTCGATGGAGTGAAGTTTGATGTCTGTGATGTCGCAGGCTGAGTTAACAGCCCTCTGGAGTTTATTCTTGCCCTGAGAGTTGGCGCCTACATACCAGGCAGTGATGCAACCATCCAGAATTCTCTCCATGGTACACTTGTAGAAGTTTACGAGAGTGACTGTAACACACCGAACCATCTCAGACATCTCACAAAGTATAGCCTCTGTCGAGCCTTCTGTGTGATTGTATGAACATGGAGGCTTCAGAACAGATCCTTGGAGATGTTGACCTCCAGAAATGTGACATTTTTGACCCTCTCTACTAATGAGTCCTTGATGAGGACTGGGTCGTGTTCCCCTAACATCCTCCTGAAATCCACAATCATCTCCTTGGTTTTGCTGACGTTGAGTGCAAGGTTGTTGTCATTACACCATTCAATAAGTTGATCCATCTCCCTCCTGTACACTTCCTCATTGCCGATTGTGATTTTGCTGACAACTGTGGTATCATCAGCGAACTTATAGATGGCATTGGAATTGTACCTGACCACACAGTTGTGGGTGTATAATGAGTAGAGCAGTGGGCTAAGCGCACATCCTTAGGGTGAGCCTGTGTTCAGTGAGGAGGAAACATTATTTCCAATTTGTACTGACTGTGGTCTTCCACTGAGAAAGTCAAGGATCCAGTTGCAGAGGGTGGTACAGAGGCCCAGAGTTTGTAGCTTCTTGACCAACACTAAGGGAATAATGGTATTGAAGGCTGAGCTGTAGTCGATGAAGAGCAGCCTTATGTATGAATTTGTGTATTCAATGTGATCCAGAGTTGAGTGGAGAGCCAACGATATTGCATCTGCTGTGGAGCGATTGTGACGCCAGGCGAATTGTAGTGGATCCAGATGTTTACTTAAGTACGTGTTAATTCTGGCCATGACCAACCTCACGAAGCATTTCATCACTGAAGTTAGTGCCACTGGGCGGTAGCCATTGAGGCAGCCCACGCTACTCTTCTTGGGCACTGGGATGATTGATGTCCCTTTTGAAGCTGGTGGGAACCTTTGGCTGCCACAATGAGAGGTTGAAAATGTCAGTGAACACTCTGGCAAGTTGGTTGGTGCAAATTTTCAGTACCCTGGCAGATACGCCGTCAGGGTCTGACGTCTTGTGAGTATTCACCATCTTGAATGATATTCTGACGTCGCCCTCAGAGACAGATATCACTGGGTCCTCAGCTTTTTCATGGATTCTAGTAGGCATTATTTGGATCCTATTCTCAAGGCAGGCATAGGAGGTGTTCAGTTCATTGGGTAATGAGCCAGCTATAGTGTTCACCCTCGCTCTGTAGGCTGTAATAGCCTGCACTCCCTGCCATTGCTGGCGTTTATCTGTCTCTGTGTCTAGTTACCTACAGAATTGCCACTTTGCTTCCTAGATGGTCTTCCACAGGTCGTACCTGGACTTCTTGTCAAAGAATGGAGGCATTTTAAGTAAATAGGTGGGGCGGATTTGAAGGAGATATGTGGAGTGAGGTTTTTTTTTAAACACAGAGAGCAGTAGGTGCCTAGAACAAGCTTTGAAGGGTAGTGCTAAAAGCAGATATGATATGACTAAGAGGTTTCCAGATGGGCAGTTGATTACGCAAGGAACTGAGGGATGTGAATTGTATACAGTCAGGAGAGTTTAATTTGGAAATCACGCCCAGCACAGATATGATGGGCCAAAAGGCCTGTTCTTGATGTTGTGCAACATTATCTTTTGCACAATATCCCAACATGGATTTGACATAATCACTGTTGCAGTGCATGGAAAATGGTGGCCAATTTGTGCAAAATGAGAACCCACAAACCATAGCCTTCTATTAAGAGTTTTTGGAATGCGGCCAAAAAGTTTGCTTCCTGAAAAAAATTACGGATTATAATAGACAACTTCAAGCTGAACACAAAGATAATTTCAGATTTGTTGTGTCATGTAGGAAGTTGGAGAAACATTAACACATTGCGTAAGTTCAACCAACCTAGAAATGTTTTACCACTGATTTTTGTTTTTTCTCAACATCTGATGCCTCTTGCGTCAGTGTACAACAATACTCATCCAGCATTGATGGATTCCAGATGCCCTTTTCCATGGATGCAATGTCCTGGTGAAACCTTTCACCATGTCCGTCACTGACTGCGCTAAGATCAACAGCGAATGCAGAAAATTAATTTTCAATGACATGTTGCACGTCATGGTTTTGTATGCTTGAAATAGACTTAAAATATGACAGGAAATCACAAAAATGGGCTATATCTAAAAATGGTACATAATTGGAAAATTTTAAGGTGATTTTTGTGATCAGCATCCAACAATCTATAAAATACACCTAAAAGTATCAGGAAGCAAAATCTTCATTATCCAGTGTAATCATTGGGAGCCCCTAAACCAGTGGTTCCCAACCTTTTTCTTTCCACCCACATCCCACTTTAAGTATTCCCTACGCCATAGGTGCTCTGTGATTAGTAAGGGATTGCTTAAGGTGGGATGTGGGTGGAAAGAAAAAGGTTGAAAACCACTGTTTTAATTGTCCCTCATTGACTCGTTATGTGCACGGTTTCATGTCTCCAAAGGAAATGGGCCAATGACCATTTTTTCTCAACCAAAATATTTCTCCAACCAGATGACATTGATAGCAATTTCTCCAATTTCTGTTAACCCTCTCCCCCTAGTCTCTCTCTTTCCTTCATTTCTTTGTCTCCAATCTTCTAGGGAGCGCCCTGGCTGACACCCCTAGAGCAGTGATTCACAACCTTCCCTTCCCACTCACATCCCACCTTAAGCAATCCCTTACTCATCACAGAACCCCAATGGGATAGGGATTGCTTAAAGTGGGATGTGAGTGGAAAGAAAAAGTTTGGGAACCACTGCCCTAAACAGAGTACTTTGTAAAACCATTTGAAAGGTAATCAACCAAATTGGTGTGGGTGCAGGCCAATTATGGCCAGTTTGCCTCAGAATGGTCCCTTCCCTTCCCCTGGGGGAGATTCACCCCTTCCCCTGGGCAAGATTTACCCCTTCCCCTAGGGGAGATTCACAAGCTGTGGTGTTTTTGTGCACGTTTGTTGGTCCATGGACATTAATACTGATTAATTTGAGGTCTTGAATTTCTTTTCCCCAGCTGGGACTTGAACCCATGTATTCAGATCATTTATACAGATCTCTTGTTACTAGTCCAGTGCCTTAACCACTGTACTGTTGTTCATCCATTCCAATAATGATCAGGCCATCTGTTTTTAATGACGTTGGCTGATGTATAAATATTGGTCAGGAAACTGAGAACTCCCCTGCTGATCTAATATTGCCCTGGGAACTTCTGTGTTCAGCTGAAAGGGAAGAACTACCCCTCCCCCTTGGCTGAAAGTGTTATCAAATAGACAGACAAAACTTGTGGCTGCATCATGTGAGGACCCCATTACATATGAGCAGAATTAGGCCAATCTGTCAGCCCAGTCTTTTTGGACATTTGAATCACGGTTGCTGTAATGTGCCATTTTGGATTATTTACCCAAATATGTGAAACCAGAAGAGAAGTGTGCAACACGCAAAAGTGCTGGAGAACCTTGGCAGATCCCGCAGCATCCATAGGAAGTAAAGAGTAACCAATGCTTCATGTCTGAACCCTTCGTGAAGGTCGATGAAGAGAAGGGAAAGCTGTCTTCTGACCATTGGCTGGCAGAAGTTGCAGGAAGCTAGAAGAAACTGCCCAGGTTCTTTGCGTGACATGTTCATAGTCTGTAATAGTTTGGCTGAAGGCGCATTAGTCATAATCTGGGGTTGATTCATGTTTGACCACAAAATATTGTGGTTGATTTTCAGGGCATGGCTCATATAAGCAAAGTTATTCCTGTTAAATCTCAAAAAAGTTATCACGTTCAGCTCAATTACGAAGCTGTAGTCTTGATTCTGAAGCTTCAAGCCTGGCCCAAGTCTCAATTTCACAAATTTTCCATTCACCTCTCCATCCCCCACGGCCACCATTCCGCCTCCTCTTCCTGCAGTTCTTCCCGAATTCAGCAACATGCATCAGTTTTTTGCAGAGCTCCCACCTCTGATGAAAGGTTTTTGATCTGAAGGTTAACTCTGCCTTATCTCTCCACAGCTACTGATGTCTCCAGCACCCGATGTTTTTATTTCAGATTTCCAGCATCTACAGTTTTATGATATGAAGAACGTTTCAGCCCATTTGTGTGCTGTTCAGCAGTTATGGGGGTGACAGGGTTAGTGTAGAGGTTAGCGCAACACTATTACAGTGGCAGCGACTTGGGTTCGAATCCAGCGCTGTCTATAAGGAGTTTGTACGTTGACCTCGTGATGTACATGGGTTTCTTCCAAGAACTCTGGTTTCTTCCCACATTCCAAAGATGTACTGTTTGTAGGGTTAATTGGTCTGTTTGGGTGCTCATGGGCTCAGATGTGCCTGTTACTGTGCTGTATCTCAAAAAAATATATATATTTAAACCTTTTAAAAAAACTGAATCTGTAGTCATTTTGAAAACAAGGAGAAGAAACTATTGGTGTTGCAAGGAATCATTTTTCTTGTGTGTATCCTAGCAACCCAGCCCGGACCCAACACCATACACAAGCGCTCTGGAGGAACTCAGCAGGTCATGCAGCATCCATAGGAAGAAAAGGCAACCAATGTTTTGGGCCTGAGCCCTTCATTAGGGATAAGGAAAAACCTGGATGGAAGGGGCATGGGAGGAGCACATGCTAATAGGTAAGAGGTACCAGGTGGATACTGGTCAGAGGGTAGAAGAGAAAGGAGTTGAGAAGTGATGGGGGAGAGGGCATAAAGCTCTGATAGGAAAAGAAAGGGAAGGGGTAAGGAGCTAGAAGACTGGAGACAAAGAAATGAAGGAAAGAGAGAGACTAGGGGGAGAGGGTTAACAGAAATTGGAGAAATTGCTATCAATGCCATCTGGTTGGAGAGTGCCCATACAGTATATAAGATGTTGTTCATCCATTTTGTGGGTGGCCTTGTGGTAGTAATGTGTGGAAATTAAGCAGGTGGCCACTTGCAGTGGACAGAGCTAAGGCGCTCAACAAAGCACTCTCCCAGTCTGCGTCCAGTCTCTCTGATGTAGAGGAGACCACAATGGGAGCAGCGGGTGGAGTAGATGACCCCTGCAGATTCACAAGTGAAATGTTGCTTCACTTGAAAGGTCCTGTTTAGGGCCCCACACAGTGGTAAGGGAGGTGAATGGGTCATGTTTCAAAAGAAAGGACGGCACGGTTATTGTAGCGGTTAGTACAGTGCTCTTACAGCGCCAGCAACCAGGGTTCGAATCTGGCCTTGTCTGTAAGGAGTTTGTACATTCTCCCTGCGTCTGCATGAGTTTCCTTTGGGTGCTCTGCTTTCCTTCTACCGTTCAAAAGATACCAGAGTTCTAGGTCAATTGGGTGTAATTGGGCAACATGGGCTTGTGAGCTGAAAGGACCTTTTACCATGCCTTATGTTTATATAGACAAAATAAATTAGCGTGTCCTTGGCCTCAGGTCAGGTTTGAATTTACTATGTTTGAGTCAGTTTTTAATATTTTCACCCGGCAGATCACTTTCACTATTGATTTCCTTATAAGCAGGGAAATATGGCATGTGCACGCCCGACAAACTAACTTTCTTCAGTGAATGCCAAATGAAAAAGCATAATTTGAAAGCATTTTACACCTTGCTTACTTTGGAATAAGTGAAATGGAAATTCTGTGCATTGACGATGAAGAGAGGAGTGTTTGGCTCACTGGGATTAACAGGATTGAATTAGGAGCTGTGTTGACAAATTGGTGAGAATGTCAAATTTGCCACCACATGGTACAATTGAGATGAACAACGTAGTTGTGCTTAAGCAGAAGCTAAACAGAAATGTGAGAGACAAGGGAAGAATAGATGGAGACTAACATCCAGCATTATTTTGAAGAGCAGGGTTCTTCTGTTTGTCCTGGCCAAAATTATCCCTGGGAATGAATTTGGTCTTTATTGCATTGATATTTGTGGGACCTTGCTGCGTGCTACTGTTCCCTGCCATTAGAGCAGTGATTCATTATCTGTAAGATGTTTCAGATTGCTCCATGGTCAGGCTGAGAGCAGACATCCTTTCGGTCTGCAAGTGGAACTAATCTTCGTCTCTCATGCCTCCAGTCAACATGTAAAGTGGTTTGCTGGTGGCAGAACAGTTTTAAAATATAGAGTGTTGAACATTCCAGCACAGTACAAGTATACTCCAGAAGAATCTAATCCTTCCCTTCCTTGCACCCCTGCAACCCTCTATGTTTCTTTCATCCATGTGCCTGTCTGAGTCTTTTGGATGCCTCTATTGGCCCAGCCTCCACGATTAACCCTGACAACACATTCCAGGCACCATGCCATTTCCCTGAAACTTTCCTCCCCTCGCCTTATGCAGATGTTCTCTGATATTTGCTACTCTCACCCCAGGAAAAAGGTATTGACTGTCCACCCTATCTGGCCTCTCGTAATCTTATATACAATAAAACCCCCGGTATCTGGCACCTATGGGGATTGATTGATGCCAGATAAGTGAATTTTACAGTTGCTTGAGATTGCATGTTGCATGGATTGTTGAACTAACGGTGAAGCACGCCAATTTTAAACTTCTGTATTTTTTATCTATTTATTTTCCGCAAATCTTTTGCCAGTTGCTTGAGGCTGCCAGTGCTTGAAATCTGGATAACAGAGGTTTTACTGTATCTCTATTAAGTCACTCTCATCCTTCGTCACTCCAAAAAGAAAAATCCTGGCTCTGTCAATTCTGACAGTTCTGTGAAGAAAGAGGCTGCAACCTGTGACAAATACAGGCAGCATTTGCTAAACTTCTATCATTGTTATACCTTCCTTTTAATTAAAAGATGTAACTCCAGGTCTGGGAGGGACCCAGAAGGATTATCAATGGAACACGAGCACCTCAGTGGTCCAGGGTCTAGAACCGTTCTCTAGCAGCTCCAGAAACCTGGTTTGACCATGGTTGCTGCAAGTGTGGAGCTTGCAAGTTCTCCCAGTCATCTAATTTCATTTCATGTTCAAGTTTATTACCCTCTGTCTGTACATACCCAACAAAAGAATGTTTCTCTGGACTACAGTACACACACAATACACGGAACTTAATAAACACATACATTAAAATCCCTGTTCAGAATTCAATCAACCAGCAACTGCAAACAACCAGCAAAACAAAGTCTGAAATAAATGGATAAAAATATACGGGTTTAAAATTGGCATGCCTTACCATTAGTTCTCTGTTTACACATACGCAGTCTCAAGCAACTGGAAAACTCGCTTCTTTGGTGTCTACCAATCCTTGCAGGTGCCGTATGCCAGGGGTTTTACTTTATATACATAAAGATATAATTACATATAAATATATAAATATTTTGGGAGGCAAACTGCTCAATAATCGCACAGCATGTGGGAAGCAGCTATTTCCCAGACTGGCGGTCCTGATTTTGATGCTCCGGACCCTCCCAAATGGGCCAAAGATGTGCTGTTTGGCAGCTTATTTGTTTCGATAAATTGCACCCCTCCTCCTCCTCGGTGTATGTAGCTGTGGCAGAACAATCATGTGATGGTGCTGGGAGGATGTTGATGGACACACGAGAGGAAAATGAGATTAGTGTTCGACTGGGTGGTCAGTGTGGGGGCCAAAGAGCCCGTTAGCGTCCAGAATGTATTTATGCGACTCCTTTTCAAAGAAAAGGTAGCTTGTCTTTAGGATTCTTGTCTGCTGCTCTGAGTTAATAAACAATCTGCATGTTTATTAAATGAATGAAGGTTATTGTCATACACGTAAGTACATTGTACAACTGCAATGAAAACCTGCAGACGCTGTGATTGTAATTTAACACAAAAGTTCTGGAGAAACTCAGCAGGTCATGCAGTGTTCTTTCAAGTTCACTTATCATCTTATTGTACCAGTGCAATCAACCAAAGAGCGTTCTTCAATCCACAGTGCAAACACACATACAGATATAATGCACGTGCGGACAGACGATACATATGCACAGGTATATCAAAATTATATAAATATCATTGTTAAACAAATATTTGAGCAGTTCATCAGTTGTTCAATAGTCTCAAGATATGTCGAAGGGCTCAGGCCCAAGAGCTCAGGTTAGGTATCTTTGCTACAAAAAGAACGCTGCATGATCTGCTGAATACCTTCAGAACTTTCTATGGGCTGAAAGTGTTACTTTGCTGCAGCTTCCCAGGCACATGAGATGCACAATACTTAGGAAGGCGGCATATTTAGCATTACACTATTACAGCGCCAGTGACCCAGGTCCGAATTCAGCGCAGTCTGTATGTTTATATGTTCTCCCCATCATCTGCGTGCATTCCCTCTGTAAGCTCTGGTTTCCTCCCACCTTCCAAAAATAAATCATACCAGGGTGGGGGGGGTTCTAGGCTAATTGGTGTATTTGGGCTGTACAGGCTCATGAACCGGAATGGCCTGTTACCATGCATTACAAATGAGAGTAGAGGTGTTGGAGCCAGGAGATGATGTGTGGTGACACCTCCAGGAACATGTTGAGCTTGGTAAATGTGCCAAGCTCTGCAAATCTGGTGCATCGTAGCAGCCGCAAGCAACAGTGAGAGGCTGGATGAACTCGGCAGGTCTGGCAGCGTCCATGGAGAGAAATGGTCCGCCAATGTTTCGGGTCAAGACTGTATGAATCCTTCCAGTTTCTCGTTGGCTGTTGAGGGTTCCCAGCATCGCCATGACTTGCATTTATCAGAGCTGTCACATTTATTCTGAATCTTCTAATAAAAGGGGTTGCCTCCAATAAATCTGACAAACTTATTCTGGTAACAGTCACGTGGCTGAGAGAGTTACCACTCCAAGCCTAGTGTAAATGCCAACAAACTTTGAAAGCATCTTCAGGAAACAATAAAGGATGTTACTGGCAATTTAGTACAATTTTATGTATATTCACTGGTGCCATCTTGAAAACATCACAGTAAACTTGTGCTCAACAAGCTCCCACAAACAGTTATGATATAAATGATAAAAATAAATTGTTCCAGCTGTGGTGTAAATATTGGCCAAGTTGTTTAGAGCAAAGAACAGTCGAGCAGAGAAATAGGTCCTTTAACTTACCATGTGAACACAGACCAAGATATTAATTTAACTCATCCCATCTGCTCGCACATGGTCCATATCCTTCCCTCCTGCCTGTTCTTGAACTTAAATTACCCTTAAATGTCATATCTGCTTCCACCACCAGACAGTGTGTTCCAGGTACCTTCCACACTATGTGTGAACAAGTTGCCTTGCAAATCCCCTTTAAATGTTCTCCCTTCTCCCTTAAATCTGCATCTTTGGGTAAAGACTCTAATTCTCTACCCTGCCTGTGCCTCTCATAATATCATGAAGTTCCATCAGGTCTCTCCTCTGCCTCCGATGCTCCAGAGAAAATAACCTCTCCTTCTCGTTAATTCTCTCTAATCCAGGCAATACCCTGGTGAACCTCTTCTACATCCTCTCCTTCTTGTAGTGCAGTGACTAGAATAGCACACAGTGTGCAAATGAGGCCTCACCTCAGCTGCAGCACGACCTCCTGACATTCAAACTCACTGGCCCCACCAATGAGTGCAAACATGCTGTATGCCTTCTTCATCACCCTATCTTGCAGACTTTCCTCTTTTACTCCATTCAGTTGCTCCACTGCGAAGACTCTTCAGGGGATGGCAGCCCTGATGACATTTTTCTCCTCTCTTCGAAGGGAGTTCCGTGAGAGCCACTCTCACTGCCCGCCCTCTGCAATCCCTGCTGCTCTCAGGTTCTTTGGCCATGTGATCACCCAGATTCTTCTACCTTGAGAATGGGCCCAGGCCCGAAATGTTGGTGACCAGGGGTGCTGTGCTAATTTTGTAGGTGCCTGAGGTGGAGGTCCGGTGAGCTCCGGCAGCACTGCACCCCTGTTGGTGACCCTTTGCTTCCTGTGGATGCTGCATGATCTGTTGGTGTGTTGTGCTCGACCCCAGCATCTGCAGACTTCTTTGTTTAACTATCCACTTGTACTGCTGCTTGGAGTCTTGCTATTTACTGGACACTCTCCTCTTGAATTTGACCTCCCCAGTGCAACGCCTCCCACTTTTCTGGATGTAACTTTGCGGTTAGCACAATGAGCCAGCGGCCCGGGTTTGAATCCGGCACTGTCTGTAAGGAGTTCGTATATTCTCCCCTTGTCTGCTTATGTTTTCCCTGGGTGCTCCAGTTTCCTCCCACTGTTCAAACATAGGTCAGTTGGTTGTAATTGGGTGGCATGGGATCGTGGACCAAAAGGGCTGTTCCTGAGTTGTATGACTAAATTAAAATTAAACTGTTTGGGCAAGCTGCTTTTGAAATGCAATTATTTTCCCCTGTGCTATAAATTTGAGAGCACTGCAGATTCATGTTTTAGATTGTGTGGTTTGCTGAAACCAAGAGTGGCATTTCAGTTGAAACACCATTGCATTTGAGCTCTGCTTGTTACTTGCACATGCAGCCAGACGCTGTGTGCTTGCTGCCTGTGAGGTGGATTGAAGTAGTGAGCAGTGGCCGCTATCTGATTGAGTAACAGTCTTTGAATGCAGATGGGGATGTCACTTCACATGAATGGATCATTGCTCCATGTACGACCAGCTGACAAAGTACAAAAATATTCCTTGCCTTTGCCTCCCGACCACTGTGAGACAAAAGGAAATGCAAACAGGTTACGGCCTCACAAAATTAATTTAACCAAGCCCTCAAGACACTCAGTGGAGTTTCTGCCTCCGTCGTAGGCCATTTATCAATATCTAATTGTTGTTAGATATATACAACAAGCCCTCAACACACTCAGTGGAGTTTCTGCCTCCGTCGTAGGCCATTTATCAATATCTAATTGTTGTTAGATATATACAACAATTTTTATCACTGTGGAATATGAATTCGACTTCCTGGCAGCAGTGATAAAGCTTGTTTAACCCTCTTCAGGCCTGTGGAAACACGTTTTCTATACCCTGATCAAAAGAGTCTGTACTGCTTCTGGGAGATTGTTCTCCTTTGATGAGCCTGAGGAGAAAGGCTTGAAAGATTTCTTGCCCAGAGTGAGCATTTGATCCCAAGTCTGCTTCTTGTTTCAGCTGGCAAGTGTACCTTTATTTGCAAATCCTCTGATGGCACAGGAGAGGTGCCCTCGCTGGACTAAAGATCGACACCAGGCCAAACAAAGATGTGTTCGGACAGATGTCCAATGGGTGATTGATTTATTAAGGAATTCCTTCAGGAGGACAAAGAGGTGGCAGTGTGAAGGTTGCCAAAGGGCACCTAAAAAGAGTAGACGTCAGAGGTGTGGGAGGGCTGATGGGAGCCAAGGAGAGTGCCTGGACTATGTTTGCATTTAAGTGGAAGCACTTTTGATTCCCAAATGTGATCTAATTAGCTCCAGTCTGAACTTAATCTCTTCCGTTTTGTTCACTCTTCTGTACTGCTCATCTCCAGCTTTGTCAGTTCAATCTGTTGGACTGAAAATCTACATGCAATTGATTCATTTAATTCTCCAAACAGGTTTTGACCATCCAACGAACTAAAAATGAACAATGCTGGTGTCAAACCTGGACAAATAAAATCATTTCAGATAATACAATTTACTCCTTTCTCTGTTTCGTGTCAATGTAATAATGGCATGATTGTAACGTTCCAATGGAATTTATCATTTCATAGTTATTTGGACCATGAGTTGAAGACCAGTCCTGGTGTTTTTTTTAAACTTTTTCAAAACATACGCACTTTTTTTTCACTTTTATTGGGAAGAAGCAATGCTGATTCTGCTTCAATCCCTGTGGCAGGATTTCCACCTGAAACAGCGAAGGTCCCTTTCCTCTTCACCAATGTGTCTATATCGTGATTCTGATTCTATTGTATGGGTCGGGCTCAAGCTGCCTATGAACAGGAAAGGAAATGAGAACTATCATTAAGCAGAAGTGTTTAATCATTCTTGTTGTGCTAAGACTTCTTGTGCAAATCGCTGTGTGTGTGTGTGTGTGTGTGTGTGTGTGTGTGTGTGTGTGTGTGTGTGTGTGTGTGTGTGTGTGTGTGTGTGTGTGTGTGTGTGTATGTGTGTGAGACATCGACTCCAGACTTTAGCTCTCTGCTCAACTCTACCAGTCATTCAGTCTCTCCCCTTTCTCTTTCTCCCTCTCCCTTTCTTTCCCCCTTTGTCCACCTCTCTCATCCCACCTCTGTGTCTCTCACGCCCCTCTTCCCCTCTGTCTCTCTCTCTGCCTTTTTTCCACCTCTCTCCACCCACCTCTCATCCAAAGATTCAAGGAGGGTGCGTGTGTGTGTGTGTGTACCTGTACACTTACATATAGATATATTGATTGATAATTGGTTGAAACAGGACAGTGGGAGAAGTGTTCATTGTTCTGGGCAAGGAATCTTTCAAAGGTTCAAAAGCTTCAAAGGCTTCTTTTACTGTCATATATTAAATTTGTGATATACATGATATCATTCAACATATGGATGCCATAAGGCAAATGGAGTGTTCCATGAGCATAGCCCAGATCACCTAACATTAGGAGAATGAGAAGCAAAAGAGAGTCCCTTCAGAGACATTGACTGTGCAGGAATTCACCTCCAGCCCTCCCAAAGCCTCTGTAGCCGCACAGACTCCAGTTCAAACGATTAGCAACCTGAGCTCCAGGTCCAAGCCCCACGTCCACCTGAGAACATTGATAGAATCTTAACCCGGGGCCCAATCTGGTTTTCTGACAGCCAGCAGTTCCTCAGGGAAAAAGTGAGGGAGCAGGTTTGATGGGGTCATTCTGGGAGGTCACCAAGTCAACGGGATAAATGGCCTCCCTTCCCATGAAGAAAGATGAGAAATCCCCAGATGTCCGTCAAGCTGTGGCTCATTCTGTCCAAATCTTCTGTGGGCATTTAGCCAAGTGCAGCCGTCCGTGTTGAACTGGAGACAGGACCTTGGGCACAACTGGATCCCTGCGCTGCAGGTGGATTAGCCACTGAATCCAGCAGCGCTCAGAAAAGAGGAAGATATAATGTGCTCCACACCATGCAGGAGGGGATGGAAACGCCAATCCCATATAGTGGTGGGCAAAAAAGTGCAACTGAGAGTTTTCATTATTTTAATTTTTAAATTTAAATATAGACATTCAGCATGTAACAGGCCATTCGGCCCACGAGCCCGTGCAGCCCAAATACACCCAATTACCTATAACCCCTATATGTTCTGAAGGGTGGGAAGAAACTGGGCACCCAGAGGAAACCCACACAGACACAGGAAGGACAAACAAACTTCTTATAGGATTCGAAACTTAGTTAGTGGTGCTGTACTGTGCTGCCCAAATTTTTTATTATTTGACAATATTTTCAAATTTTTATTTAATCTTTTGCTTTAATCTTAATAACAAAAGTTAATTAGATCTCTTTGAATATTTAATTTCTCAGGCAGATACATGTAAAACAGTTCAAAAATCTTTGAAGGCAAATAAGCTATAACAGACACTCCATAGGGATTATGGAGCCTCAGATGAGCTGCTTGTGGTAATATTTCATCTTAGGGCATGCTCTGGATCATGGGAGAGCTCTTGGATGTGGACAGTCAGCTTGTCCCATCTCCTGCAAATGGGAGGTCCAGTCAGACCCTACACGTGCAATCTAAAGGATGCCCATCTGACACCGTTTCATGTTGTAACCTGAATGTCACCCATATTGATCCATTGGACACAGACTGCGAACTTGAATGTGTGGGGACACCAATACCCCTGAGCGTAAAGCCCTCCAAAAAGTAATGGACACAGCCCAGGATTTCACACGTAAAACCCTCCCCACCATCGAGAATACCCACAGGGAACACTGCCATCATAAAGATTCACACCACCCAGGACGTGCTTTGTTCTCGCTGCTGTCATCAGGATAGAGGTCTAGGTGCCTCAAGACTCGCATCACCAGGTTCAGGAACAGCTGCTGCCCCTCCACCATCAGACTCCTCAACAACAAACTCAATCAGGGACTCATTTAAGGACTCTCACTTGTGCACGTCATTGATTTTTTTCTCTCAGTATTGCATAATTTGTTTACATTTATTTATTTGTTTACATGTGTACGTTGCGCACGTTTTTTTTTGCACTACCAATAAGTGGTCATTCAGCCTTGCCTTCAGGTAAAAGAATCTCAGGGCTGTATGTGAAGTCATCTTTGTACTCTGATAATAAATTTGAAATCTGGAGTGGACTGAAATCCTCAAGGGCCACACTGAGACATTCAGTGCTCTCTATTCTTTTCTTTCCACATGCTGGGAGCAGTCATTTGCCATTGGGAAGTCTACATAGCAAAGTTGGGGGAATAGGAAAGAAGAAAGCCAATGAGCTACCTCTTGGAAGAACCTTAATGCAACTGCTTGTCATCTAAAGGTTCAAGATTTCTGATTTATTGTCAGAGGGCATACATGACATCAGAACTGCAAGTCCTGGAATCTTGAGAAAAAAATGAGAAGCTGGAGGGGGTCGGCAGGTAAAGTAGGGTCTCCACTGAAAACATTACTTGTCCATTTCTCTCCATGGATGCTTCCAGTCCCGGTGAACCCCTCCAGCTTATTTAAATTGAATTGTTTATTATCAGTGGAAAGCTCTGTTTTGCATGCTGTCCAAGCAAGTCAACTCATACTGGTAATTAGTGCAAAAATGAACCAAAAGTGCAGTATTACAGTGTCAAAGTGCATGGGATTGATAAAGGTACAGTTGAAACAGAGCAAGGCAATCATTTTCTACCATGAGAGATCCATTATGAAGACTGATAACAGCAGGAAAGAATCAGGGTTTGCTCCTTTTAATCGATTCATTTTGGAGTTTGGATCCTAAAAGTCCTTTAATTCAGTGGCTAGTAGAGTTCCACAGGAATCTGCTCTGAGACCCCTGCTCTTTGTAATTTTTATAAATGACTTGGATGAACAGGTAGCAGGATGGGTCAGCAAGTTTGCAAAGGTTGGAGATGCTGTGGATACTGTTGAAGGTTGTCGTAGATTACCACCGGATGCAGGGGATGGAAAGTGGCAGATGGAGTTCAATCGGGTAAGGGTGAAGTGATGCATTTTGAAGGTAAAACTTGGAGGAGGAGTACATGGTTAATGGTTGGACACTTTAACAGTGTGGAAGAACAGAGGGAGTTTGGACTTCAAATCCATATAGTTCTCAAGGTCGCTGCACAGGACAGTTAAGAAGGCCCATGAGGTGCTGGGCTTCATTAATCAAAGGACTGAGTTCAGGAGAGGTCATGTTCCAACTCAATACATCTCTGGTGAGACCACACTTAGAGTATTGTGTTCATTTCTGGTTACCTTATTACAGGAAAGATGTGGAAGCTATGGAGAGGGGGCAGAGATTTACCAGAATGTGGCCTGGATTAGAAAATACATCTTATGAGGCAAGGTTAACAGAGCTGGGGCTTTTCTCTTTGGAGCAAAGAAGGATGAGAGGTAACTTGATAGAGGTCTACAACATCATGAGAGGCATAGATAAGGAAGACAGTCAGCACCTTTATCCTAGGGCAGGAGAAGCAAACACTGGAGGACATGTGTACAAAGTGAAGGGAGGGGAGACATCAGGGGTAGGTTTTATTACACAGAGAGTTGCGGGTGCCTGGAATGCCTTGCCAGGGATGGTGGTGGAGGCTGAAACATTACGAGCATTTAAGAGAGTCTTAGACAGCCACATGGATTGAGGGAAGATGCAGGGTTATGAGGTAGGGAAGGTTTCGGGTTTTTTTTAAAAGTAGGTTTATATGGATCAGCAAACATTGTGGACTGAGGGGGCCTGTACCATGCTGTAATGTTCTAAAGAATGATCAGGTTCGCCTCTATAAACCACCTAACCTATCTACATGGAAATAAAAATGGTTCCATGCCATAGGATCATAACCCAAAGACTCGGCTGATTTCCAGAATCCTGAAAGAGTAACCTCAGTGGACAACAACGTACCATTTTTGGCAGAGCCGTGAGTCACAGAGATGAGCAAAATGCTGCACCTGTTTTGTCAAGTTCAAGTTTCTGTGTAAGGAATGTCAGTGCGACCTGGAATGTGAAATAAATCTCTCGTGAATCAGCAGAATTGAGTAGTGTTATTGATTGAAATCAATTAGTGACTGGTACAAAGCACCCTGAAGCATCACCAAAAAAAATTGAGGATTGCCAGGCTCTCAGCGATTCTTCGACTGACTGATTTAATGCTCGGGGTCTTCTATTTTAATTGGCTTCAATTGACTGCTGGTCCTTGCTGCCTACAATTAACTGATTACTGCAGTATAATAGGACTCGTCTGTGTGGCTGGTCACAGGCCCTATATACCAAGGGCAGGTCGGTTGACCAGATCAATTAAATGATTATTTCGCTAGATTAGTTTGCTAATGAGAGTACCATTGAGAAATTAGCGTGAACACTGCTGTACATCAGCCCTTCTCAACGAGGTGTATAAGACCCCACCTCCACCAGGAGCCAAAGCACATTTATGGAGCCATGGACTGAAATCCTTAAATAAGGGAGGGTGGCAAGGTCTTTATAAGGATGGAGTACAGAAGAATGAGAGACATTTCAAATGCTGAGAAGCCTGGACAGAGTTGATGTGACACAGCAGAGAGGTCTAGGACAAGGGGACACAACTTCAGGATAAAAGGGCACCAATTTAACACAGAGATGCAGGGAAATTTCTTTAGCCAGAGGGTTATGTGTCTGTAGAACTTATTGGCATAGGCAGCTGTGGAAGGGAGGTCAATGGGTGCACTTAAGGCAGAGATCAGCAGGCATTTGATTAGTCAGGGGATCAAGAGTTATGGGTTGATTTGATTTATGGGAAGGAGAGAGAGGAGAATTGGAGATCATTTAAAGGAGAGATTTTGAGGGTGCAGAATCTTTATGTTCCTGTTAGGATAAAAGGCAGGGCCAAAAGTTCGAGAGAGCCGTGGTTTTCAAGGGAGATTAGAAAGTTGGTTCAAGATTAAAGGGTGGCCTACATTAAATACAGGAAGCAAGGTATGGATGAAATGCTTGGAAAATACATGGTTTATAAAAAGAAGCTTAAGAAAGAAATTAGGAAAGCAAAAAGAAGATACGAGGTGGCTATAGTGAACAGGGTGAAAGTAAATCCAAAGGGTTTTTACAAATATGTGAATAGCAAAAGGAGAGTGAAGGATAAAATTGGTCCATTAGAGAATCAGAGTGGACAAATGTGTGCGGAGCTGAATGAGATGGGGGAGATATTGAATGAGTTCTTCTATATAACCATATAACCACTTTAGCACAGAACAGGCCAGTTCGGCCCTACTAGTCCATGCCGTAACAAATTCCCACCCTCCTAGTCCCACTGACCAGCACCTGGTCCATACCCCTCCAGTCCTCTCCTCTCCATGTATCTATCCAGTCTTTCCTTAAATGTAACCAATGATCCCGCCTCAACCACGTCTGCCGGAAGCTCATTCACATCCCTACCACCCTTTGTGTAAAGAAATTTCCCCTCATAAAAATAGAAGATAGGAGCAGGAGTAGGTCATTTGACCCTTCGAGCCTGCTCCGCCATTCAACGAGATCATGGCTGATCTTAAAGTTCAGTATCCCGTCCCCACCTTCTCTCCGTAACCTTTAATACCCTTACTGAAGAAATAGATCTAATTCCCTCTTAAATATATTTAATGAACCTGCCTCTACTGCCCTCTGTGGCAATGAATTCCACAGATTCACCACCCTCTGGGTAAAGAAATTCCTCCTCATCTCGGTCCTAAATGGTTTGCCTATTATCCTCAAACCATGGCCCCGGGTTCTGGATTTTCCCATCATTGGAAACATCCCATCTGCATCCATTCTGTCCAGTCCTGCCAGAATTTTATATGTCTCTATGAGATCCCCTCTCAATCTTCTAAACTCCAGCGAGTACAATCCCAATTTGCGCAATCTTTCCTCATAAGTCATTCCTGCCATTCCAGGTATCAGCCTGGTGAATTGCCTCTGCACTCCCTCCATTGCAAGAACATCCTTCCTTAGATAAGGTGACCAAAACTGCACACAATACTCCAGGTGTGGTCTCACCAAGGCTCTGTACAGCTGCAGTAAGGATTCCTTGTTCCTATACTCAAACCCTCTTGATATGAAGGCCCACATACCATTTGCCTTTTTAACCGCCTGCTGTACCTGCATGCTCGCCTTCAGAGACTGGTGTACAAGTACCCCTAGGTCTCTCTGCACTTCCCCATCTCTTAATCTATTGCCATTCAAATAGTAATCTGCCCTCCGGTTTGTATTACCAAAGTGGATAACCTCACATTTATCCACATTGTAGTGCATTTGCCATGTATCTGCCCAGTCCCTCAATTTATCCAAATCACACTGGAGCTTCCTGACCCCCTCTTCCGTGCACACAACCTCTCCTAGCTTAGTGTCATCTGCAAATTTGGAGATATTACATCCAATCCCCTCATCCAGATCATTAATGTAAATTGTGAACAGCTGGGGTCCCAGTACAGATCCCTGTGGCACCCCACTGGTCACCACCTGCCACTCAGAAAATGAGCCATTTATCCCAACTCTCTGTCTTCTACCTGCCAGCCAGTTCTCAATCCACATCAATACTTTTCCCCCAATCCCATGAGCCTTGATTTTGTAAGCCAGTCGTTTATGCGGGACCTTATTGAAGGCCTTTTGAAAGTCCAGGTACACCACATCCACTGGCTCTCCCCCATCTATTTTACCTGTCACCATCTCAAAGAATTCCAATAGATTTGTCAAGCACGATTTACCTTTTGTAAATCCATGTTGACTCTGTCCGATCCCTTCTCTGCTAGTCATATGCTCCGCTATTACATCCTTAATAATGGATTCAATCATTTTGCCCACTACTGATGTAAGGCTCACCGGCCTATAATTCCCCGCTTTTTCTCTACCCCCCTTTTTAAATAGTGGGGTAACATTAGCTACCCTCCAATCCATGGGTACTGATCCTGAGTCTATCGAGTTCTGGAAAATAATTCTTAAAGCATCTGCTATCTGAATGGCCACTTCCTTAAGTACCCTAGGATGTAGATTATAAGGCTCTTGGCATTTATCTGCCTTCAATCGCATCAATTACCCCAAGACCATGTCCTTAGAGAGACTGATTTCTTTCAGTTCCTCCCTTGCATTAGTCTCCATGTTTCCCAACATCCTTGGGAGGTTATTTGTATCCTCTCTTGTAAAAACAGAACTAAAGTAAGAATTTAATTGGTCTGCCATTTCCTTATTCCCCATTATTCCTCTGATTCCGACTGCAAAGGACCTACTTTGGATTTCACCAATCTTTTCCTCTTGACATATCTATAAAAGCTTTTGCAGTCGGTTTTTATATTTGCCGCAAGCTTACTTTCGTAATTTATTTTTGCTCTCTTGATTAATCCCTTTGTCCTCCTTTGCTGCATCTTGAACTGCTCCCAGTCTTCGGTTGTGGTACTCTTTTTGGCCAATTGATATGCTCTCTCTTTGGACCTAATGCTGTCTCTAATTTCCCTTGTTATCCACGGTTGACTCACCTTTTTTGGTTTATTTTTATGCCAAACCTGTTCCCTTTATAATTTTCCCCATTCAATCTTAAACCATGCCCTCTAGTTTGAATCTCCCCCACTCTTAATTGAAAAAGCCTATCCACATTTACTCTGTCTGTCCCTTTTAAAATCTTAAACACCTCTATCAAGTCCCCCCTCAATCTCCTACGCTCCAGAGAAAAAAGCCCTAGTCTGCACAACCTTTCCCTGTAACTCAAACCTTGAAATCCTGTGAACGTTCTTGTGAACCTTCTCTGTACTCTCTCTATTTTGTTTATATCTTTCCTATAATTTGGTGACCAAAACTGTACACAGTACTCCAAATTTGGCCTCACCAATGCCTTGTACAATTTCATCATAACCTCCCTACTCTTGAATTCAATACTCCAATTTATGAAGATAAGGGTGGATAAGTCTCCGGGTCCTGACAGGATTTTCCCCAGGACCTGGAGTGAAGCCAAGGAGGAAATAGCGGAGGCTCTGACAGTAATTTTTCAACAGTCACTGGAGGAAGGTGTGGTGCTGCAGGATTAGTGTGTCGCAAATGTGGTTCCTCTGTTTAAAAAAGGCTCCAGGTGTAGGCCAGCAATTATCGGCCAGTAAGTTTGGCATATGTGGTTGGTAAACTAATGGAAAGTATTCTTAGAGATAATATGTATAAGTATCTAGAGGGACCCAACGTGGGTTTGTGCGGGGAAGGTCACATTTGGCAAATCTAGTTGAATTTTTTGAAGATGTGACTAGGAAGGTTGATAAGGGTAGAGCAGTAGATCTAGTCTATATGGATTTCAGTACAGCCTTTGATAAGGTTCCACATGGAAGGTTGGTAAGGAAGGTTCAGGGGCTAGGTATTAATCTTGAGGTAGTGAGATGGGTTCAGCAGTGGCTGGAAGATAGGCACCAGAGAGTCATGGTGAACAACTGTCTGTCAGGATGGAGGCCAGTAACGAGCAGTGTGCCTGAGGGATCGGTGTTGGGTGCCTTGTTGTTTGTCATTTACATTAATGATTTAGATGATAAAGTAAATTGTCTGAGTAAACATGCAGACGATACAAAAATAGGGGGAGTTGTGGATAGTGAAGATGGTTTTCGGGCACTGCAGAAGGATTTGGAATGCTTAGAAGAGTTGGCTGAAAGGTAGCAGATGGAGTTTAATGTAGATAAGTGTGAGGGGCTTCATTTTGGGCAGAATAATCAAAACAAGACATATGCAGTGAAGAGGAAGGCATTGAGGAATTCAGAGGAGCAGAGAGATCTTGGAATAACGGTTCATCGTTCTTTGAAAGTGGATTCTCATTTGGATAGGATGGTAAAGAAGGCTTTTGGTATGCTGGCCTTTATAAATCATAGCATAGAATATAGGAGGTGGGAGTTGATGTTGAGACTGTTCAAGGCATTGGTGAGGCCAAATTTGGAATATTGTGTGCAGTTCTGGACCTCAAATTATAGGAAGGATATCAATAAGGTAGAGAGGGTGCAGAGAAGATTTACTAAAATGTTGCCTGGATTGCAGTATCTAGAATACGGAGAAAGATTGAGTAGACTGGGTCTTTATACATTGGATCATAGAAGGTTGAGGGGAGATTTGATAGAGGTATTTAAAATTATGAGAGAGGTAGATGTGAATAGGCTCTTCCCCTTGAGGGCAAGTGAGATTGGAATGAAGGGTGATAAGTTAAGGGTTAGGGGACAAAAGTTTAAAAGTGACATGAGGGGAAACTTCTTCACTCAGAGAGTGGTGGCTGGGTGGAATGACCTTCCGGAAGAGGTGGTTGCAGCAGCATCAATTTTGTCATTTAAGAGAAGGTTGGATGAGTCCATGGATGTGAGGGGATTGGTGCGTTATGGACAGTGAGTGGGTAGGTCGAACTAGTGGAGTTCACTTAAATCATTGTGGACTAGAGGGGCTTGTTTCCGTACTGTAATTGTTATATGGTTTATATGGGAGAAGGCTGGGAAGTGGGACTGAATGGATCAGCTCATGATAAAATGGCGGTACAGACACGATGGGTCAATTGGCCTACTTCTGCTCCTATATCTTGTGATCTTGTGATACAGGGTGGGAGAGAAGTATGGAAGAAACCAAGTGAACTTGACTGTTTCACGGGGAAGAGTGAGGTATCAACTTTGAGCAGAGACGTAAGTGGGCCATAGCCAAAAAAATAATTTGAGCATGGCTGCTGAACACTGTTTCTGGTGGCAACAAAAATGATGGTCCTTTGATTTTACTGCATAGGTTATTATCTTGAATCATCCTGGTCAGATATGTGCTGGCTCTGCCCCAGTACCTGATTGTCATACTGCCCACATTTATGGTTTTTACACAGCTGCTGCGATAATTTCCTGTCAACAATTATCGCAGTTGGGAGTCACGTGATGGAGTAGTGGCCGGACGGTGAACTCCAGCCCTCTCCAGAAAAGTCGGGAAAAACAAGAGAAAATACAAAGGCACAGAAATACAAGTTAAAGAAAAGTGAGTATAAAGGTGGAAAGAAGATGGAGACAAAAGGAGAAAAATCAAAATCAACGGAAAGAAGAGAGGAAGAGAAGACAACGGAGGAAAAAGGTGAAGGCCTTACCTGTCCGAAGAGGCCCGCTGTGGAGAGAGGACCCCACTACCTCAGGTCGGTAGAAAAAGAACTACAACAATGGCTCACAGAGCCGAGTAAAAGTGCGCAACCGCGCATGAAAAAAAACACACCGACGGGAGGGGGGACCAGCTGGGGAGTCGATCTCCACAGCCGGCAACGACAGCTGCAGAACACCTGCAGCAAGAAGAGACCACAGAAGACAATGGAAACAAGAAAGAAGAGGAGGAAAGGGCATCAAAGAAACAACAGATGGCCAACCCAGAGGAAGAAGAAGAGGAAGAATACAGTGAAATAGATAAAGGGAAAGGCAAGGTAAAGGATATACTTGCTCTTGTTAGAGGATACATGGAGTCATTTAAAGAATGGCAAACACAGGAATTCCATGATTTAAGAAGAAGAATAAACAACACAGAAAAGAAAATAAATAAAATGGATATGACCTTAACAGAAATGGGGAAAAAAATGGACAAGATGGAAGAACGGGCAATAGCAGCAGAAATGGAGGTAGAAGACTTAAAAAAGAAATTGGAGGAATCTAATAAAAAAACTAAAGAGACACAAGAATTACTAGCCCAAAAAATAGATATAATGGAAAATTATAACAGAAGAAATAACATAAAGATAGTGGGCCTTAAGGAAGATGAAGAAGGCAAGAATATGAGGGAGTTTATAAAAGAATGGATCCCTAAGGCCCTAGGATGTCCAGAACTACAGCAAGAAATGGAAATAGAAAGGGCACATAGAGCATTGGCCCCTAAACCACAACCACAACAAAAACCAAGATCTATTGTAGTAAAATTCCTAAGATATACTACAAGAGAAAAGGTACTGGAGAAGACAATGGAAAAAGTAAGAGAGGGCAACGAACCACTGGAGTATAAAGGGCAAAAAATCTTCATTTATCCAGATATAAGCTTTGAACTCCTAAAGAAGAGAAAAGAGTTCAATACAGCAAAAGCGATTTTATGGAAGAAAGGGTATAAATTTACACTGAAGCATCCTGCGGTATTGAAAATATTTATTCCAGGACAACAAAACAGACTGTTCTCGGATCCAGAAGAAGCACGAAAATTTGCAGAACAATTACAAAAATAGACTGAGGGATGAAGACAGGTAATGAGAGCAAAAATAATCACGATTGATATGTATGTGGGTAAAGACAAAAATAGACTGAGGGATGAAGACGGGTAATGAGGGTAAAAATGACCACGATTGATATGTATGCGGGTAAAGAGGTATAAGAGTGAATAGAGACAATGGGCATACGTGAAAGTATCTGTAATTAGAGGAAAACATAGATAGTATAGACAAGAATTAATAAGGGAAGGTAATGGAATAGAGAGAATAAGGAGGGAATTAAAAGAGTGACCTTTGTGACATATAAAAAGTGAAATCTTTTCTGGGGGGGGGCTGGGTGGGGGAAAAGAGCGGTCACTGCAAAATCAGTTGACGCTTGCGAGTGGATTCGCAAATCCAAATGGAGAGGGGAGATGTGGTTGTCCGACAAGGGATAAAGGACAACTCAGGAGGGGAAGGGGAGATTGGGGATAAAGAAGATAGAAATAAGAGAATAAGGAAAATGTTGGATGTTGTAGGAATGTTGTCTGGTAAAGAGTTGAAAATAAGAAAACAGAAATGGAAAAGGAGGAAAGGTAATGATGGAAAAATGGAAAGAGAAGATAAACAAAATATAAAATGGCTACGCTGAACTATATGACTCTAAATATTAATGGAATACATAACCAAATTAAAAGGAAGAAACTACTAAATTTACTGAAAAAGGAAAAAATAGATATAGCATTTGTCCAAGAAACACACTTAACTGAATTGGAGCACAAGAAATTAAAGAGAGATTGGGTAGGACATGTAACAGCAGCATCGTATAATTCAAAAGCAAGAGGAGTGGCTATATTAATTAGCAAAAATGTGCCATTTAAAATAGAAGAGGAAATAATAGATCCAGCAGGGAGATATGTTATGATAAAATGTCAGATATATTCGGAGCTTTGGAATCTACTTAATATATATTCACCTAACGAAGAAGATCAAAAGTTTATGCAAGATATCTTTTTGAAGGTAGCTAATACGCAAGGGAACATACTAATAGGAGGGGATTTCAATCTGAATTTGGATCCAAATATGGATAAAACGGGGAAAAAAATTAACAGGAAGAACAAAGTAACCAAATTTATAATTAAATCAATGCAAGAAATGAAACTTGTGGACATATGGAGGAAACAAAACCCAAAAGAAAAGGAATACTCATACTACTCGACTAGACATAAAACATACTCAAGAATAGACCTATTTTTGTTATCAGCTAGTATGCAGGATAGAGTAAGAAAAACAGAATATAAAGCGAGAATGCTATCGGACCATTCACCCTTAATACTGACAGTAAAGCTAGAGGACATCCCTCCAAGAATGTATAGATGGAGATTAAACCCCATGCTACTTAAAAGACAGGATTTTAGAGAATTTATTGAAAAACAATTAAAAATGTACTTTGAAGTAAATACGGAATCAGTGGAAGATAAGTTTATACTATGGGACGCAATGAAAGCATTCATTAGAGGACAAATAATAAGTTATGCAACCAAGATGAAGAAGGACTATAATCAGGAAACAGAGCAGTTGGAAAGGGAAATAGTAAACATAGAAAAAAAATTAGCAATAAAGGAAGATACAACCAAAAGAAGAGAATTGGCAGATAAAAAAATAAAATATGAAACATTACAAACATATAAGGTGGAGAAGAATATAATGAAGACAAAACAGAAATATTATGAACTAGGTGAAAAAACACACAAAATCTTAGCATGGCAGCTTAAGACAGAGCAAACTAAGAAAATGGTATTGGCAACAAGGAAAAAAGACAAACAAATTACATATAATCCAAAAGAAATTAAGGAAAACTTCAGAGAATTCTATGAACAATTATACCGAACTGAAAACGAAGGGAAAGAAGGGAAAATAGATGAATTTTTGACTAAAATTGAACTACCAAAACTACAAATAGAGGAACAAAATAAATTAACAGAACCATTTGGAACAGTAGAAATACAAGAGATAATAAAAAAATTACCAAATAATAAGACACCAGGAGAGGATGGACTCCCAATAGAATTCTACAAAACATTTAAAGATCTAATAATACCGCCCCTCCTGGATGTAATCAACCAGATTGATGAGACACAAAACTTACCAGATTCATGTAAAACAGCAATAATTACAGTGATACTAAAACAAGGGAAAGATCCACTCTCACCAGCGTCATATAGACCAATATCTCTGCTAAGCACAGATTATAAGATAATAGCTAAACTATTAGCAAACAGATTAGCAGAACAGGTACCGAAAATGGTAAATTTAGACCAAACTGGATTTATCAAAAAAAGACGCACAACAGACAATATTTGTAAATTTATTAACTTAATTCATGCAGTAGAAGGAAATAAAGCACCGGCAGTAGCAGTTGCTTTAGACGCAGAGAAGGCCTTCGACAGAGTAGAATGGAATTACTTGTTCAAAGTATTGCAAAAATTCAGTTTACCGGAGAAGTATATTAATTGGATTAAAGCATTATATGAGGGACCGTTAGCGAAAGTGACAGTAAATGGACATGTATCAAAGCAATTTAACTTAAGCAGGTCAACGCGGCAGGGATGCCCACTATCACCATTATTGTTTGCGCTAGCTATAGAACCACTAGCAGAATCGATAAGAATAGATAATAATATAAAAGGAATAAAAATAAAAGACAGGGAATATAAAATCAGTCTATTTGCGGATGATGTGATAGTGTACTTAACAGAACCAGAACTATCAATAAAAGAACTATATAAGAAATTGAAAGAATATGGAGAAGTGTCGGGATACAAGATAAACGTAAATAAAAGTGAAGCAATGCCTATGAATAACGCGGATTTCTCAAAATTTAAGAAGGAATCCCCATTCAGATGGCAAATGCAGGCAATAAGATACCTAGGTGTGCAAATAAACAAAAATCTAGGCCAATTATATAAACTCAATTACAATCCACTAATGAAAAAATTACAGGACGATTTAGAGCATTGGAAAGAGCTACCACTAACACTGATAGGAAGGATAAACTGTATTAAAATGAACATTTTTCCAAGGATACTATACTTATTTCAGGCATTGCCAATACAACTGACAGAAAAATTCTTCAAAGAGTTAAAGAAAATAATAAGGAGATTTTTATGGAGAGGGGGGAAACCGAGGATAGCACTAGATAAATTAACAGAATGGTATAAACAGGGAGGCTTACAATTGCCAAACTTCAAAAATTATTATAGAGCCGCACAATTAAGGTACCTATCAGATTTTTATCAAACAAGGGAAAAACCAGACTGGACGAGACTAGAATTAGATAAAATAGGGGAAAAGATACCTGAACACATATTATATAAATGGGACGAAAAATTAGTACAACATAGAACTTCTCCAGTATTACATCATCTCCTCAATATATGGAAGAAGATTCATGTAGAAAGAAATAAAATAAATTATCAAATACCAAAACTAATATTGACGCAAAATAAGCTACTCCCTTTTACAATAGACAACCTTTCTTTTAGAAAATGGGAAAAAAAAGGGATTAAAAGAATAGAAAATTGTTTTTCAGGAAGTAGATTCTTATCCTTTGAACAAATGAGAGATAAGTACAATATAACTGGAGATACAGCGCTGGCATATTACCAACTGAGATCCTACTTGAAAGATAAATTAGGAAGCAATTTGAGTTTACCAGAGGGAAGTAACCTTGAATATGTGATTACAGATACAATGTTAATCAAAAGATTTATAACAAATATATATATCAAACTGCAAGAAAAGGAGAATGAGGAAACAAATGGTAAAACTAAACAAAAATGGGAACAAGATTTAAATATAAAGATAAAAAAGGAAACATGGGAGAAATTATGTTCTGGAACGATGAGAAATACAATAAATACGAGGCTGCGTATGATACAATATAATTGGTTACACAGACTATACATTACACCGCAAAAGTTAAATAAATGGGACCCAACAGTATCTGATAGATGTTTTCGATGTAAAAAAGAAAGGGGAACAACAATTCATGCAATCTGGACATGTGAGAGAGTAGAAAAATTTTGGGATGATCTCAATCAGATATTAAATAAAATAACAGAAAACAATATACCAAAGAATCCAGAGATCTTTCTCCTAAGTAACCTAAAAAATAAAGAATTTGGAATTGACTTGGAAGATGCACAAAAAAGATTTGTCAAGGTAGCCCTAGCCGTAGCAAAAAAATGTATTATGTCAACCTGGAAATTGCAAGATAATTTGAAAATACAACAATGGTATATAGAAATGAATAAATGTATTCCATTAGAAAAAATAACATATAGTTTAAGAAATAATATTGAAATATTCGAACAAGTATGGGAGCCTTACATTAAATACAATAGCGAAAACCTACCGGGAACAAACATTACCTAAGTTGATGGAAGGAGAAGAAAAGAAAAGAATGGACTCAGTAGAATTTCTGGTGTATTTTTGTTGAATGACAACATTGTCTGACTGAATTAATGCAACCTAGATTGTATACCTAAAATGGATGAGAGGGGGGGGGTGGGGGGGTGGCTTGGGAGGAGGGAGGGGGGGGGAGAAAAAATCACTGTAAATGTGTGGAAAAGAAAAAGTGTATATCATGGCTATTGTGATTTATGGTGTGAAAAATAAAAAATTTAAAAAAAAACAATTATCGCAGTTACCCTCTGGAGTGGCCCTTCACACAGGAAGGACACTTGCACTAAATACTTGAGTCACAGTAATTTCATTGGCTGGACGTGGGTCGACATCGACCGTGATGTAGACCCTACGTGCGACATACAGTGTCGACGTCGTCCTATTCATTTAGCCTATTGTTGCAACCACCTGCAGTTCAATTGTGACTGCAGGCAGTCCACAAAAATGTCTAGGGCGGCTGCAGGAAAAATTTTGGAACGGGAATAAGTTGCTCATTTCCATTCCAAATTTTTTTGCACGGCCTGCGTTGCAAAAATTTTGAGAAAATTTCCCATTACGCAGCGGCTGTTAAAAACCATGATTGCCTGCAAGTTCAGAGAGCCGACGGAGAAGATTGATCGTCAGTCTGACAAATAGTTTGATGGTTGCCCTGAATCTGTAAAGTTGGCAGATGCTGCCAATGTGGCCGTGGTTACAAATAAGCCCTTGTGCGTGGAGAACTTTTATAAATGCCCACCTCTAGGTCGTTTCGCTGTCCATGACATGAGACAGACAATAACTGTAGGTGCGATAAGGCAGTTACTGAGAAAGAAGTTGCTTTAAGAACCAACAGGGCTGCCATTAAATTATTAAAGAAATGAATAACACCACTGACCAAGTGTCAGCAACCCCTCGAGACACTTTCTTTTGGACACGGTATTTGCTATGAAACTGAAAAGGTGCAATTGTTCAGTTTATTATTTTGAGGAGTGACCCAGATCTCTTGTGTGAGGGGGACTTCAATCACCAGGGTACTGTTTATGGCACCCCCATTACTTCCACACATAACCTCAAACCCTGTGATCTTTTCAGCATGGTCCAATGATATGCACGAGAGGTTAAGCAAAATAAGATCATTTTAATGCTCCCAGTGCAGTTCAATTCAAGTTCACCATGCATATCGTGGGAGTTCCAGAGATTTAGCCGCCTGGGTTTGGACAAAATCGTTAATAGTTGAGTTCAGAATGATGAGGGAGAACTGTCAGCTGGCTACTACCACAGAACAAACAAAGAATTGTGTAAGATTGAATGAGAGTTGTGAGACATACTGGTACATGTTCGATGTAGTGATTGATGTGGAACTATACAGAAGAGGGGCAGGAGCTTCAGACTTCATCAACCCTTTGAAAAAGTTAACCATTCCGTCTTACTCCCTAGCTCTTTAACCATAGCCCTGAAATATTTTTTCTATAAATTTGAGACGAGTTACCTGTAATAAAAATATAATTGCATCATCATCCACCGCCCCTCCTGGCAATGTGTTTCGTTCCAATCACATTGACAGTGGTGAGGGAAGGACAGTCGCTGCCTTGGTGATCCAATGATCTGCTCCAGTACGATTTCCGAGCCGTCCTCATGGGTGTCATCTTGGGCACAGACCTCTGAGGTTGAGGGATTTTCAATAGCACTCCACTGGTTCCTTTAACAGGCTGTTTTAAAGCCTGTACAAAGCCGTCGGGGTAGTAGGACTCTTCAGGGGAAGCACTGTGTCTCCGCTCCCTGGGTCCACATCATGATGGTGGCACCATCATTTTTTTTATGTATAAAGACAGTATTTTAAATAAATATTTTGAAATAATTTATTTGGCTACAGGGCACCGTTCGTCAATCTCACAGCCTGCGGGAAGAAGTTATTCCCACCTGGCAGTCCTGATTATGATGCTTCTGTTCCTCCTCCCTGATGATAGTGGGTCAAAGATCCCATGTGCTGGATAGAAATGGACCCCAATAATTCTTTGCACCAATGCTCCCAGTGAACGTTTTCAATGGAGGAAAGGGAGGCACCAGTGATCTTCTCGGCTGCTTTGATGAACCATTGTCCTGACTTCACTGCTGGTGCTTTGTAGCAATTGTCTCACACAATGATGCTGTGAAGTGATAGGGGAAGGGGGTAGCTCTCAGAGTGGAGAGAGAAGGAAGGGAAGGGGGTGGGGAACTGGAGACAGATGGATAGGGAAAGTGAGAGACAGAACTACCCCACTCCACTATCACTTCTCATCCTTTTTCTCTTCTATCTTCCCACCTCTTAGCCTGTGCTCCACCTGCCCCTTCCCCCCTCCTCCTCCCCTTGTGCCCCCCCCCATGCCACCATCATTTTATTCAGACATCTGCCAGCTTTTAGCCCATACCTTGATGAATGGCTCAGGCCCAAAATGTTGGTTGCCCTTAACTTCTAATAGATTCTGTGATACCTGCTGAGTTTCTCCAGCACTTCTGGCATAGGTGATATTCTTGACGATTAAATAGGATTCCGAGATACAGTTTAAGGCAAAGACCCATCGATTTGAAAGCTGAAAGAGGAGATTGGTATTAATGGGAACATGATAGTGTGTGAAGGGATGAACATTTATTAAGCCAATAAAAAATTGGCGAATAAAAAGGCAAACAAGGTGTGAGGGTGTACCCAGTCCTGGCTAGATAAGCTTTCTTCTGATAGACCTTACGATTTAAAATAGAGAGTAGAAATCAGAAGATCAAAAAGCAAAATTGATTCTAAATAATGTAGTTCGGGGCTTCCAGTTCCTGACCCCACAGGAGGAGTTCGGAGGGAAGTTTGAATTGTGCTCTCCTGAAAGTCATAAAAACATGCTTTAAATCATGGGAAATTGTAAGAAACTTCACAGTCATAATCAGAGATTAACACTGGACCACATAAAGGAGTTACAAGGCAAGTTGTGTAAAAGCTTGGTCAAAAGGAGCATACCAGAGAAGTAAGGAGAGGAAGGGAAGAGGGTTGAGGAGGTCATTATTGAGGTCTGGCCTTGTTGAGTGAAGTTATGGCTGTTGATAATACAGCAATTACAATTGGGTTACTCAAGAGATTAGAACTGGAGGGACATGAATCCCTTGGAATGATTGCAAAGACTGCAAGTGATGCAAAATATTGGTAAGGACAAAACTGCAGCAACTTGTAAGTCAGGATTTGCCAATTTTGGAGTAATACACGAAAGTCTGCAGACACTGTGATTGTAGTAAAAACACACAGATATGCTGAAGGAACTCAGCCAGTCTCACAGCATCCAAGGAGGATGATAAGAAGGAAGGTGAGAATCGATGTTGGCTCTGTGAAATGAGACTGAGGGAAAAGGGAAGAGAGAGAGCAAGAGAGCTGGGGTAAACATGGCAGAAGAAAGTGAGGTGGGTGGGGGGGGGGGGTTGGTTTACGAAATCAAGAGAAATTGATATTAATGCCATTCAGTTGGGGGGAACCCAGATAGAAGATGAGGTGTTGTTCCTCCAATTTGCAGGTGATCTCTATCTGGCAGTGCATGAGACCATGGACAGGCATGGGAATGGGATAGGAAATTGAAATGGGTGACCACTAGGAGATCCAGAGCCGAGGTGCTCAACAAAGTGATTTTCCAGTCTGCATCCAGACTCTCCAATGTAGAGGAGACCACAGTGGTAGCACCGGATGCAGTAGATGACTCCTGTGGCTTCACTTGGAAGGACTGTATTGAGCCCCAACTTATGGTGAAGGAGGGGGTGTGGGCAGAAGTAAGTCTATTTCCAGCAGACAAAACCATGAAGTGCAACATGTCATTGAAAATTCATTTTCTGCATGTGCACTTGGACTCCTTCCCTGCTGACCTTTTTCCACTGGCATCCCCGTGCAGTGTCCCAGGATAGGAAGCTGTTTGTGCTGTTTTCTCTGGCCCCTTTATCTGGGATACTGACTGCTTTTCCACTGATCCCCGTGGATTGGAGAATCTACCTTTGAATGGAATGTAATGGATGGAAGTTGTCCTTTTTTCACTGGTTTAATCGACATGCCGGGGCAACTGACATTGGGGTTATGAGTAGGGATCGAGGCCGTCAATCCCCGGCATTAAATGACAACACTTGACGCTGGCATGCTGATTGTTTTCTTTTTCCACTGGGCCCTGTCCCAGTTAATTCCCTGTTAATTCCTGGGACAAGGTGCCAGTAGAAAAAGGGCTACTGACGGACATAGTGAAAGGTTTCACCAGGACATTGCAACTATGGAAAAGCGTTATTAGGGCAATGGAATCCTTCGATGCTGTCAGACTATTGTTGGACACTGAAGCCCTTTTTCCATTGGTTTAATTGGCATGCCGACGTCAGCTGATGCCAGTGATATGAGTAAGAGTAGAGGCTGCCAATCCCTGGTGTGAAATGACATCATTTGACTGTCAATGACTGTTTTCTTTTTACACTGGAACCTGTCCCAGTTAATTTCCTATTCTTTCCTGGGACAATGTGCCAAAGGAAAAGGGGCTTGCCATGGATGCTGAGTACAAATGAAAATCAGCGGCAAAGTATTTTTAGGTTGGTTGAACTAATGCAATTATGCAATTATACATGCTAAATTCACTACGTTAATTTAATGTTTCTCCAACTTCCTACGTGATGCAGCATATCTGAAATTGTGTTTGTGTTCAACTTGAAGTTGTCTATTACCATCCCCAATTTTTTTTCAGGAAGCAAACCTTTTGAAATAAATTGTCCAATGTAATAGTCACAGATATGGTTAGAGTTTGTGACTAATGAATGGATTTTGTGTCAGTTGTCTTACATTGGACTTGAGAAAGAGATGGGTGTTGGTTCTGTATATTTGAAAATGGAAGCTGTGTTTTTTGATGATTCTGGGAAGTTGTGAAACTTCCTGTAAATCTGTCACTTCTCAACTAGTTCCAGAAAATATGACAATGAAAATTTTGATTGACCAGTGAGAGGAATTAATTATGTAATCCTGTGCAGGAAACTGGCCATCCCTACACTTTAGGTGGCACACTTAGCCTAGATGTTAGCAGAACACTACTATAGCACCAGCGACCCCAGGTTCAAATTTGGCACTATCTGTAAGGAGTTTGTATGTTCTCCCCGTGCCTGGCTGGATTCCTCCGGGTGCTCTGGTTTTCTCCATCCTTCAAAATGTACGGGTGTTGTAGATTAATTGAGGTATTTGGGCAGCACAAGATCATAGAAGGGCATTAATTTAAAAAAAATACTCCCTCCCAAATAGTGGCCTCTTCATATTTTATAATATGACCGACAAAGAGATTGGTTTTGGAAACCATCACTTTGAAGCAGTTCAGAGCAACTGGCCCAAAATAAACAAATGTTGCTGCTTTTAAACGATTTAGAGGCAACCATTAAAATGACTTGGGGGCAGGAATGGATATCATGGTAGTTTTTTTCAACCTTCTGTTGAAAAGAGAACACTTGAAGATCAAATTATAACTATAAAGGGAATAAATAAACTGCTAATGGCCCGGAGTAATTCATATACGAAATGCCACCCATAAGTAATCTAGATCCTGAAAACGACAACACTTGTTGTGCAAGGGGCAATAAAATCCAGTAGTTATCCAAATACGATCAAGGGAAACAAAATTTATGAAATTGAACAATGAAGGCTGAAAAATGAAAAGTTCAAATTTAATTTCAGGGTGCATACATGGCATCAGACACAACCCTGAGATTCTTTTTCTTCTGCCAGCCGGGCAGGATTTCTAATTACCTGTAAACTGTATTCAAGAAGAAAGAAATGTAAACAAACCGACTGTCCAAATACAGAAATAAATATCCAGTAATAAATAATGTCCAACGCAAGAGTCTTTAAATAGTTCTCCGACTGAGTTTATCATTGAGGAGTTTGACAGTGGAGGGGTAGCAGCTGTTGCCGAGCCTGATGGTGCGAGTGTTGTGGCACCTAGGCCTCTTTCCTGATGGCAACAGTTAGAACAGAGCGTGTGTTGATCCTTGGTGATGGCTGCTGCTCTCTGACAGCAGCATTCCATGTAGGGTGGTAGTGTTCCATGCCTTTGGAATTAATGTTTTTAAACCCCCTAATATGCTCACCATTGCCACCATTACCAAGGCCCCAACTTGTATGGCAGGAGAAGGCAGAGGGCTAAGAAGGGTAGGTCAATATTGAGTTGTCCAATTAACCCCTTGCTGAATCTCTCTATTTCCCGTATCACCTGAATCCTTTCCTCCAGCTCTCCACTCCCTTCCCTTCTCCTGTCAGAGAGCTACTCTCTGCTCTCTCCCCCAATCGTTTCTCAGCTTCTTCTACCGTCTCACTTCTATTGCCTGTCAGCCTGTCCTCCTCCCCTTCTCCTCCTCTCCCTCCCCCCACTTTTTAAGCAGAAGGTACAAAAGCTTGAAGTCCAGCGCCCAGAGGATCAAGAGCCTGATAGCTGATGGATAAAATCTATTTTTGCTAGACTTCAGGCGTCTGTACCATCTGCCTGAAAGAAACAGCGAGAAGAGGTTGTAACCAGGATGATGGGTGTCCTTTGTGACCTTGGTAACCCTCCTAGGGCAGCACCTCACATAGATGCTTTTAATGTACGGGAGGTTGGTGCCTGTGATGGGCCTGGCCAGATTTGCTACTTTCCTCAGCCTTCTGAAGTCCTGGGCACTCGAGTCGCCAAACCAGGCTGTGATGCAACAAGTCATCGTACTTTCCACAGAGAGTAATCAATGGCGTGCCAAATCTCAGAAATTAGAATCATTGTGCACTGTCTTCATGGTTGTCTCGAGGTGGTGACTTCAGGAGAGCTCCTCTGCCATGTGGACTCCTAAGAACATGAAGGTTCTAACTCTCTCCGCTGCTGCTCTGCCAATGAAGGCAGAATGAATTTCACCCTCTAGCTCCTGAAGCAGGAATTAGACGCTTAACCTTCTGACTCAGATTTGCAAGAGTTTCCAATGCCAACAGCCTGCTTCAAAGTTGACGCGCTGGGGACTTGGCTCTTGAGGATTGGTCCTTTCCTTGAAACTGGAGCTATCTTAAGAAATAAATAAATAATCTGGGAGTTCGCCACCCCAGGCACTCATGGGAGAAAATGAAAGGTAAGCAGCTGTATCCTTTTCCGCATTGATCAACGTTATAGGTTGAAAGAGTCGAATGGAGTATAGGTGGGATGTTGGTGAAATTGAAAACACGACTCACAAAGAGTGGAAAAAGCCTGATTACATGAAAGGAAGTTCTGTGATCTCTAGAAGTTGACCTTAAAATGGTCACATCATTTAGGTACCACATAACGAAAATCACTTTTGAGGTTTTGGACAACTTTTGAAACCCCATTTGACCTAGTAGATTTTCAGATTTATTATCAGAATACATAATTAATTTTTTTTTAATTTAAATGTAGACAATCAGCAGGGTAACAGGTCCTTTCGGCCCATGAGCCCGTGCTGCCCAATTAAACCCAATTAACCTACATTCCCCCCCCTCCCCCCCAGTACATTTTGAAGGCTGAGGTGAAAGCGGAGCCCCCTGGATAAACCCATCTAGACATGGGGAGAACATGCAGGCTACATGGGTTTCAAACCCTGGTCCCCATGGCTGGTGCTGTAATGTTGCACTAACCGCTACACTAACTGTGCCACCCTATGTGATATATATGACATCACATACAAGCCTGAGATTCTTTTTCCTGCGGGCGAGGCAGAATTACCATTTATTGGTAGTGCAAAAAAACTGTACTCAACGCACAAAAGTAAACAAATAATAAAAGCTAAACAAACTGACTGCATAACACAGAGGGGAAAAAATCAATGCAAAAGTGAGAGCCCTTAAATGAGTTCCTGATGGAGTTTGTGGTTGAGGAGTCTGATGGTGGAGGGGGAGCAGCTGTTCCTGAACCTGGTGGGGCGAGTCTTGTGACACCTCTACCTCTTTCCTGATGGTAACAACGAGAACAGAGCGTGTGCTGGGTGGGGTGGATCCTTGATGATTGTTCCTGCTGTCCAATGGCAGCGCTACCTGTAGATGTTCTCGTCGGTGAGGAGGATTTTGCCTGTGATGTTCTAGGCTGTGTCCACTACCTTTTGCAGGGCTTTATGCTCAGGGGTATGGATGTCCCCAGACCAGACCAGCACACTTTCCTCCACACCTCTGTAGAAGTTTGCCTGGGTTTCTGATGTCATACCAAACCACCACAAACTCCTGAGGAAGTAGAGGCGCTGATGTGCTTTCTTCACGATGCCATTGGTGTGTTCGGGCCAGGAAAGATCCTCCAAGATAGTGACTCCCAAGAATGTAAATTTAAATTATTTTCAATTAATTAAGATGTATTATAATTAATTGTAAATATAATTTTCAGAACAAAAGAAGTTAAGAATTTAAATTGAGATCTGAGTTATATAAAACAAGAAGATGCATTGGTTTTGGTAATGTTGTTCGGCCAGTATATTATATGTTTACCAGTGTAAATAGAGAGTATTTCTGGAGCTTACATTTGTAAATTTGATGCAGGGATGATGTTCCCACTAAAAGGTCCCAACCCGAAACCTTGAACATTTCTCTCCACAGATGCTGCCCTCCAGCTTCTCGTTGTTTGCTCGTGGTTGTTTCTGCTGCAGAAAACCAGGGATCACACTCTCAAATGAGGGCTGGGCCATTTAGGGCAGAGATGAGAAGAAAGTTCCTCACCTATAGGCTTATGATTCTGTGGAATTTTCCACCAAAGAAGGCTGTGAAGCCCAGCCATGCTCAGCTCAAAATTCTTGTCATGTAATAAAACAGATAATGTTACATGAAATTTCCTTCAGTCTGCTGTAAGGCAGACAAAAAGTTGCCATTAGTATTGCCTGGCTCCCATCACAGCAAGAGAAAGAGATTTCCTTTCAAGTCACTGAGTATCTGTGGATTCACCTCCAGCGCTCACTCAGCCTCTGCAGCCAAGCACTAGGGTCCTAAAGCTCCGATACAATGAGGAGGCTTTCAGCGCCTGAGGCACTTTGGATGTCCTCGGCATCCTCTTGAATCCTGGTTCCCATGATCCCCTTCTCCTGAAGTCCAATGAGAGTCCTCTGAGCTCAAGTTGCCAGCAGCCCACAGCCTGAGTGGGTCCACTGACTGTAAGCCAGCATCACCTTGCAGCCTGTGTGAGTCCTTTAGCTGCTAAGACTCTTACTGGTCTGCTGGGATGACCCTGTAGGATCGTCTCCTGTGCTTAAAACATTTGAATGTAAAGAGGAACAAGAAATAATGGATTCATCCAGATGAAATAAAAGGTCTAGATGGTGTTAGATAACAGAATTGTCAGAGGGGCTGAATGGCCTTCTCTTTCTTCTAATTTTGTGCAATCCTCCATTCAGTCACCTCACAAGGACACCCTATGTTCTTCGGCCACCCCTGCCCACCCTGTCCACATCAGTGGAAGAGTCAACCAGTCTATCATCTCCATTGGAATTGAATTGCTTAGCAACATGTAAAAGAGATAGAGTACAAAGCTTTGGCTTGTGTGCTATCCAGGCAGGTCAACTCATACAGAAGGAGGTGCAATAATAACAAATAAATAAACAATAGGGTGGGGAGCAATCAGACAAAAAATGCAAGATATTATTGACGAGAACAAGCTGTGAAATTCGGGGCTTTGCAGCAGCATCTTAGAGCAAACGTTCATATTAGAACCATCTTACGTCGTTACTATAAAAAATAAAAATAACTGGACGAAAAGTAAGGCAGAAATTTGATGGCAGCAGGGAAGAAGCTCTCCTTGTGCCACTGAGTTCTCGTCTTTAGGCTCCTGTACCTTTTTCCCGACGGCAGCAAAGTGAAGAGGGCATGGCCTGGGTGGTGGGGATCTTTGAACATAGAGGCTACTTTTTTAAGACACCACCTCGTGTAGATATCCTTGGTGGAGTGGAGCCTGTGACATCGCAGGCCGAGTTCACAACCCACTGGAGTTGATTCTTGTCCTGAGAGTTATCACCTACATACCAGGCAGTGATGCAGCCAGCCAGAATGCTCTCTGCGGTCCACCTGTAGAGGTTTACGAGAATCTTCGGTGACGTATCGAATCTCCTCAGACACCTCACAAAGTATAGCTGCTGGCGAGCCTTCATTGTAATTGCATCAATGTGGAGGCTCCAGGACAGATCCATGGAGATGCTGATACTCAGGAATTTGAAGTTCTTGACCCCCTCCTCTACTGAGACTTCGATGAGGGCTGGATCATGTTCCCCTGACTTTCTCCTGAAGTCCACAATCATCTCCTTGGTTTTGCTGACGTTGAGCACAAGGTTGTTGTCGTTACACTATTCAATGAGGTGATCCATCTCCCTCCTGTACACTTCCTCATTGCCATTTGTAATTCTGCCAACAACTGTGGTGTCATCGGCAAACTTGTTGATGACATTGGAATTGTTCCTGGCCACACAGTCATGGGTGTATAATGAGTGGGCTAATCATGCGTTCTTGCAGTGCGTTGTGTTGGTAATCAGTGAGGAGGAGACGTTGTTTCCAATTCATCTTTTGATGAGAAAGTCAAGGATCCAGTTGCAGAGTTTGTAGCTTCTTGACCAGCACTGAGGGAATAATGGTGTTGAAGCCAAGCTGTAGTCAGTGAAGACCAGCCGTATGTATGAATGGCTGTTTTTGAGGTGATCCAGAGCTGGGTGGAGAGAGAACCAGCGATGTTCCATCTCTGTGGAGTGATTGTGATAATAGGCAAATTGCAGTGAGTCCAGATCTTTACTTAGTTACAGGTTAATTATGGTCATGACCAGTCTCTCAAAACAGCAGAAGTTAGTGCTACTGGGCGGTAGTTGTTGAGGCAGCCCACGCTACTCTTCATGGGCAGTGGGATGATTGATGGCCTTCTGAAGCAGGTGAGAACCTCTGACTGCCACAATGAGAGGTTGAAAATGTCCGTGAACATTCCGGCTAGTTGGTTGGTGCAGATTTTCGGTACCCTGCCAAGTACGCTGTCTGGGCCTGACACCTTCCAAGGTGATGTTCTGACGTCGCCCTCAGAGACCGATATCACAAGGTCCTCAGCCTTTTCGGTTAAAAACAGAGTAAGGGCCCTCATGGTTTTGCTGGAGAGAGATCTATTGAAGAGTCAGGTGGCAGACTGAAAGAAACTGTCCTTGAACCTGGAGGCAGTGCAAAAATGTGCTGGAGTAACTCAGCAGGTCACGCAGCAGCCACAGAAAGTAAAGGGCTGTAGCGGTAGCTACTAAGGGAAGTGAAATAAGGAAACTACACACTGTAACTCGCTTGCACTTCCAACGATTTTTTTTAAAAGCCCACACTGCTCCATATTCGGTGATCCATAAGTCTCATCCACACATGGGCAGTGACGTCTCAACGCAGCCAAGTACGCATGTGGAGCCCATTTGTGCACAGGAGATGATGCGCCGGTGGCGCCATCTTGCTCCACTACCACAGCTGTAACAGCGCGAAGCCAGTTCGCCTGCGTCTCGATGTGCGCTGCCACAACGCCATCAATATTTTGGACCTGAACACTTCATCAGGAATCAGTAGAAATGGGCAGGCACCTGAATATATGTGTGAAGGAGGACAGCTGACTAACAGATGGACTCAGTGGGGAGGGTGGATGAAACAGAAGCTGAAAAGTGATAGGGGGACAGGGCAGAGGGCTGAGAAAGGCAGCACTGAGAGGAGGAGGAAGGGAAGGGCAACTGGAGAAAGGGCACATGGATGTGGAGGTGGAGGAGGGACACAAGGGTGGAGGAGAGGGATATGGGTGTGGAGGAGAGGGAGGGGCACATGGGTGTGGAGGGGAGGGAGGGGTTTGTGAGTGTGGAGGGGGAAGAGGGGCCCGTGGGTGGACGAGGGGCCCTTGGGTATGGAGAGCAGCAGGTATAATGGTGGCACAGTTAATGTAGCGGTTAACATGATGCTGTTGCAGCGCCAGTAACCCAGGTTCAAACCTGGCACTGTCTGTCAGGAACTTGTATGCTCTACCTCAAACTGCATGGGTTTTCCCCAGGAGCTCTGGTTTCCTCCTACCATTTAAAATGTGCAGGGGTTGTAGGTTAATTGGGTGTAATTGGGCAGCATGGGCTTGTGGGCCTAAAGGGCCTGTTACCGCACTTCATGTCTAAATTAAATAACAGAGAAGGAGCACAGAACTCCCTCGTGGATTGGATCTTTTTTTTTACTTTCTCTCCCAAATCCAATTTTTCTATAACAGATGAAAGTATTGGAAAATGTTGCTTTGTTATCGTTTTAAAAGCACTAACAGCATGTTTTCTCCCTTCGTAACCCCCAGCAGTGTCCTGGAGATTAATCTGGAGCACTAGGCCACTCGAGGACAAAAGGGCTTGGGAACCTTCATCCTGTCTAAGAGTGCATCTTGCTTGCTTTAAAATTAATGCAGGGAGACAGGTGCTGGTTAATACACTTCCTTCAGAAATCACGCGCCATTTCTGCAATGCATTAGGCGTGGACTTCAAGTCGAAGAGCTGCTCATCATTCAGGATGGTGAAGTGGGCGAATTACTGGGAAACATAGCACATCTCTGTCTGGAGTGCCTTTTATAGATTTATCATGGTTAATTTAAGAGAGACGGAGAGCGTGTTCCTTCATCTGACCCTGCGGACTGAGTCTTGCTTCTGTGTCTGAAGTGGCTCTCTGTGCTCCTGAAGCATACTCATTTGGTGGCTCTCGAGCCAATTAAATAGCCTCCCTAGATGAACAAAAAAGAAAAAATTGCCTCAACTTTTCAAGAAACTGGATTTTTTTTCCTGCTGCCTAGCAACGTGCTTGTCAGCGCAAAAGTAAACTTCACCAAATTTTAAGAGTACAGCTCCTTTTGTAACAGGAAATGAAAGACTGCATTAACAGAGGATGAATTACTTAGGACCCTTATTAAAGCTTTCAACTAAGTGAGATATTTCCTTTATTGGGTTGTTACTTCTATTCAACACTGATCTTCACAGATTGTTGGTTATTAAGGGAACCCTAGAACATGGGGGTAGTGTTGGAAGAGACAGAAGATTACCCGTGATATTAAATGACAGAGCAGGCTGCTTTCCATGTCACTTAAGATATCTCTGCAATTCAGTTTGGTTTGACCCCTTCTGACACAAATTGCAATCACATTTCTGAAGCCTTCTGCCAAGATCTTGATTGTTCCTGTAGTTATTGCTAAAGGCGAGCTGAAACTGGAGTGGCACAGCTAGCTCAATGCCGCTACAATGCCAGCAACCTGGGTACGAATTCTGCACTGTCTGTCAGGAGTTTGTACGTTCTCCCCGTGTCTGCGTAGATTCCTCCAGGTTACCTCTTGCCCTCCAAAGGAGTTGCAGGTTCATTGGTGTCGGGGGGGGGGGGGGGAGGGGAGGGGGGAGCCAGAAGGGCCTGTTATCAAGCTGTAGCCCTAAATTTAAATTTTAAATGTGTCATCGTTTTTCCCGGAGAGATGTAAAGTGTATTTTATGTAATATTGGTTATGTACAAATACAACTGTCCTGCTCGGGGCATTCGCCCATCTCTTGACATAGTGGGAAATAAACGAGAAAAAGAATCTGTATATGGCTGAAACAGGAAAGTCTGCAAGTGCTGGGACTTGAATGCAATGCACAAGGGTGCTGGCAGCATCCATTGGAAGTTGAAGGGTAACCAACGTTACGAGCCTGGGTCCTCCTCCCAAAATGTTGATTGCTCTTTACTTCTAATCGATGCTGCCTGACTTACTGTTTGTGCATTGCCAAAGGAATCTGGTTTGTAGGAAGCTCATCAGTCCCTTAATAGCCCAAGGTGGTTGGTTTACCCACTCAGACGCTGAGCTTTATTATTGTTTCTTTCAATATCTTTCTCTTTAATTCTCTAGAAAACAGAAAAAAAAATTAACAGGGAGGATTTGTTCTAGACTCTAGAGCACACATGTCAAACTCTGGCCCTATAATTATATTTGGCCCGCAAGATCATATCAAAAATGTATTAGAGGTGGCTCGCTGGCCACCGCGCCAGTATAGTGCATGCACAGTAACCGCTGTGTCCCAGGGTGAGAGAGAGAGAGAAAAATCCTGCTCCTTGAAAAGTAGTGGTGGGTGGTTTTATAAACACGCTGTCGTGTCCCCCCGCCCACCCCCCCACCGCAGTGCGGCCTGGCCGGTGTCAGGGGAAGCCAAGGCTGCTTCCCAGCGCCCGGAACCCCAGTGGCACAGTGTTTCTTGGAGCTGCAGATGGAGTCGGGACGCCGGAGGGAAGATTGGGGCTCCCCGCTCTGCGCCTTCCCACCGGACCAGCGGCGGGTGCCCGGAGTACACGTGGAGAGCGAGGCTGGTCGGACAGGTAGGGTGGAACCCCCCGCCAATCTCGGGAGTGGCGTGGGCTGGATCGAGATTAGCCGCGCTCACCTGCTCCTCCACCGCTGACCGGGATCCCAGTGCGGTCCTGAGCGCAGAGACTGCCCTGGAAAGGTCCTGGGACACCGGCACGGAAAGAAAAGGGGGTCCAGGAGAAACTCAGCAGGTTAAGGGGGGTCCGGGAGAAACTCAGCAGGTCAAGGGAGGTCCGGGAGAAACTCAGCAGGTCAAGGGGGGTCCGGGAGAAACTCAGCAGGTCAAAGGGGGATCCGGGAGAAACTCAGCAGGTCAAAGGGGGATCCGGGAGAAACTCAGCAGGTCAAAGGGGGGTCCGAGAGAAACTCAGCAGGTCAAGGGGGAGGGGTCCGGGAGAAACTCAGAAGGTCAAGGGGAGGGGGTCCGGAAGAAACTCAGCAGGTCAAGGGGGGTCCGGGAGAAACTCAGCAGGTCAAGGGGGGTCCGGGAGAAACTCAGCAGGTCAAAGGGGGATCCAGAAGAAACTCAGCAGGTCAAGGGAGGTCCGGGAGAAACTCAGAAGGTCAAGGGGGATCCGGGAAAAACTCAGCAGGTCAAGGGGCGTCCGGCAGAAACTCAGCAGGTCAAGGGGGGTCCGGGAGAAACTCAGCAGGTCAAGGGGGGTCCGGCAGAAACTCAGGGGTGGCCTGACCTCGCCAGGACCGTTGCCCACTCCCCCTCCCTGCCGCAGGCCGACCCGCGACTCACGGTGACGGGGCCACTGATCCCCCGAGATGCCGCCCTGCAGCGAGAGCCGATGCCCCTGCTCTGTCGTTGTCCAACCCGATCACCCGCAAACCCCGCCCTCCCGCACACAGGCCTGAGTAAGTATTATGAACTTTAATCTCAGGATAAAACGATCTTCCAATAATTTCATGTCACAGTGATAAATATATTCCTGGTTAAAAATGGTCCTGCACCTGGATACAAGCTCATTAGGCATAAAACTTGAAAAGTGTGCAAATCAAAGGATATCTGTACCAATGGAAAAAGGGCATGGCAAATAACCCTGCTAGAGTTCATGCCCACAATCAGTCACCCATTTGATTGTTTCAGGAATCATGTTATTCTCCCACATTCTCAATAGCCCTCAGATTTTACTATTCGACAGCACACTAGCAACATTTGACAAATCCTCTATAGAGAAATATTATTTATTGAATATTTTATTTCTCATTTGTTAATGCTTCTGGAAAGAGTTTATCCAAAACTATTATTAAACATTTATTTTAATAAGAAAAAGTTTAACATTACATATGTTGAAAGAAGAGAAAACATGCAGATGTTGTTGAAAATTTTCAATAAATATTTAGTTCGGCCCTCGACTTAGTCCAAGTTTTTAATTTTGGCCCTCCATGAATTTGAGTTTGACACCCCTGCTCTAGAGCTTTCCTCATAACATAGATATTGCATTACACAATTCTTCAATGGCACGAAACAACAGCAATTGTTCATAGCCAGTATGGCATGAGATATATAAGTTCCCGCTTCTCCTTTAAAGAAAGACCAGAAGTAAACAAAACCTCCAAAATAGCCGTCTGGACTCCATGTGCTTTATTTTGGCACAAAAACTTCTCATCCGGCTATATTCGCGCTCTGCAAGATTAGTGAGATCTCTTCATCTGCCTCTGTTGAGCAAGCATTTTCAGTCATCTTCCCCAGAATGCTACTTGGTGTGTGCATGAATCAGCCCCATCGACTCCACTTCCAGATTTTCATGTGCCTTTTTTCCAGTCTGCTACAATGACATCCACTATGCAGCTCCTCATTGTTTTGGGTTTACCACCCACCTTCAAGAAGCATTTCCCAGGCAGCATCAATGTAGTCTTGACAATCATAACAAGTTTATTGTCATTTGATTGCACAAGTACACATCGACAAAGCAACTTTCTCCAGTCCTTGGTGCAATTCGTGCAGACACACAACCAGACATAACACACTTGCAGACAAATAATACATATGCAGGACAAGTATACAAATAAATAAATAAGTATTGCTTTGTAAATATGGGAGTCTCAAATGGTCAGTGTGAGCCGTTCCTTTGATCGTTCACCATTCTCACTGCCTGTGGGAAGAAGCTGTACCTCAGCCTGGTGGTGCTGGATCTGATACCTCTATCTCTTTGGGAGCATCTGAAAGATGCTTTGAGCGGGCTGGAAGGAGGTCCTCAACGATTTTGTGCGCCTTCTTCAGACAACGATCCCAGTAGATCACGTCTATGGATTGGGAGGAGGGGGGGAGACTCCAGTGATCCTCTCTGCCTCTCTTATGGTCTTGTGGATTGACCTCTGATCTAATTCTCTGCAACAACTGTATCACACTGTCATGCAGACATCCAGGATGCTCTCGATAGAGCTCCTGCAGAAGGTTGACATAATGGTAACCGGAAGCCTTGCCCGCCTCAGTCTTCTCACAAAGTGCAGTCACTGTTGCACCTTCTTGACAAGTGAGGAAATGTTGAATGTCCACAATAGGTCACTAGTTAAGTGAGGTCCAAGGAACTTGGTGCTCTCCACTACAGAGATGTGGATGTGTGGTGGAAGGTGGTCATTCCTGGTCCTCTTGAAGTCCACAATCATCTCCTCCATCTTGTCCACATTAAGACTCAGGATGTTACTCTCATGCCATATCACAAGATTTTCCATCTCTTCTCTGTAGATCGATTCATCGTTGATGCTGATGAGGCTAATTACTGTCATGTCATCAGCAACTTGATGAAACTGTTAGAGCCTGCACAAAACTGATTGGATTCAACTTCACTCTCTTGGGATGTCATTACACGTTACTCCTGAGTCCAACCATGCACCAACATCTTGACATAAGTTCATCCTGTGAATGTACCTGACCCCTCCCCCCACCTCCCCCTGGACAGCAGATACACTGTACTCATTCAGCACTCTGAGCCCATCTTTCCCAGGAAAGCTCATCACATCAGTTAATGGACTTTTGACATCTTCTCCATTGATTAGGGACAATGAACAACATAGGAATATTTCCCTCAGCCCATGAATGACTGTCCCAATGAGGATGCCAGAACTAAATCACTGCTGCTTACACATTCTTCATTCCTTGCATGTTCACGTGTCCATCTAGAAGCTTAAATGCTATCATCATGTCTACTTCTATTGCTACCCCTGGAAGACAGTTCCAGGTTCCAACAAATCTTGTCCTGCACCCCGCTTTTAAACTTTACCCAAACCTATCAGATTCAGTGTCCTCTAATATTTCACTAATCTACCCTGGGGTAAAAAAATTCTGACTGTCTGTGCATCACACAATTTTACAAACCTCTATCAGTTCTCCTGTTTATGCTGCAGAAAAACGTACTGATGTTTGTTCAACCTCTTCTTGTTGCTCAGGCTCTCTAATCAAAATTCAATTCATTATCAGAATAATAAGTGTCATATTACATGAAATTTATTTTTGCCTGCTGCAAGGCAGACAGATTTGCCACCAGCAGGAATTGCATGCAGTAGCCCCTCACTGGTCCCTCAGCCACAGAGACTCCTCACTGGTCCATCGCTGTGGTCACTGGCCCCGTGGGTCGTCTCTTCCGCTTCTCCCTCTCAGACAGTGCGTGATATTCCCATCCTCTGGTGCCCTGCTCCAGTCCTCCACTTCCCTGCAGTCTGAAGCCCCTCATGGCTGCTGCTGGTTAACAGGCGCTGCCATCTTGGGTGCAGACCCACGGTTGCGGGATTTCAACTAAAACCACCATCAGCTCCCTCAATTGGCCATCCAAAGCCTGTGCAGAGCCAACGGCAGTCGACTGGGTGGCTTGACCCCACGGAAGCACTGCATCTCCGCTCCCTCGCCCCCACGGGTCCACACCAATGGCAGTGCTGCCTCTACATGCCATCACCTTTTCACAGCAGCTTCCTGCAATCTCTACCCTTTCCAATGTCACCACATCCTTCCTGTGATGGGGTGACCACAACTACACACAGTACTCCAAGTGCAGCCCAACCAAAGCTTACAGAATTTCCGTATTCTTGTTCTCAATATACCTTTGTGCTCACTCCTGGGGCATTTTCTCCTGTCGCTGTCCATAGTACTTACAACATCTAACCCACCATGTCTGCACATTATTGCCTAAAGCAGAAAACAAACAAGGTATTGGAGGAAATCAGTGGGTCAGGCAAGGTGTGGCGATGGGGACAGGGCCTGGTCGATGTTTCAGAACGAGACCCTCAATCAGGACTCTCAAGCTTCACCGCATAAGCTTTCTATAGTTGGCTCTCCAACATTTCCAGCCTGGCTTTACACTGCTCCACAGCCCTGGCTGTTTCTGTGTACATTTCCAGGGTTATCCCAGGACACATCACCACAACAGTCTGTACTTTCCCGGGGTTAACCCTTTACACACATCCAAGCTTGTCCTGGCTGTGCGTACTTTCTCAGGGTTATCCCTTTATACAGCTCCACGGCTTTGCCTGGCAGTGTGTACATTTTCAGGGTTAACCCTTTACCCACCTCCACAGCCATGCCTGGCTGAGTGTACTTTTCCAGGGTTACCCCTTTCTCTTGGATTAGCTTTCCCTCTGGCTAAATTCCACAAATAATCTGATTCCTGGTAAGTATATAATTCCAATCTGCAAAACTACAATCTGCTAATCAACCTGAGCTGAGTACCTCCAGATGTTATCTGCTCAAACTCCATTTCTAGGCACATATCATTTGCATGGTAAACCCACTGTTATGCTATGATTGGCTGTTGGCGGCTGGACACACCTCCCGAGACCTTGATCAGTCAATGAAGTTAATGGCTGTTCCATTCTATAGTTAATAAAAGCCTATCAGTTTCACAACTTCAGCCTTTTGTGATAATTGATGGTGGATCAATTTGGTTTGTCATCCAATATATTATTTGGAGTCTCTTTTGAGGCCCACAGTTCTCTCCTCTGTGATAAATGAGTTGCAATAACATCTTTGTTTTTACCTGCTCTGCTTTATTTGCCAGAACCAGCTCAATATCAATGTAAATTCTTCCTTCCACTCTCCCCATTATATGGGCAAGTAAACGTCTGCGAGACCCAACACCTCGGGCAGTTTTATTTCCTCCATGCAATTGGCCCGTTTGAAACTTTCAGTTTGTTTCTTGGTGTTAAACAAGAAAGTCTGCAGATGCTAGAGTTCCGTGCAATACATAAACACGCTGGAGAAGCTCAGCAGGTCACGCAGCATCCATGGGAAGTAACGGGCAAGCAACATCTTGGGCTGGGACTCTCCAGCATATCTGTGCATTGCCCTTGATATTCTCTATGGATGCTGCGTGGGTTGCTCAGTTTCTCCAGCGTGTTTATGTATTGCACGGAACTCTAGCGTCTGCAGACTTTCTTGTTTAACTCCAAGAAACAAATTGGAAGTTTCAAACTGGAGGAAGCCGTCTGGCCCATCGAGCCTGCTCCACCATTCAATAAGATCACAGCTGATCTAGCTATGGGCTCAGCTCCACCAAGTTCCTTGGAGTACACGTAACAAGTGCCCTATCATGGACACACATCTCCTCACATGTCAGGAAGGCACAACAGCGACTGCGCTTCATGAGAAGACTGAAGCAGGGATGGCTACCAGCCACCATCACGTCAGCCTTCCACAGGAGCTCTATCGAGAGGATCCTGGCCGGCTGCCTCGCAGTGTGGCACGGTTGCTGCAGAGAAATGGATTGGAGGTCAATCCACAGGACCGTAAGAGAGGCAGAGAGGGTCATTGGAGTCTCTCCCCCTCCCCCACCCTCCTCCCCATCCATAGATGTGATCTACCGGGATTGTTGTCTGAAGAGGGCACACAAAATAATTGAGGACCCCTTCCACCCTGCACACAGCATCTTTCAGATGCTCCCATCAGGGAAAGAGATACAGGAGTATCGAAGCCAGCACCGCCAGGCTGAGAAGCAGCTTCCTCCTGCAGACAGTGAGACAGATGAATGACCAAAGGAACCAGTCACAATAACCATCCAAGACTCACCGTCCCAAAGTAAAATTTATTTATTTATTTGTATATATGAATGCTAGTCCTGCATATGCATTGTTTGTCTGTATGTGTGTTATGTCTGGCTGTGTGTCTGCATGTTTTGCAACGAGGGCCGGAGAACGCTGATTTGTCGGGTTGTACTTGTGCTGTCAGATGACTATAAACTTGATCTGTTCCCAGAACCTTCATTTCTTCTCATTTACCACACTAACCACAACAAGAAGGACATTTTGGTCAAAAAATGCATTTCATCAAGTAATATAAAACCTGGCTGATCGTCAATAATCAATATGACAGTGGACCAGGGGTGCAGTGCTGATTTTTTAGGTGCCGGAGCTGACATTCAGTTGCCTGCCATCATGCACAGCTGGATGCGGCAGGATTTCTGACCTTTGATCCATGGTTGCAGACTCACTGAGTTCTGTCTAATGCCTGCTGTTTCTATTGTTCTGGTTTACACCTTTACCAAGCTGGCACCTCACAGGTACACCTGATGCAGCATCCAGGGCCAGTTAATGTCGGAGCGAGAGTAGCGTCCTAATGGCCCTGGATTTTCAAGGGCACCCGTGTTTATGTACTATGAATTATGAGAAACATTTTTGTTTTCATATTTGTGTAGCAGCTATGAGATACCACACTGACAGTCTGTGTTAATAACTCCAATTAAAGCTGATAATTAGCTAAAATTACTAACCTTAAATTTAAGATTAGCGATCTTAGCCAATTATCACCTTTAATCGGGGTGATGACACAGTCTACGAGCGTGTTGTAATTTGTCCAGCGGCTACGAGGACCCACACGGATAGTCTGTGTTCATCACCCCGATTAAAGGTGATAATGGATAAAATCGCCAACCTTAAATTTAATCGGGGTCATGAACACGGACTATCCCCGGCCGCTCATGGTGACGACTCAATGCTGGAACAATGGCCGTTTTGGTTACCCATAATCCCCCATGCCGCTGGAACCGCTCTGCCAGTGTCAGCGCCAGGGAAACACACACAGCTATTGATCCCGCATGTCAACAGCCACCGCCATAAGTTTTATTTTGACAGAATGTGTAAGTTGTAGTTTAACAGGGGAGGGGTGGGGCGCAATTTCAGTGTAAATGCTTTCCCTCCTCACCGCACATGCACCAGCCGCCATTATTGTCAGCCAGCACAATTTAGGGCTTGTTTAAAATATTTGCTGCAGGCCCCGCAATACCTTAACCCGGCACTGGCAGCATCTTCATTCAATCCAACACTGTTTGTAAGGAGTTTGTATGTTCTCTGTCTGGGTTTTCTCTGGTTTCCTCCCACCCTCCCATAAGGTATGAGGGTTGTATTTTGACGGCACGGGCTCATGCTGTATGTCTAAATTACAAGATTAAATTAAAATATGAACTGAAGTTGGTGATGCTCATGATATCAGGTCAGGCGTGGGGTTAGAAAATGGTGGGGCAGTGTAATTCTGCTACTTAACTGGGCGAAAGCTACCTCCAGAATCTATTCCGAACCTCTTTTGTTGGGTAAGTTAATGGTTCCTCATAACTGTGGGCTCAGCTTGAAGATGAGGGAATTTTGACCTCAAAAGTTGACCCCTGTCATTGGGATAATCAAGACCCTCACGCTCCAACTTTATTTCTCATCCAACATATTCATTTTGCTGCACAAACCTGCCGGAGAAACTCAGCAGGTCTTGCAGCATCCATAGGGAACAAAAAGGTAACCACAGTTTTCAGGCTTCAGCCCTTCATCAGGAATCTGGGAAAAGACAGGTAAGCGAGGGCCTTAGGCCCGAAAACCTTTCACTTTCGTTGAATGCTGCCTGGCCTGCTGAGATTCCCCAGCACTTTTGTGCATTCACTAGACCCTAGGATCTGCATATTTTTCTTCCTGTTTAACTTGATCTCTTGTCTGCTGCAGCACTAGAATATAAATAGAAATACCCAGAAGACCAAGCAGCGCCAATGGGGAGAGAAGCAGAGTTGTCATTTCAGGTTGATGACCTTTCCTCAAAACTTGCTGCATATAAATTGGATGTCATTCTATAGCCTGTGAGCTAAATAATTTCTTCCTCAATGCATGGTCTTCCTATCCTACAACCGCAAGAATATAAATTATTCAGCACAGTAGCAAACAGTTAAAAACGTCACCTAAAGTACATTCTGGTTTTTTTTCAGGGCTTATTTTTTCCTGCAAATGCAATCACTGCTCACAGACAGCAATATTCTTTTTTTTTATTCCCTGGATTTTGCTCAGTCTATTGTGGACACTTATTTAAGCCTCCTGGGTCTTCTCTCTGTCTCCCCTCTTTGGCAACAATACCAGGCATAAAAGCCGGCTTTTGTTGTCTGATTAAAATAACCAGTGAGGTGAGTAGAAAGGGGAGGAATTGCTATAACAACGGTAACATCCGTTGCCCATAATTGGAGCAGGCCAGGGAAGGACAGTGATGACGAGGATCCTAAGTACACGTGCGCGAACCACGAACCATAGTTATGAAGGCTTCCCAGTCATTATTGTAAATGGAATAAAGCAAGGTAATGAATAACTTCAGGACAGACAGGATTTGCTTCTTTTAAAAGTATTATAATTAAATCATCGTGGAGTGAAAATTGTGCCTTGAATGTGTCTTCATCAAAACTATTCACTTTACCTGCTTCTCATGCCCTAACCTTCTTGTGGTAATGGCTGTAGTCACTGCCAAGTGATGTGTTGAGTCCACCACACTTACAAGGAAGCCAGGTCATCTAAGCACTGCATGACCTGTGCATGCACAGGTGGATAGGGCGGTGAAGAAGGCGTTCAGCACCCTTGCCTTCATTGAGTTGGGACGTCATGTTACAAGTATACAAGGCATTGGTGAGAAGGCACTCAGAGTTACTCAGAGAATGTCTATGGACGGTGTGATTGTAGACCAATACACAAAAGTGCTGGAGAAACTCATCAGATCACGCAGTGTTCTTTATGTAGCAAAGATACATAACCAACATTTCGAGCTTGAGCCCTTGGTCAAGGTGTGAGCAAAAAGCAGGCAGGTGCCTGAATAAAATGATGGATGTGGAGGGGGGGGAGGAGCACAAGCCCACGGGCAAGAGGTCAGAGGTAGATACGGGTGGGAGGGCAGGGGAGAAAAAAGCTGAGTAGACAGGGAGACATTACCCTTCCATAAATCATCGTCCACGAAGCCAAGCCAAAGAAGAAAAAGAAAGAAGACAGGGGGAGGGGGTACCTCTTTGAATTGAGAGCGAAGGGTGAGGGGAGCCAGCGGAAAGAAGACAGAGGGATAGGGAAGAGGAAGTCAGGGAAGGGGCTGAATGGAAACTGGCAAAGTCGATGTTAATGGCATCTGGATGGGGTGGGGGTTCCCAGACAGAATATTAGGTGTTCCTCCAATTTGCAGGTGGACTCAGTTTGGAAGTGCATTAGGCCACGTGTCATCCAGAGAGATTGTCAATAAGCTGGAAAGGGTGTCAAAAATTCACAAGTATGATACGGTGAGCAGAGGACTTGAGTGATAAGATTGGATAGGATTGTTTCCACTCTGTCAGTGGTTCCGAGCTTGGAGTCCAGAGCCCAATTTCCCTCATTATGTCTGTCCTCAGCCTTATCCATTGCAAGGGTGAGGCCAAATGTAAACTTGAGGAACAACACACAGTGTTAATCTCAATCACATGACCTTCAATTTGGCTCATTTTGGGTTACTCCCACCTCTATCTGGTTCTACTATTTCTATCTCCTTTACCTACTCCTGTTCTTACTTATCTCTCTAACTTCCATTCCCCTCCCAGTGGTCTTCTCCCTCTACCTATCCCTCTGCCTCTCCCACCTTTGTCCAGTAATCTATTGCTTTCTTAGTCCTCCCAAACTTCTTCCCCATCTCTATTTACTTAATATTATCACTTTTTATTTTGGTCTCGATAAAGGTCCCAACTCAAAATGGTGACTGACTCTTTCTTCCAATGGATGCCACGTTACCTGCTGAGTTTGTCCAGTAGCTCATTGTTTGCTCAAGATTCTAGCATCCATACTTTGTGTTTCTTTATCCAGGAATTAATCTGGTAAATTTTAATTCCAACCCCTTTATCTCAAATATGCCCCTTACTTGATAATCCTCACCTTCCTATGACATTCTTCCCACCTGCTAATACCTGCCCACTCCTCAATTTCCTCCATTTGATCTGATACCCTGCTCTCTCTCTCTCTCTCTCTCTCTCTCACTTTCTCTGCCCTATCCCTCACTCTCTCCTCTTTCTCTGCTGTCTTTCTCTCTGCCCTTTCTCTGTCCCTTTCTCTCTCTCTCTCTCTCTCTCTATATATATATATATATATATATAGATTTATATATGTATGCCATTTCTTTGTCTCTCTCTGTATGTCCCTATCTTTGTCTCTCTCTCTCCCCGCCCCCTCTCTCTCCCCCATGTCTCTCTCTCTCTCTCTCTCTCTCTCACTCTCCCCCCTCCTCTCTCTCAGTTTTCTTTCTCCACGCCCCTCACCCCATCACTCTGTCACTGTTTGTTCATGCATGCAGAATCTTGGAATACTGTATAATTATGTGAATCTTCCCTCTGCATCCAGTCTCTCACCCACTGCTCTCCTTCAGAAAGGGATTCAGTGCTTCAAGAAGAGTACTGGGCACTGTGATTAACTTCAGTTTGAGCGTGGATATACTCTCTGAGTGCCAGTCTCCTGTGGATCTATTATTGTAGCTATTAAACACTAATCTGCACTTTTAAGATCCATGTGATTAGACCTCTCCAACTGTACCATGCCTTCACTCTATTCAATCATCTGTAAGTCATCTTGCATTGCCTGCTCAGGGGCATCCTTTCCCACAACCTCTTTCCTTGGTGCATTTCAGTGGTCTCCTTGATTCCTAATGTTTTAAATCATTGCAACATAGAATTCAATTTGGCCAGTTGTTAGCTGCAACACTTTTGGAGCATTCCAATAAGTTATCTTCCACAGAGCCCTACCATTTATTATCTTCAAATATTCAGGCTGCAGAAAGTGGCAAGCCTAGTCAAGTCAATCGCCTCCCTTCAGCTGAATGCATCTATATGATGCATTGCCCCAAGCAGGCAGCCAACATCATAAAGGACTCCCATCACCCTGGTCACAAGCTCTTCTCTCTGCTACCTTTGGGTAGAAGGTTCAGAAACCTGAACACCAGAGCCTGTAGGATCAAGCCCTTGACAAAGGGCTCAGGCCCAAAGATTTGGTTGGATATCCTTCCCTCCTATGAATGGTGTGAGACCTGCAGGGCTCCTCCAGCATTTCTGTATTTTTACTACAATCACACCATCTACAGACTTTCATGCTTCACTCTACTCACTGCTACCTTTGGACAGAATGTATAGAAGCCTGAAGTCTGGCACCTCTAGGATCAAGAACACATTTTAATCCACAGCTATCAGGCTCTTGAAGATCCTTATACTGCCTTAACCATAACCATAAACTATTCCAGGACCACCAAACGTTCTGTCTGCACTTTCAAACATTTTTTTTCCACTAATTTCAACTGTGAATACTTATTTTCCTATCCTTTTATATTTATTTTCACTTTTTCTGTTTCATGGAATATTGCGGTAGTTTAATTTACTCTTTTCCGGTTGGTGCATCTTATGTAGCTGTTTGACAGCAGCAAGTAAGAATTTTGGTGCATCTGAACACTGTATGACAATAAATTCTTATTGTCTTAAGACCAGAACCCCATAAAACATAGGAACAGAAACAATGTTTATTTTGCATGGAGTCCTGCAAAGTACAGCAGCAAAAGCACAGCACAGAGGGCCAAGTTACAGAGGGGGCATTAGTTTGAACAGACCAGAGCAGAGGCAACTTAATTTTACTGGTGTAACGTTAATAAATCATTTAGTAAATTTAGACATTCAGGCCATTTCAGCCCACGAGCCCGTGTCACCCAATTTACACCCAATTAACCTACACACCAGTACATTTCAAATGGTGGGAGGAAACTAGAGCCCCCCGGGGAACACCCACGCAGACACAGGGAAAACATACCAACTCCTTTCAGACAGTGTGGGATTCGAACCCCGGTGCCAATCACTGGCGCTGCCATGGTGTTAACCGTGCCACCCTGACGTTCATTCAGGAGTCTGATAACAGAGAGAGAGAAACTTTCCCTGAATCTGGTGGTGCGTGATCTCCCACTTATGGATCTCTTTCCCGATGGAGGGAGGGCTTAAAATATTTTTTTATCTTTAGCACAACAGAAGACCCTTCTGCCCCATGAAACCTGTGAAGCCCCAATTACACGCAATTGATTAAGAAACTGTCTACATTTTGGAGGGTGGGAGGAAACCGGAGCAGCCAGGGAAAACTCACACAGGACTTGGGGAAAATGCGCAAACTGCTTACAGACAGCACCACTTTCGAACCCAGGTTGCTGGCGCCGTAATAGCGTTGCGCCTTCTTTTTTCTTTGGCTTGGCTTCACGGACGAAGATTTATGGAGGGGTATGTCCACATCTGCTGCAGGCTCGTTGGTGACTGACAAGTCCGATGCGGGACAGGCAGGCACGGCTGCAGCGGTTGCAAGGGAAAATTGGCTGGTTGGGGTTGGGTGTTGGGTTTTTCCTCCTTTGTCTTTTGTCAGTGAGGTGGGCTCTGCGGTCTTCTTCAAAGGAGGTTGCTACCCGCCGAACTGTGAGGCGCCAAGATGCACAGTTGGAGGCGATAACAGCCCACTGGCGGTGGTCAATGTGGCAGGCACCAAGAGATTTCTTTAAGCAGTCCTTGTACCTCTTCTTTGGTGCACCTCTGTTTCGGTGGCCAGTGGAGAGCTCGCCATAGAACACGATCTTGGGAAGGCGATGGTCCTCCATTCTGGATACGTGACCCACCCAGCATCGCGCCAACCACTACGCTAAAGGGTTGTGGAACCCCATCTAAGTAATTTTGACTGATGCTTATTTAGGTTATATTTTTTTTTAATAAAGCACAGAAAAGAAGTTGCACTCTGGTTTCATTGTTGGTTGTGAGACTTTTCCATGTGCAAATGAGCTGAATTTGGGGGGTTTTTGTCAGAAGTTTAAATCTGTGCAAAATTAAAATGGTCACAAATTGAGGGTAAAGTTTTGGTCCTGAATCTGCTCTTAATTTCTTGCACAACATTGAACAGAATAGTAACAGGAACAGCTGGAAAAGCTAGATTTTTTTAAAAATTGATTATTTTTTACTTGAGATAGCTACTGTAACAGGAGCACCTGATTATAATTTGTTCTTCCTTACAAGTTCAGTGTTTCAGCCAGTACAATATATTGTAGTTCATGCTCTGAAAATAAAATTCACAGCAGAGAGTTCTGTATCTCCACATTGAGGTAGATTCGAATTTCATCACTGGGGAAGAGAGAACTTGAATGAATCAAACATTTTATCGAAACATTAAAACCACCAGGTACCTAATTACTTCTTATAAGTAGAGACCATGATGCTTGAGAAGTGAGGATCAAATGAATTTTTCATTTTGCAGGAAGTTCCACAGGAGACTTTATAGACAAAAGAACACATTTTCAGAAGACTTTGCTGTTTAAATATTCTGCCAAGTCTATATGCAATACCTACAAATGGCAATTGTACAAATAATGAGTTGTGGGGATGGCAATTATTTATGACAAGTAAGTCTGGAAGGACAGGAAAGGACAGGTGAATGAATAGAGTGAGAATGATGGAATTAAGTGTGTTATTTTAAATCAAGGAGCGTTACAGGTAAGGCAGGTGAACATCCAATGTGGATCAGTACTTGGAAGGATGAAGCTGTGGGCATTTTAGAGACTCGGCTACGAGAGGGACGAGTGTTCCTGGGATTTGGTGGGACTGAGGAGGAGGTAAAAGGGATGCATTACAAATCAGGGAGAGTGTCACAGCGTAGTCAATCATTTCCCCAGATGTCCTTAGATCCTTTAGATGGGACAGAATTTGTGAAGTGCGCCTAGGAGGGTTTCTTGAAGTAGCATGTAGATAGTCCAACGGGGTCCAGCTGATCGGAGTTTCAGTAGAAGAGACTTTTGGGAATAGAGTTTTCAATTCCTTAAATTTCAAGATAGTTCTGAATAAGGAGAAGCTGGACTGTGTGGAGAAAATGAATAATTGGGGAGGGCAAATGACACTATTGGAGTTAGGGGGAGCGTGGGGTGGCATAGTAGTAGCGCAACTCTGTTACGGCACTAGTAACCAGGGTTCTCAAACCTGGAGTTTTCATGTTCTCCCCGTGTCTGTGTAGGTTTCCTCGGGATGCTCCAGTTTTCTCCCACTCTCCAAATCATATGGGGGTTGTTGGTGGAATTGAGCGGCATGGCTCATGGGGAAGCCCTGTTACTGTGCTGTACGTCAAATTTAAATTAAAACATTTAATGTAAATTTAAATTTAACTGAGAGTAGCTGTTATTGGGGAAGACTACAAATGAGAGGTGGGACTTCTTTAAGGACATTAGAATCCAAGACTGATAGGTTCCAGGAAGGACTGGGATGGCAAAGTAAGAGAACCTTGGATGGCGAGAGAGGTCATGAATCCAGTCGAAAAGGACGTTTGGAAAGCTAAAATTGGACAGGGTCCTTCAGGTATATAAGGACGCCAGGAAGCAGCTCAAGCTGGTCTTTAGGAATGCCATAAGGGGCCATGAAATGTCCTTGGCGAGCAAAATTAAAGAGAGTCCCAAGGCATTTAATGCTGACATTAACAATAAAGAGGATGACTAGGGAAAGGATAAGACTACTCAAGGACAAACAAGGGAAATTTTAGGCTTAGGGTCAGAGGATTTACCAAAGGGAAAGACAGTCATAGGTGGAAACAGACTAGGAAACCAAAGGGGGGGAAGGGGAACAGATGGAGGCAAGAGGAGAGCAAGGAGGGTGTGAGTGGAGAGAGTTGTTGAAGGAAGGAAATTGGCAGATCCACATTAAGGGAAGGATGGCCCCAGATGGAACTGGTGAACTATGTACTGTATATTCTTAATTCACTTGGAAGTGCTAAGAATCCTGGCAAAGTGGTGTGTTGTCTAAATGTAAGTTGTTTTTATTATTGATTATTTTTTAAATATCTCCAGAAAATCTCAGCATCATCTTATTTTCCCTTTCGTAATTTTTACCATGAAATTAGCATAGAGATGGCATGGTCGGCGTAGTGGTTACTGCAACACCTTTACAGCGCCAGTGATCTGGACCAGGATACAAATCCCACGCTGTCTGTAAGGAGTTTGTACATTCTTCCCCGTGTCCATGTTGGTTTTCCTCGGGAGCTCCAGTTTACTTCCACTGTTTGAAATGTACTGGGGTGTAGGTTTGTAGGTTAATTGGGCGGCACGGGCTCATGGGCCGAAATGGCTTGTTACCATGCTGAAACTCTAAATTTAAATGGCTTCAGTTCAAAATTATTATCATCTGATTGTACATACATAACCCAATGAAACAATGTCTCTCCAGACCATGGTGGACACACAAAAACATGCAATACACAGGACATAAAGATCACAAAAATAATCAAAATAAATATCTATAAATACTTGGGACGGTTTACACAACTACAAGATACTGTTTGTCAAACATCTCACAGCCTGTGGGAAGAAGCTATTTCCCAGCCTGGCAGCCCTGATTTTGATGCTCCTGTACCTCCTTCTTGTCGTAACATGGAGTCATTAAGCATTAAGCAGGCCCTACAACCCAACTCCTTCATGCCAACCAAGGTATCTTCCTGAGCTGCTCCCACTTGCCTGCATTTTGTCCATATGCGTCTAAACCTTTTCTATCCATGCCCCTGTCCCATTATCTTATGAACATTGCAATTGCCCCCACCTCTGGCTGCTCATTCCAAATACCCACCACCCTCTGTGTGAAAACCTTGCTTTTCAGTTCCTCTTCCTCACACCTTAAAACCTATAAGATTTCTCTCTTTTTAAGATATTTTTATTATTTGAATAATACAGAAATTAAACAATACATTTATGTAAGGAATACAAATTGTAAGAAAAGGAAAAAAATAACAAAACCCCATAATTCAGATTTATTGTTACGAAGAACGTACAAACTCCTTACATGACATTACATACAATCCTGAGATTCTTTTACCTGTGAGCGTGGCAGAATTACCATTGATTGGTTGGTTATGCAAAAAAATCTTTACTCAATATACACATGTAAGCAAATAAAGACTGTAAACAGATAAATAACATAAGCAAACTGTGCAGTACGGAGATAAAAAAAATCAAAAAAGTGCAAACGTAAGAGTCCTTAAGTGAGTCCCTGATTGAGTTTGTTGTTGAGGAGTCTGACGGTGGAGGGGTACCAGCTGTTCCTGAATCTGGTGGGGCGAGTTTTGTGGCCTCTCTACCTCTTCCCTGATGGCAGCAGCAAGAACAAAGCGTGTGCTGGGTGATGTGGATCCTTGATTGCTGCTGCTCTCCGACGGCAGTGATCTCTGTAGATTTTCTCCATGGTGGGGAGGGTTTTGCCTGTGATATCCTGGGCTGTGTCCATAACCTTTTGCAGGGCTTTACGTTCAAGGGTATTGGCGTCCTCATACCAGACCATGATGCAGCCAGACAGCACACTTTCCACTGCACATCTTTAAGCCCTTTAGCTTAAGACTCCACTACCCTTATAGAGACCCTCAGGGTTTTATGAACCTCTTTAAGGTCACCCTTCCACATCCTACACTCCTGGAAAAACTATCCAATCTGTTCTATAACACAAGCCCTCCAGTCCAGATAATATTGGAAAAGCACTGTCATTAAAACAGTCAAAAAGAGAAAGACTGATTAATGTTTGAGCTCTTTTGTTAATTTTACAAGCATGATGTAATATGCAGTAATTTTATTTCTAACATTTGAAACATTGGTTCTTTATGTATCTTGGCTCTGGGGATACCTAACTATGATGTGACCTCAAAATCGTATGAAAGTGTTGAACCATGAAACACAATTGAAATAACAGAACGATTGAAGCCTGCAGTATTAATTGCTAAATATCTCTACCAGTATTCATTGAGCTTCCATGCATTTGTCACCTCTCCAAGTTTTTTGGCAGTGATATCATGGTTATACTGAAGTAGCAGGAACAATCTAAAAGCCCTGGCAGGTTCAATATGAAAAGCCTACTAATTGCTTGAGATTTGCTGTTGAATAAAATAATTAACAGTAGCAGAGCAGAGCAGGTCTAGCTTCCAATTTGGAACGCAAGGTGTTCTCACCCGCATCATCATGGAATGGGGCTCCTCATCAGGAAAGGGGGAAGCGCTTGGTTAGGACATGCGAGCAACATATTTCATGGTGGTGCCAGGAAGCAGGCAGTGTGTGTCCCAGGGAAAGGCAACGTTGTTCACTGGGGAGAGTTCCCATTTAATGAGAAGAAGGGAAGGATTACCACTGAACCCAAACAAATCTTGTCCGCAAGGGAGAAGGGAATGGGAGAATGAGTCTATTCTATACCCGGAAGTCGTTGTCAAGCATAAACACTGAAAATTGACCAATTATTGCTAAATGGACTGTTTTTGACTATTCCAAACAACAATTCCTAAATATTACACATGATTCAACAAAAAAATGAATGGCTTAGGCTCTAGAACTCATCCCTTCTCCGTGCCAGCCACCGCCCCCCACCACCACACCCCCACGCAAGCTTTTCAATTTGATTAGGTCCCTCATACTTTCTGTTGAAATGGTCTGACAAATACTGCATTGCTTAACATGCATCTTCTCTAACTCAGGGAAAAGATTTGGAATCTTAATCCAATGTGACAAATCATCTTAGCCTAGGCAAAGTGTTGGGCAGGGCAATAATAGGATAAGTATTGTATTTTTGCCAGGATGATAATTTCAGGAGAAATCTTCTTGTGATGCGTTGTGATTGATTTTACATCATAAATACTCAAGGGGAGAAAAGTGTCCTCTATTGGACTGCTTTCTTCTACTCACACATGACGAACCCCCCACTTTATTCCATGTTCAACTTATCTATAGAACCAGAGAACACTACACCACGGAAACAGGCCACTCCATCTTGTCTGTGTCGAACAATTTTTCTGCCTCGTGCCACTGACCTGCTATTGGACCATAGCCCTCCATACCCCTCTGATCCATGTACATGACCAAAATCTTATAAATGTGAAAATTGAGCCCACACTCATCACTTCAACTGCAGCTCATTCTTCACACTTCACCACACTCTCTGCGTGAAGAAGTTCCCCTTAATGTTCTCTTTAAATATCTCATGTTGCACCCTTAATCCATTCCCTCTAGTTCAGTGGGTCTCCACCCTTTTCTTTCCACTCACATCCCACCTTAAGCAATCCCTATGCCATTGGTACTCTGTGATTAGTAAGGGGTTGCTTAAGGTGGGATGTGAGTGGGGAGGGAAGGTTGAGAATCACTGATCTAGACCCAATTGTTACTGAAATATTTGGCTGGAGAACTATTGTCATTGGCCCATTTCCTTCGGAGCTCTGAAACCGTGCACATAACGAGTCAATGAGGGACGATTAAAACAGTGGTTTTCAAACTTTTTCTTTCCACCCACATACCACCTTAACCAATCCCTTACAAATCACAGAGCACCGATGGCACAGGGATTATTTAAAGTCATATGTGAATGGAAAGAAAAAAGGATGAAAACCATTTCTCTAGTTCTTATCAACCCCGGGTCTGGTCCTGATTGCTGGCATTGTAAAGGCATTGCGTTGCCCACTACACCAGCCATGCCACCCTTGAACAAACTTGAACAAACATTTTGGTTTCTGCCCGGCACAAATGCAGGACATAGATGAGTAGGTGCACCTTCTGCCACTCTTTGGATCGCCAGAAGGGGAGGGGTGGTGGAATCCCTTTGAAGATGGCAGATGGGGAGGCATGGAGGGCGGTGAACCCTACCCTTGTTTTGGATGGGAGGTTTTATTCTTTCTGTATCCATCATAACTTTGTACATTGTCTATCAAATGCCTTCTCATTCTCTGATGCTCCAGAAAATAAAATCCTTTCTCTTTTACTCATTTCCTCAAGTTTGACGACATCCTTGTAATTCTTCTCTGCTTTTTTCAATCTTCAGCTCGCTTATGAAGGAGACTGTTATTTTTAAGCTCCTCAAGGCCCTGTTTCTTTACTCTTTGCAGGGAAACAGAGTTCCTTGTTGATGGGAGAATTAGGGCTTCTTGAGTCTGAGATGCCCTCAGCAGCAGTACATTCCACTTCACGGAATGCAATCCTAACCAGCTGGATAACATGCTGCTGATTCTTTGTGAATAATATTTCGTTCGAAACCTCATTGAACTAACAGATGTACGGTGTTCACTGGCTGCAGTGTTAGCTGACAGGCTCAACTACAATTGTCTGAAGATTTTCTCTCTGTATTACTCCTGAGGTCAATTGGCCCATTGCCAGAGAGAGGCTGGGCACAGATGTCACTTGTAAGGATGGAGTGGGAACATCTAATGGTTTTGACTTGTCGGTGCTGCTTATATTTTTACAGCTTTCATTTTTGATATCATAAATTTTCCTCTCGCATCCATGACCTTCTGACTTGGTGGTAATGGTACTCTCTAGTAGGCCTCAGCAAAAGCCACAGGGCTGCTCCTTGTCTTCCCTCTTCTCCAGCTTCCATTCTGATTGGGATTTTATTGTCTTTTGCTCCTCATTCATTCCAGCTGTCCAGCATGGTGAATTGCCCTTCTCTAACTCCTTGACATATAATTCCTACCCACATCTCCTCGATCTCCCTCATGTCTGCCCTGGCCCATTCCTTTCACCTCAGATGCAACAAGGACAGTATTCCCCTCGTCCCTCCAGCCTTGGCTTCCTATATATTATTCTCTAGTGTTTCCACCACCTACAACGAGATCCCACCACCATCTACCACTCGCCTCCTCACTTCCCTTGTCCAGTCATCCCTCCCCTTGAAACCTATCTCTGCAACTGTAAAAAACGCTCCACTTACTCCCGCACCTCCTTCCTCAACCACTATTTTGAGCCCCAAACAGGCCTTCCAAGTGAAGCAACACTTGTGAATCTGCAGGGGTCATTTACTGCATCTGGTGTGCTCCCAATATGGCCTCCTCTATATCAGGGAGACTGGGCGCAGACTGAGAGATCGTCTTGTTAAGCACCTTCGTTCTGCCTGCTGCAACAGCAAGGACCAGCCAGTTGGCCCACCACTTTGATTCCGCACATCACTCCCACCATGACATCAGTCCATGGCCTTGTTCTGCCAAAGCGCAGTGCATGTAAATTAGAGGAACAGCACCTTGTATTCCATGTTAGCCGCCTCCGAGCAGACAGTATCACTTCTCCAATTACTGATAATCCCCTCCCCTACATTAAGTCGAGATTTATCTGCTTTCTCACAAAGACACCTCATCTAGTACATCACTCGTTTGAAGAATAACTAGGAAATTCTCTGCAGCATTCGAACAACTCTTATTTCTCAACCGACTACAGAGAGGAAAATATTATACAGGGATTGTTGCATTGCTATTGGTCAATTAATTGCCATATTTATTAAAATAACAATTGGTAAATGCTGGAAACACTCAACAGGTTAAGCAAAATCTGTGGAGAGAGAAAGAGATTCAATATTGCAGGCCAGTAATGTTTAATTTTTAATTTAGGCATGCAGCATGATAACAGCCCCTTCTAGCTCACGGGCCATGCCACCCAAATACACCTACAGACCCCATAGAGAGTGGGAGGAAATCAGGGGACCCAGAGGAAACACATGCAGACACAAATTCCTTACAGACAATGGCGGATTCGAACCCAGGTCGCTGGCGCTGACTGCAGTGTTAACTGCCACGCTAACCATGCCGCTCTTCAGTTGTTTACGCCGCAGAGAGGGGAGAGAACAAAGGGAATGTGTGCGATAGGATGCAAACTAATGCTATCAAAGCAACAATTACTTTCAACAAAGGGCAATTAAAGGGAGATGAGGAAAAATAGAAGCAGATAGACAGAAAGGCAAGGAGAAAGGAAACAGATTATTAATTATCTTTGTCTAAATCAGCCTGGAGTCCCATGCCCAGAAGCCCAGAATTTATGTTCATCTTTTTGTAGAGCAATGACAGAGATTGAAGAATGAAAGGTCAGAACGGGAATGGGTCTAAGAATTATAGTGACAGCCAATGCAAAGGGTGTTCCTTGTAACCCGAATGGCGGTACTTCACTGAGAGCTGATCAACCCACACTTGGCTTCTCCAGTGTGGAGGATACGGCATAGTGAGCACCAATGTGTTCATTCGGGGGAAGTACAAGTCCTTTAGCTTTAGACATATATACATACAGCACAATAGCAGGCCATTTCGGCCCACGACCCTATGCTGCCCAATTTACACCCATTAGCCTAAACGCCCAGTATGCTTTGAGCGGTGGGAGGAAACCAGAGCCCCTGGAAAAAACCCAAACAGAAATGGAAGAAGGTACAAACTCCTTACAGACAGCATGGGATTCGAAACCCAGTCTGGTCCCGATCGCTGGCGCTCTAAAGGCATAAAGGCATTACACCGCTACTCCAGGCATGCTGCCCTTGAACAAACGTTTTGGTTTCTGACCGGCACAAATGGAGGACATAGATGAGTAGGGTGCACATTCTGCCGCTCCTTGGATTGCTGGAAGGGGAGAGGTAATAGAATCCTATGGTGGTGGAATCCCTTGGAAACTGGCAGATGTGATCCTAGGTGATCCATTGGATGGCGAGGCATGGAGGGTGGTGAACCCTACCCTTGTTTTGGATGAGAGGGTAGAAACTGAGAACGGAGGTTGTGAATTGAGGAACCAGGGTCATGAAAGGCACTGATGTGGCAGATATGTTAGAGATACTGGGAAAGTATCTGAGAAGTAGAATGGAAGGAGGCATACTGAAGATAGCTGGGGGGAATTCATGGCACCATGATGAATATAGGGGTGTAATCTAACCACTCTATTCAAAGTTCAGATTTATTGTCAGAGAACACACCATATAATAGTCGAGTTTTTTGGACCAATATTTCAGGACAAACTTGGGGGCAGATTGGTCAACATTTACACGGGTCAAACATTTGATCGTGATAAGTACCTGTATTGTTCAAGCCATTAGAAGCTCGGATGGCCGGGACCAACTGGTAAGTCCGTGTTCAGGGAGTTAGGAGCTCGGATGAGCCGGCGGCCTGAGTCGAGGAGCGAGAAGGTGGTCGGGGCTTCGGAAGCTAAGATGGGCGGGCAGCCAGGGCATCAGGAGCTCAGATGCCAAGTGGTCGGGACATCAAGAGCACCGATGGGCGGGCGACTGAGGTGAAGGTTTGCAGTCAGGGCATCGGGAGCTCGGATACCCAAGCGGTTGAGGTGCCAAGAGTTTCGGTAGGCTGGCGACCAAGGCAAAAGTTTGTGGTTGGAGCATCAGGAGCTCTGGTGGGTGGGTAGCCAAGGCAAGCATTCACAGTCAGGCTGTTTGTAGCTCAGATGGTTGAGCGGTCGGCACATCTGGAGATCTGATAGGCAGGCAGTGGGGCATCAGGAGCTCGGATGGGTGGGCGGCCTGAGCCGAGGAGAGAGTATGTGGTCGGAGCTTCGAGAGCTCATTTGGGCAGGCAGTTGGGGGAAGTTTTCAAGGTCAGGTGTGTGGGAGATCCGGTGCATGGGTGGACGAGATGAGGGTTCGCGGTCGAGGTGTCAGGAGCTCAAATGACCTGGGCGTCAAGACTGAGGCGAAGGTTTGCTGTTGAGGTATTTTGAGCTCCGGTGCGTGGGTGGGCAAGGCAAGGATTCGCAGTCAGGCTGTCAAGAGTTCAGATGAGCAGGCAGTTGGCAAATCTGGAGCTCTGATGGGCAGGTAGCCAGGGCTTCGGGATCTTGAATGGGCAGATGGGTGGGACCAAAAATAGGGGGCCGACTTTTACATGGAAAACACAAGATATTTTGGGCATAAAAGAGGGGGGTCGACTATTTCACAGGATCGACTATTACTCGAGTATATATGGTACATGACATTCTTTTTTCTTGCAGGCCAGGTAGAATTTCTACTTATCAGTAACTATAAATTGTACTCAAGAAAACACATGTATACAAAACAGAGAAATGTAAACAAAGAAAGAAATGTAAACAGACTGACTGCAAATACAGAAAAAAGTGAATATTCAATAATAAATAATGTGCAAAGTAGTGTCTTCAGAAGAAACTGATAGAGAGTTGTTTGATGGTAGAGGGATAACAACTGTTCCTGAACCTGGTGGTACATCTGTGACACCTACATCCCTTTGCTGGGGGAATAAAGATTGCAAGGATAGGAAGTGTCTCCAAATGTTGATTACAAAGTTGCCTCTTCTTCAGTAAAGCACTTTGATTGTAATATGCTTTGGAACAATCTGAGGCCGTGTAACATGCTCGGGAAATACTTCTCTTGCCATCTCCATGTTTCAGGCGAACATTCTCAAAATGCAAAGTGGATTGACTGAAAGCCACTAAATGACTCTTGGTCATTGGCCAGATGCTAAATGATAGATTATTTAAGCCACCTCCAATATTTGGAATAGCCAATAACGAGAGGCATTCAAGGAAAGTGAAATCTTTCATTACTTATTTATAGCAGACTGTAAATTTTCCCCTTGGGTCCTTTCCATCAGCATTCTGAAGTTGAATCATTAATTACTGGAGTTTCTTGGAAGGTCTTGGTTCATTGGCATGCTTTAACCCAATGATGTTCTGATGGAAGGTCAAGACAGGTTCATGGTGTGGCTCACTGCTTAGCAGCTGAATAAACCATTACGTTTTCAAGCCCTAATTTGCAACAACTCATCTAGTTACCTTAAGAACAAAGAGCACGAAGTGAAGTGTTAACAAAAACTAAACTCCTGTAAGGTCTGGGAAGCTTAAATTGAACCCCTCAGCTTCTGCATTCCATGACACTCCAACGGAGGGGCCTTTGTTCATTTTATTGAAAAAGTTGAGCAACCGACTTTTCAAAGTTTTAAAACTTCCCACCTGTGCCCAGATTGGCAGTCAAATTTTCTTCAACAAATTACATTACGCAGTCCTGCACCAGATCAAATTTCAGTCATTTGGTTAAAGAAAGCTTAATTGTACATTCAAAAAAAAGGAAAAGTTTTTCTGTTTAAAGTTCTGCTTCCCCTGTCAGATGCACTCGAAATCCAAACCCAACTTCATGCAGAGGAAATGGCCACAGAAAATGAGCGTTGAATTTCCCCAGACAGGGTGGAGCACCAGCTGGTCAGCATTTCCCCTCCGCTGCAACCTCCCAGAAGTGACTCATTGCCCTGCTCTTGGCTCACCAAATCCTCATAGTCAACTCCTGGCTCCTATCTCCTCTTCCAGAGATAGCAAAAACAGCATCCGCAAAAGGGAAATACTTCCCATCTGTTCCCAACCTTATTCTGACACTGAGCAGAAACAGTATTTTTATTTAGCTGTTACCTGCACCAAAAGACATTGCAAAGCTTTGATTTGTGTGCAATTCTAGCAAGTCAACCCATACTGGAGTACAACAGGCAGTGCAGTAATAATACAAAAATTCAGAATGTTGTGTTACATAGACAAAGTGCAGGATATCGAGAAAAGTATGACAAACCTGTGCAGGGGTCTCATCTTTCATCAACCAACGGTCCATTTGCAAGTCTGATAACACAAGGAAAGAAACTGGCTTTGAATCTGGAGTTCTGTGTTTTCAAGCAGGTCTCACAGCATCCATAGGATGTAAAGATATATAATCAATGTTCGGGTTTGAGCCCTTGTTCAATATGAGTGTGGTGCACTGTTAGCCAGAATCAGACACACACAGATAAAGACTGCACAACAGGCTTTAATCCATAAAGGCTTCCACAGAGCCAGGCTGGCTGTGGTTGTAGCAACTCTCAGAGAGGCCTCGGGAGGCCAGCGCAGGATTATATCCCGGAGGGTGATTGACACCCGACCAGGTGGGGCTTGATCCATTGACAGCCAACCAGGTGTTGTCCTGTCCCCTTATACTCCTGCAGGTACAGAGGTTGCCCCCTGCAGTAGGCCGGTGGTGTACCACCACATTCACCCTCTTCTTTAAAATTGTTCCAGTGGTGGGGGGGGGGCAGTAACAAGGAATCGCATCCACTATGTACATACAATATTTACAGGTTGAGATGATCCGGTGGCCGCCGGGATCTCTGTGACCGTCATAGGACTGGCTCCTGGTCACTGGTCAGAGGGGAAGTGGGGGGTCTGGCGGCAGGGGTGGTGCCGCGTGGGGGGGGGGCCGGGGTTGACGTATGCGGGTCACTTTGGATGGGTGGGGGGCCAGGTTTGTCTCCTAAGGCTGAAGTGGGCCCCTGGTGGTCAAGGAGTGGGCCCCTGGTGGTCCCCTGGGGACGGGGATATATGCCTGGTCAGCGTCATCCTGGGATGGAGGTGCTCCTGTTGGTGCCAGGTCCCTGGTTGAGATGGTGTTCTCCCTGCCACTGCTGAACCTAACGTAAGCGTAGTTATGGTTGGCATAAAGGAGGAAAACCTGCTCTACCAGGGCTTCGTCCTTGTGTGTCCATACATGCTTACGCAGAAGCACTGGTCCCGGGGACTTGAGCCATGCTGGGAGTGACATTCCAGTCACCGACCTCCTGGGGAATGAGAACTGGCGTTCGTGAGGGGTAGCCGTGCACAGCAGTGACCAAATGGCATGGAGTGCCTTGGGCAGGGCGTCCTGCCAGTACTCAACAGCCCACCCTTTTAACCTGAGAGCCAGGAGGACTGTCTTCCAGACCACCCCATTCTCGCATTCCACTTGCCCGCTGCCTCTTGGGTTATACTCTCGAAAGGCCGAGTAGTCTTTACAACGTGGGCCTGGGGGGAGTGGAAGAAGTGGGGTTTGGACTCCGCACAGACCCAACAGGCCTCGGTCATGTCCCTGACGTCCCTGATGGTGTAAGGCAGATTTCGGGACAACGAAATGGTACAACCGGGTGACGCCCGGATGGCAGAGGGACTCATGCAACGACTGCAACCTGTAGTCATGCATAGACGCGCAAGTGCAGAGAGGGCATCGGGGGAGTCATTAAACTTCCTGGGGCGGTACTGGATGTTGCAGCTGTAGGTTGCCAGCTCGACTCTCCAGCGCAGGATCTTGTCATTTTTGATCTTGCTCTTGTGGGTACTGTCACACCGTGAGCTGAGTGAAGTCGCTGTAGTTCTCAGCGAGCAGCGCCAGCGAGGGCGGGGGCTGGTGCAGATGCTCGGGGCACTCACTGCAACAGTCACTGGCGGGGCCGGATGTTGCGCAGTCAAAGTCGGGGAAGGTGGAACACCTGCCTGCCCGGCACGCGCACATGGGCGGGTCCGTGGGGAAGGTGGGGAGGTCATAGAGGGCCGCTGAGCTGCCGGCAGGTTTAGAGAGACACACTTTTGCAAAGTGGCCTTTCTTTCCGCATCGGGAACAATACTGGTTCCTAGCTGGGCAGTTTTGGCCCAATCGTCAATCTGACCCACACCAGGACCCACGGTACTTACAGCGGCACCTGCTGCAGTGATGTTCTCCTCGCCAGTTCAACCTGGGGCTGCAGCTGCAGTATGAGAGGGCCATGAGGGAACCTGGGGGAACCTGGAATCGAAGGCTTTGACTTACACGGCTGCTGGTTCCACTTCCACTGTCCTGGTTTAGGGCATAGATGTTGTCTTCCAGCAGCTTCTGCCAGATGGCCCTCGAGCATAGCCCTTGGACGAAGGCGTCCCAGATCAGCCTCTTGACCTCCTCTGCACCTACCCTGGGTACAGCCAGACACGGTCGGACCAACTCTCGCAAGCGTCCCAGGTAAGACTCAGCTGTCTCCCCAGGTTGCTGGGCTCAGGTGTTGAAGAGGTACCTTGCACAGACCGCATTCATGGGGGGCTTGTACAAGTTCTCAAGAGTGTCCATTGCACTTTTGTACGTGGAGCAACCTTTGGTTACCTGGAAGGCGCGGGGACCCAGCTTTGACCGGAGTAGGACCAACCTCTTCTGATCAGAATCCAGGATGTCACCCTCGTATGCCTCGATGATTGCCTCGACCGCATGCTGCCAGATCTTGAAGCATGTCTGAGCTTCCGTGTGGCGTGGGTCGACCTCGAGGCTCTCTGCGCATAGGTGTTTTTCCATAGCTGCCGTGGGAAAATTTTGTGGATTTAATTGTGGTGCACTGTAGCCAGAATCAGACACACACAAATATAAAGACTGTACAACAGACTTTAATCCACAAAGACTTCCACAGAGCCAGGCTGGCTGTGGCTGCAGCAACTCTGAGTGAGGCCTCGGGAGGCCGGCGCAGGCTTATATCCCAGAGGGTGATCAACACCTGACCGGGTGGGGCTTGATCCATTCAGGCTGACTGATTGACAGCCGGACAGGTGTTGTCCTGTCCCCTTACATTCCTGAAGGTACAGAGGTTTCCCTCTGCAGTAGGCCGGTGGTGTACCACCACAATGAGCAAAAAGCAGGAATAAAAAGGCTGGAAGAGAATTGAAATTTCTTCTTTCCGCAGCATCTCTCTCTCTCTCTCTTCTCCTTTCCTCCAGTTCTGCATTCACAGGCCCACCCCTTCCTCCAATCAGTTCACGCCCTTCCTCCCCCGTTCCACGATCACCTTGTGTCTGTCAGCCTATGCTCCTCCCCCTGCCCTTTCTTCCCTTCTCCCCCAGCCTTTTTAATCAGCTGGAGTAAAACATGAAAGTCTGCAGATGCTGTAATTCTAGTAAAAACACAGAAATGCTGGAGCGTCCATAAGAGGTAAAGATACATTACTGACGGTTCAAGCCTGAGCCCTTCCTGACAGAAGGGGCAGGAGAGAGTGGGATGGGATGGGGCCTTTTCCGAGACAGTGGAAGGAATAGACCGAGTCAACGGTTGGGGGGGGGAGGGGAGAGACTGGTTGCATGGTGGCCTGAGCTGTGTTCACAAGTATCTGCAGTGTTTTGTGGTCTTGGGCAGGATGCTTTCTACGGTGCATCTACACCAACACAGAGGACATGCCGAATTACCTCAGGCTTCTGAGGAAGTAGATGTATTGGCCGTTTTCTTGGACAACCCATCAACTTGGTTGGACCAGGACGTTATTAGTGATATTCACTTCTAAATACACAAAGACAATGTGGGATGACATTTGCGATATTCCAGTGGGGGGGGGTTAATTATGATGTTGGCACAGATAGCGCAACGCTGTTACAGCGCCAGCGACCAGGGTTCAGATTCAAATTTTGTAAGTTACGGGAATTATCTGATTAAAGTGAACTTTATATAATGAAAGACTTTTTTTTCAAAATTACATTGTTCAGTGTCTTTTGTCTTTTAAACTGTCAGTGTATTAGCTAGACATTGTAAACAGTGCGTCTTAGTCAACTGGAAAATTCACATATCCGACAGCTGCGGTTCCCCTAAGTGCCGGATAATGGGGATTCTACTGTATTTGTTTTCAATTGTGTATCCTTGCCCATCATTTAGATCTGGTTGTGTACTACAGCTCTTGAATTATGCCTTTGGGAATTTTGCCTTCGTACCATCAGCAGTAATGCAGAAGGTTATTTTTTGTTGTTCAAAAATAATGATGGTTGCCACATCATTTATTCTCCCCAAGAAATTATGCTTTACTTATTTTCAGCATTGACTGTCCACAAAGCATAATGACACTTTTTTCACTCTTCTAAATGTTATGCTATGGCTTCACAAAGACATGATACGCCTGCAGAGGTTTTATAAAGTAAAATCGCAGCTTGGAAGCAAACCTCCTTTATGGAAAGGCTTTCATGACCACAGGACATCTCTCAGCAATTTGCAACCGATAGAAAAAGAAGATTTGAAATGTAGCAATGATGTAAGAAACGTGGCAGACAATTTGTGTACAGCACACTCTCCCACCTAGCAATTTGAAATGGAGTGGTAAAGTTTTCTCTTAACGATGTATGAAAAAGGCAAAAGACTAATGAGAATATCCACACACCCTCTCCCTCCACCAGCTCTATAAAAGAAAATTCAAATGCTGGCGCTGCCAGGGCCACTGTGACGGAGAGCAGAGACAGAGTGTGTGGTGGTACACCACCAGCCTACTGCAGGGGGCAACCTCTGTACCTGCAGGAGTGTAAGGGGACAGGGCAACACCTGCCAGGCTGTCAATCAAGTTGGCCTGAATGGATTAAGCCCCACCCGGTCGGGTGTCAATCACCCTCTGGGATATAAGCCTGCGCTGGCCTCCCGAGGCCTCACTCAGAGTTGCTGCAGCCACAGCCAGCCTGGCTCTGTGGAAATCTTTGTGGATGTTGTGGAGTCTTTATCTTTGTGTCTGTCTGCTCCAAGGTTAAACCGCCTGGTCCTAATGCCGGCAGCTCAGTATAGGCTTGAAATGGCCTGCTGAAGGTTTTTGTAAGTAAAATCCTTCAACCACGGGGATCTGTGCCCAAGATGGTGGTGACTGTGCTGGGCAGCGGCCAAGAGAATTTTCAGACTCCGGGGCAGCAGTGAAATGGTGCAGGTCACCAAAAACGGGGAGAACAACCCCACCACCACCCCCGGTTGAGAAGAGGCAGCATAGGCGATAACTCAATAGGATGGTGACCATGGCAATGGACCATCAAGGGCTCACTGGCTGAAGGGCCCTACAGGGAAGGTGACCACAGAAGCAGACCAGTGAGGACTTCAGCGAAAGAGGGACCGACGAAGGCTACAAGCAACCTCCAGACAGGGGACCCCCATGAACTGCAGGCTGCTGGAGACTGGCTCATGGGAGCCAGGATTGGGGATGGTACTGAAGGCAAGGGAACACAAAGGGCTTCGGGCGCTGAAGGCTTCCTGATCGTATCGGAGATTTGGATCTGGAGCTTGTGTTGCTGATGGTTCGAGCTGGAGTCTGTCTGGCTGCAGAGGCTGCGGGAGCACTGGAAGTGAACCTACAGGCACTCAGTGATTCTGAAGGGACTCTCTTTTGCTTCTCTTTCTCATATTGTTCGGGGCGCCAGGTTATAACGACTCTTTGTTTGCCTTATGACAGACTAAAGTTATTATGTGACAATAAAGGGAACCTTGAACCTATGGAAACAGTTATGTCCAGCTTCTCATAAGGAAATTCCAGCTCTAAGATCTTGTCCAGGAAGATCCAGGTCTAAGACAGCATGTGCAGCGGTGCCTCAGTGTTGTACTGGAATGTCATTCTGAATTGTGTAGAAAACAGTGTCCGTGGGTACAAATGATCAGTCAATTTCATGTTGAAACCCTCTTTATCAAGACAAAAATAGGATGGAGTGTTATCTAATATATCAAGAGGGAGTGTGGAGAAGCTGGGGAAGGCCAAATGGGTGATAAGGAATTTGACAATGGGATAGGTGGTCAGAGAGCTGGAGGGCAGTTGTAAGTGCAGAGATGAGCAGCCCAGGTCCTACCTACACCCATACTGCTCCCGTCAGGGATTCGGTGCAGGTCAGTGACCCGCCCCTACCCCCCACGACATACACCCCGGACCCTGCTCCAACCACCACGACTGTCCCCACATACAGCCAAGCTGCACCTCCTACGGAGCCAACCATCCCTCCCCAGCCTCAAGGCACACGGCCGGCAATGGAGCTGACCATTGTACCACCGGTGGAACTGTGTCGGACGCAGAGGCAAAGGAGACCACCCGACTGGCTGAGCCTCTAGGACTTTTAACCCAGCGGGCTTTTGTTTTAAAAGAGGGGGTAAATGTGGTGATACAAGTATAAGTATATATGGCTGTCAATGGATAGCTGGCCAATCCCCCACCTGCGACTCGCTCCTTGGTAACTCCTCCCCTTGTGACCTTGGAATAAAGGTCGACCTCCCTCTCCTTGTCTAAAGTATAATAAAGCCTATCATTCCTCATTCTACAGCTTTGGAGTCACTGATACACCATATCACCAGGAAAGTCCCTCTCTATGGAACCTAGAGAGTTCCTCCAGGTTCTCTTTAATTCTGAATTGTGTGTTCTTGTCCGGGGAAGGATTCCTGGCAGGGAGGTGTGAGGTCTTCCAAGTGAAGCAAAGCAGACACCTTATTGTTAGACTTCCTGGCCTTTGAAGTGAAGTTATTGAGCTTGTCTCTGTTAGTGATATGTGCTTATCAAAGACCCATCTTTAATCTCCTGTACTATTTCATATAGCAATAATTCTAAACTCTCTCCGGAAATCCAAGAGTTTTTTGACATCTTTATCTCCTGGAGTCAAAAACAACTATGCAGATCACATCTACATCAACTATATATCTGAATTATTCCCTCATGGCAACCTTTGGTAAGCAGTGAATCATTTGAAAGCAACCATGGCTAGCATATAAAAGCTGGTTTGGTGGAGATGTCATGGGAATGATGTATTATTCGCCTTTGTGTTCTGTTATCGCCCATATACAAAAGATTCCTGGTATTCCATCTCCTGAACTGCATTTGTGCTTCTGCATTCAACCTTTCTTCTACTAACTGACATTGCACAAGGACTCCTCACTTCTCTCCTCACCCATCCATTCTCTCGCTCTCTTCTCACTCTCATCTCTCTCTCTTTCTCCCTCTCTCCATTCTGTCCTGACTTTCTACCCACACACTTTCCTCTCTCACTCTCTCCTCTCACCCCTCACATTCTCACCTCTCTCCCTACTTTCTCTTCCCCTCCCTCCTCCCTTCTGTCTCTCTCCACTCTCCCCCTCTCTTCACTCTCTCTCTCCCTATTTTCTCTTTCCCCTCTCTCTCCTCATGCTCTCCCTCTCTCTCCCTCCTCGCACTCTCACCTTTCTCCCCACTCTCTCTTCCCCTCTATCTACGCTCTCCTCTCTTTCTTTGCTCTCTTTCACACTTTCTTTTTCTCTCTAACACCACCCACCCCTACCTCCCATTTATTTTCATGCTTACAAGTAGAACAGGGTATCGCAAACCGAAGTAAAAGTGTAGAGCAGCGAGTCATAGACAGTGGAAACAGGACAAGGGTTGTGATGAGCTAGTGAGACCAAGAGAGCATTTTTTCACCAATGACAGGCCTATTCAGGAGTCTGATAACAGCAGGGAAGAATCTGCGTGACAGGAGTGGGGCTGGGCTAGGGATGGGGGGTGGGGGTAGAAGAGAGGGTGACCAGGGTAGGATGGGCTCTTTAATGTGTTGGCTAGTTCCCCGAAGCATTGGGAAGTGCAGACAGAGTTGATGAGGTAATTCTTTTTCTTTCCAGGAACAACTCCAGACCTGAAGTCCTCTGCACCTGTCCACTTTGCTGACTCTCATTTTCCTTGCACCACCACCAATTAAAGCAGTTTTAACTCAAGCTGTCTGAACCATACGTCTGGCCGTGCTTTCCCTTACCATTTGTTTTTCTCTCTCGTACTCTAGCAGTCTACTTAAAATCTTCTTTGACCAAGCTTTTGGTTATCAGCCCTAATTTGTTCTCTAATGGTTGGTATGTAACAATGCAACAGGATGTTCAAGATTCAATGTATTGTCATTGAAATAAAAACAGTGTCGTATGACACGAAATTGCCTTTTGCCTGCTGTAAGGAAGACAAGATTCACCATCGCCAGACATTGCCTGAAGCACCTCTTACAGTCAGAGAAAGAGAAGCAAATGAGAGTTCCCCTTGAGTCACCAAGTGTCTGTAGATTTACCTCCAGCATTTTTGCATCCTCCACATCCACACAGAGTCCAATCCAAACCATCAGCAACTTGAGCCCCAGATCCAAACCTCCGACACGATCAAGAACCCTCGGCACTCTATCACATCCCCGTTCCAATACCTGGAGCCCCCTTCTGCTCGTTTCAAGCCAATCTCCAGCAGTCCACAGCCTGGTGCGAGTCCCTCGATCACAGTCTCCAGCAGCCCACAACCTGCGTGGGTTTCTCGCCTCGAGTCGCCAGCAGCCCACTGCCTGTGTGGGTCCTTCAGCTGCAGAGTCCCTCACTCTCACCCCTCTCTCTTTCTCCCTCTCTCCATTCTCTCCTGACTCTCTACCCACACTCTTTTCTCTCTCACTCTCTTCTCTCAGCCCACGCATTCTCACCCTCTCCCCACTTTCTCTTCTCCTCTCCACTCTCCCCCCTCTCCACTCTCTCCTGTCTCTCTCTCTCCCTCTCTCTACACTCTCCTCTCTCTTTCCTCTCTTTCTCACTCTCTTTTTCTAACCCCACCCACCCCGACCGCCATGGTCACCATCCCGTGGGTCTACGCCTCTGTTTCTTCATCCCACACGGGAGTGGTCTCCCTGTTTTCTGGTGCCCTGTGCCAGTCCTCTGCTTCCCCAGAGTTTATAACCCCTCATGGCTGCTGCCGATCATAGACTCCGCCATCTTAGGCGCAGACCCCGCGGTTGTGGAATTTTAAATAAAACTATTGTCGCCTCTTTTAGCGAGCCGCTCAAAGCCTGTACAGAACTGATGGCAGTCGGACTGGGCGGTGCCTTTGATCCCCGCCCTCTGCCGTTACAGCAGATCCAGCAGCGCCGCTATTTTTAAAAAAAACACTTCATGTAAATTAATAGATTGTGGAAGGCCTGTGGTCAGAACCATTTTTTCATGGGGTTAGTGGAAAGTCCTGAGGGTGAAGATCATTCTTTAAAAAGCATCAAGGTTGGAATCATCCCTTGACTTTGCAGGAGATTACATCAAAGGGGAGGCCAAGGCTCCGGAATCCAGTCTTCATTGACGGGACGGTGGTGAAGAGGGTCAGTACTTTCAAGTTCCTTTGGTGTTCAGAGGGCATTGCCTGGGGCCAGCACATCAAGGCTACCATGAAGAAGGCATGTCAATGCCAACATTTTCAAAGAAGTCCGAGGAGGTTGGGCATGTTGTCAAATACTCTGCCGGATTTCTGCAGGTGCACTGTGGAAATAAAACTGACTGATTGTGTCACAACCCAGTTTGGTAACTCGAGCGCCCAGTGATACAGAGGCTGTAGAAAGTGGCACACTTAGTCACAAGCACTACCCTCCCATCCACTGAAGTCATCTGTGTGAGACACTGCCTCAAGAAGGCACCCAACATCTTAAACGACCCCTATCACCCTGGTCACAACCTCTTCTCACTGCTACCTTGGTGCAGAAGGTACAAACACCTGAAGACCAACCCTTCCTGCCACAAGAAGAGTTTTTTTTCCATCAAAGCCAATCAGGCTCTTGAATCTCATTGTGCTGCTCTAACCTAGCCATAGAGTACCCAGGACTTCTCATACCTTGAGGAAGGGCTCAGGCCCGAAATGGCGGTAATATATCTTTACCTCCGATGGACGCTGCAAGAGCTTCAGCATTCTGTGTTTTTCCCACCCAATAACCTGACTGCACTATTAAAATGTCAATCGATTTTCTCGCTCAAACTGCATCTGAGAATATTTATTTATCTATCCTTTTCTCTTTTCCCTGAATTGGTGTACTGTGATCATTTAATTTATACCATTGATGTTGGTGCATCTTGTGGACCTACTTGGCTGCAGCAAGTAAAAATGTTAGTGTATTAAACATGTTTATTACAATAAATGCTCATCTCATCTCAATCTATGAGAAATTTGCATCAGCATTTAGCACTAAAGAGCCCATCTCCATATAGTTTAATTTTTTTTTAGATATTTACACTCCAGACGCAGTGTGAGGTTTTATGACACACATTATTGTAAATCGTTGACGAGAAGCAGTGACTCTGTTGTAATAATGGAATTAGTGCAGTGATGTTAATGCTTTCAATGCACTCCTCGGGTAATGCACAGAAGCCTGATTTGTTCAGGTCACTAGCACTCGAGTTAGGGAATTGTGCTTTTGGCAGCATGTGCTGGATTTGGGGGCGACGTGGAGAGGATTAGTTGTGCCCCCTCAACTTTGCGAAGGATTCTTCGTTAGTTATAAAAAAATGATAGCTCTTCACTGTCTATTTTAGAATTAAACTGTAAACATTGAAAAATCGACTGAATAGAGGTACCTATGATTATGAGGGGCTGAGAGAGAGTGGACAGCAAGCTCCTTTTTAATGGGGGGGTGGCAATAGCTGTTCTGGAGTAGGCTTACATAGGTCAGCACAACATTGTGGGCTGAAGGGCCTGTAATGTGTTGGACTGTTTTATGTTGCCCTGAAAGTCATTACCTCTGGATATAATCACAAAATAAGATTTTGTACTCCAGTGCAATCTTTTAATTTATTTTTTTTTAATTGTGAGATAAAACATGGTAACAGGCCACAAGCCTGTGCCACGATGCACCCATGTGACCAATTAACCATAAGCCCCGTATGTCTTTGGAATGTAGGAGGAAGCCTGAAGAGACAAAGAGAGCGTGGGTTACGGACAGCAGTGGGTTTGAACCCTCGTTGCTGGCACTGTCATAATTTTGCTCGATCAAACTTTTCCCCTCGGTGTAGAGCAATGAGTCAAGAAGCATTAGGCCAGCCTTATATTCCTTCACATGGTGGATACCTGGATAGCTACAGAGTTGATCTCTGTCCCACCTTAAGCCTGACTTTAACCTGACAGATGTGAGGGTGCAGCTGAGGGTGGGGATCTCATTAATACCAGTTTTGTTTCCATCCCAGTCCCGCAAAACTCTGACTCAGTTGCCAGTTTTACATCTCTGTTATTCCTCTGGAGATCAGACAAGTTGGCATAGATCAGAGAATGAATCAAGGGTCTCCCTGAACTCTGTGATTGGCGACAAGAGGTCATCCCACAGAATGTATGCCATGTAGATAGACAGCATAGTAACATGGCCTTCTGGCCCTCCAAATGCACCCATTAACCTACGAACCCCATCCATTTTGAAGGGTGGTAATTTACTGGAGCACCTGGAGGAAACCCATGCACACACGGGGAGAACATATATACTCCTTCCAGACAGCACTGATTCGAACCTATGTCACTGATGCTGGTAATAGTCTTGTGGTCGCCTTTTATTTAGCAAACAATCAGTGCCATTTTATTGCTCCTCCTAATTATTTTTGCTGTTTTCTTTTCAAAGATCAAATTCCTCTTCAGCATCATAATAAATTATAAGACAGGTCCCTATACCTTGCACACCCACTTCGCTGCATGCTATACCTGATCAGGAGTACTCTAAGCTGAGTACATACAACCCCTGTCATTAGGGGATTACAAACTGTGGCTGATCAGGGCCTGTGTTTCCTACCCATGTAGCCCCTTACACACTGGCCTCTAAATTGGCCCATTCAACAGCAGCCAGCCAACTTAAAGGGCGATCCCGCCCCTTTGGTGAGGTGGGTGCTCGACATGTCACACACTCACCAGAAGTCACTGGTATCCCCGACGGAAGTCACTAAAACTGATCTATATTTACATTATGGACACATGCTGATTATCATGGTGACCTAACCTGAGCTGCTCACTCTCCACACTCGAGCCTCCCGCCAACGTGTCACTGATGACGCACGCAAGCACGCACTGACATCATCTTCCACCAGGGCAGCCATTTATTGATTACAAATTGAGCAGCAGTAGCTACACGGTAGGTCTACACAGGTCAGCAATCCACCTCCGAGGTGGTTGGCCAACCCATGCATTTTTTTTAAATTATAACCTTCCCACCAATTGGCCTGTACACGGGTAGATAAATTTGGCAGGTTAAACTTATGTTACCATCCAATTTGTAAACCCCTATTGTTGAGTACATGAAGGATATTACCTGTTCCTCTGGATGTGTTACCTACACTCTTTCATCCTCTGGAGTCCCAGACTCCTTTAGAAGTCTTCTTTAATCCTACTGTAACGTGATCAATGGTACTCGGAGACTTGCATGGAGCACAAACACACATTTATTAGCTTACAACTAACAGCTGCTATCTACAATGGTCTTCAGGTAAATTGGAGGTAAGGCGGGTAAAGGGTTTATATCGTGACCGGTAGGGTAGGAGACAAGAGGAGGGTCCGGTCATCCAATCTACCCGTAGACAATGAATTCCAATTCACTGCATATACCTCAGATTCTTTGATCACTCTAGACGACAGGGAAACAAGGTGGGAAATATGGAATTGAAGAGATGGCTCTGCTGGGATCCAGGATTGACTCAGTGACCCAAAAGCCTTCCTCCTGCACTGGAATAAATCAGTAATGCTACCTTCCAGGACTGGCTGCCAATTTTTATTTGAATACTCCTATAACATGCTGTGTTATTTGGGATGTGTTATATCAATGCAAATTATTGTCATCTTTTTTGTCAGATTTTTAAAAAGTTAAATTTAGACATACAGCACGATGACAGGCCCTTCCAGCCCACAAGCCCATGCCCCTTATTACCCCCAATTAACCTACAACCCTGTACGTTTTTGGAGAGTGGGAGGATACCTAGGCAGACACAGGGAGAACATAAACAGTGCCAGATTCGAAGCTGGGTCACTGTCACTGTAATAGTGTCCCACTAACAGCCACGCTAACCCTGCCATCAGTCCCCTGCATTGTTTAAGGTGGTAGATTTCTGTGGGTCTTTTTTGAGCACTCACTTGTTATCTAAAAACATCTGTCTCTGGTAGGATTCTTGTTATAAATCCCTTGCAAAATAGGTCTCGTGAGTGGAAATTGATTTTCTTCCAGTTAACATTACATCTGAAGTGACCTTAAAAGGATTGTAGTTGAACCATTGACCTCAGTATGTTCTGTTGGGATCCTTGACAACCAGAAAGGATGGATTGGAGACACTATTGGCTCTTCTTCTTCTGGTTGTCCATCCCATAGGATGACGGTGGTTCCTTTCAGTCAGTTTGCAGGTTTGCTATGTGTGTCTTTCCTCTGTTGCCCCTTTGAGCTTGTTCTCAGCAGCGTCCACACCTTTTCTGATGGCGTCCCTCCACTGCCATCAAGATTGATCTTGAGCCAGATCATTCCGTGTCGATGGGACAATGCCAGCTTTCTTGAGGCTCCTGTGCAGAACATCCTTGTACCGTAGTCACTGGCCTCCTCGATTTCAGTTTACAAGTTGGCCGTACAAGATGTTCATGGGCAGTCTTCCATCAGGCATTCTGACAACTCAGCCTCCCCAGCGCAGTTGGGCTGACATCACCAAGGTTGAAACTGTTGGCATTTCGGCTCGAGAAAGGACCTCAATATTGCCTTAGTAGATCTAGTGCTCACTGCCTTAAAGGATGATGGTAACCAAATTAGCCACAGCTCCAAAGGCAATTAGATAGGCCAATGAGGGAATGGAATAACAAAGTTTTTAATTTAATTTTTTACATTTAAAAAAATATTTAGACATACAGCACAGTAACCGGCCATTTTGGCCCATGAGTCCATGCTACTGAATTTACACCCGATTAACCTACAACCCCCCAGTACATTTCGAACAGTGGGAGGAAACCGGAGCCCCCACTGGGAACCTACGCAGACACAGGGAGAACATACAGACTCCTCACACACAGCGTGAAATTCAAACCCCAGTCCCGATCACTGGTGCTGCAACAACGTTGTACTGTTACACCATCCGTACTGCATCTTTTAAAATTTTTTTTAGCAATACAACAGGGTAGAGGGTCCTTCCAGCCCATGAAAGATGAGCTGTCCAATTCTGCCCAATTAATCTACCAACCCCGTACAATTTTTGGAGGGTGGGAGAAAACCAGAGAACCCAGGGAAAACCCACGCAGGTCACGGGGAGAACGTTCAACCCCCTTAGAGACAGCAGCGGATTCAAAGCGGGTCACTGCCTCTGTATCAGCGTTGTGCTAACAACTGCATTAACCATAGGAGCAAAAGAATGGGACTGGCTGAACTACTTAACAAACAGTCATCAAGCACTCGGTGGGCTGAATGTCCTCAGGGGGGTGGCTTAATCTCCAGTTTCACCTGGGGAAGACATCTGGGACCATAGAATCACAGCAATATTAGAATACAGAAAAGAAAATACCTTCAGGCAATTTATAAAAGTCAGGAAAATCGAGAGTGTGTTGTGATTTTGACCGTGTGCCTCAAGCATCTGCTCTTTACGTAATCCCAGAGCAGAATACAAAAGAGATAAATTATAAACATGATTAAAAATTAATAAACAAAGTCCATCGCTTAGACCACATGCTGACAGCTATTAATTCTATTTAATTCAATTTTTAATTTAGACATACAGAACGGTAGCAGGTCCTTCTGGCCCACGAGTTCATTCTGCCCAAATACACCAATTTGCAACCCCCGTATGATTTTGGAGGATGGGAGAAAACCCATTCAGGCACAGAGAGAACATACAAACTCCTTACAGACGGTGCCAGATTTGAACCCGGGTTGCTGGTGCAGTAATAGTGTTCCACTAACCACTATGCCTCTTTAATTTGACTCTTACATGTCTCTATTTCTTACCCTCTTCTCCTTTCCCTTTTTCCTTTTTGATTAACAAAGCTACTCTTTAAAAAAAACTATACAGGGCACTTGGCTTCATCAATAAAGGCATGAAAAACAAAGGCAAATTTTACTCCACACATACATTACCAGTGTGAATTGGACCATCTATTGCTGCTGGAACTTATCTGTTATATTTTATTTTGCAAGAACTATGAAGTTTCCCAGTGGTTCTTGCAATAAAAACTGTAGCCAGTCATCATCTTAAATTGGACAATTGCAGAGGTTCCAAATAAATAGACCTCTCTCAATCCAGATCTCTATTTTCTGAACAACCAGCCTCATCATGATCCTCTACCCTTGGATCTTTCTCCTAGAGACCAAAGGTGCCAGTTCCTCAGTGTCTCCTTTATCCATGGAAAATGGCAGTGATGTATAGCGAGAGTAAAGGCAGTGCTTGTGTGGACCCAGGAAAAGCGGCGAGTGGGGCTACTGCCTTTCAACGCTCCTCCATGGGGTCCAACTCTCCGGCCTTATTAAACTGCTGGTGGAATGGAGCCGGCGGCTTTTGTTACTCCTAGTCTCGGAGTCAAGTCATCAAGTTTATGGTCATCTGATTACACAAATACAACATGATGAAACAGCGTTCTCCAGTCCTTGGTGACTCGAAACAAGGAACCCACAGAAGTGTGGGCTGTTGGAGACTCACAGCAGACTGCTGGATACTGGCTCGATCGGACTGGAAGGGTGCCAGGTATCGGAACCGGGATGCGAGGAGGTGCCGAGGGTGTTGAAGAGTTCATGACCGTGTCGGAGGTTCGGATCTGGAGCTTGGGTTCCCAACGGTAGGACTGGACTCTATGTGGCTGAGGGGGGGGGGGGGGGGGCGTGGAAGTACTGGAGGTAAATCTGTGGACACTCGATGACTCTTGCTTCTCTCTCAGACGTAAGTCTGACTGTAAGAGGCGCCAAGGCAATTCCTGCCAGTGGTGAATCTGTCTGCCTTGCAGCAGGCAAAAAGAAATTTCATGTAATATGACACTGTTTTATTACTATGTTAATGAATTGAATCTTGAATCTTGAAATCAGGCAGAGCACACATAAAGACAAACAATGCATACGCAGGTCAAATATTCATATATACAAATACATAGAAAAATAAATATTGTTTCAGGAACAAGAGAGTCCTGGATGATTTGTGTGAACAGTCCCTTTGGTTGTTCACTATTCTCACTGCCCGTGAGAAGAAGCTGTTCCTCAAGTGGTGCTGGCTCTGATCCTCCTGGACCTCTTCCCCAGAGGGAGCTGCTGAAAGATGCTGTGCATGGGGTGGAAGGGGTCCTCCATGATTTTGCACGCCCTCTTCAGACAATGATAGCAGTACATCACAATGATGGCAATGGGGGGGGAGGGGGGTGGAGCACAGGAGACTCCAGTGATCCTCTTTGCTATTCTTATGATCCTGTGGATTGACCTCCAATCCATTTCTCTGCAGCAGGAGAACCACACTGCTATGGAGCTGGCCTGGACGCTCTTGATAGAGCTCCTGCAGAAGGTTGACATGATGGTGGCCGGTACCCTTGCCGACTTCAGTCTTCTCAGGAAGTGCAGTCACTGTTGAACCTTCCTGACAAGTGAGGAGACGTTGATTGTGCAAGATATTAAATAATACTAGTTAAGTGGAATTTCAAGGAATTTGGTGCTCTCCATTCTGTACTGCAGAATTGTTGATGTGTAGTGGAGGGTGGCCGTTCCTGTTCCTCCAGATGTCCACAATCATCTCCTTTGGCTTGTCCATGTTGAGACTTCGGTTGTTACTCTCGCAGAATATCATTAGATTTTCTGTAGTGTGACTCGTTGTTGCAGATAAGATCAACTGCTGTCATGTCATTTGCAAACTTGATGACACTCTTGGAGCTGGATCTGGTGATGCAGTCGGGGGTCAGTGAAGTGAACAGGATCGGGCTGAACACACAACCCTGATGTGCGTCAGTGCAGTGGTGCTCGTCCTTCTGCTACCGACCCTGACAGACTGGTATTTCTGTTAGGAAGTTACAAAGAGGGATGTTCAAAGTCCCAGTGAGGACAGCTTCTCCACCAGCCTCTGGGGAATGATCATACTAAAAGCCAAGCTGGTCAATGAATAGCAGTCTGGTACTTGAGGCATCGTCCTCCAAGTGGGTCAGGCCAGTTGAAGGGCCAAGACTATAACATCGTTTGTGGAACTGTTAGTTCTATAGGCGTATTGAAAATGTGCTTTGATGTGTTCCATCACCACATGCTCAAAGCCAGTGCCATAGGGCAAAACTCATTGAGGCCTGTTATTGCCACCTTCTTGGGTATTGGGATGATGGTGACTATCTTGAACCCTGTGGGAACGATGGACTACTGCAGTATGTGTTGAAGTTGTCCGTGAAGACCTCCATCAGTTGGTCTGCACAATCCTTCATTACCCAACCAGGTGTGTTGTCTGGTCCCACCACTTTGTGTGGGTTCACAATGGATGGGGAGTCCTCACCACAGCCACGGCTATGTGGGGTGTCCGTTCATCAGGGGGACATGGAGCTTTCTTTGGCATCATCCTTTTCTTTTCATCAAACCGCACGGATGGAGGCGCCTGCAAGCTCACACCAAGACACAAGAGAAACTTGTCCGTGAACTATTCTTTGCAGACGATGCCACTTTAGTTGCCCATTCAGAGCCAACTCTTCAGCGCTTGACGTCCTGTTTTGCGGAAACTGCCAAAATGTTTGGCCTGGAAGTCAGCCTGAAGAAAACGGAGGTCCTCCATCAGCCAGCTCCCCACCATGACTACCAGCCCCCCCACATCTCCATCGGGCACACAAAACTCAAAACGGTCAACCAGTTTACCTATCTCGGCTGCACCATTTCATCAGATGCAAGGATCGACAACGAGATAGACAACAGACTCGCCAAGGCAAATAGCGCCTTTGGAAGACTACACAAAAGAGTCTGGAAAAACAACCAACTGAAAAACCTCACAAAGATTAGCGTATACAGAGCCGTTGTTATACCCACACTCCTGTTTGGCTCCGAATCATAGGTCCTCTACCGGCATCACCTACGGCTCCTAGAACGCTTCCACCAGCGTTGTCTCCGCTCCATCCTCAAAATTAATTGGAGCGACTTCATCCCTAACATCGAAGTACTCGAGATGGCAGAGGCCGACAGCATCGAGTCCACGCTGCTGAAGATCCGGCTGCGCTGGGTGGGTCACGTCTCGAGAATGGAGGACCATCGCCTTCCCAAGATCGTGTTATATGGCGAGCTCTCCACTGGCCACCGTGAGAGAGGTGCACCAAAGAAGAGGTACAAGGACTGCCTAAAGAAATCTCTTGGTGCCTGCCACATTGACCACCGCCAGTGGGCTGATATCGCCTCAAACCGTGCATCTTGGCGCCTCACAGTTCGGCGGGCAGCAACCTCCTTTGAAGAAGACCGCAGAGCCCACCTCACTGACAAAAGACAAAGGAGGAAAAACCCAACACCCAACCCCAACCAACCAATTTTCCCCTGCAACCGCTGCAACCGTGTCTGCCTGTCCCGCATCGGACTTGTCAGCCACAATCGAGCCTGCAGCTGACGTGGACTTTTACCCCCTCCATAAATCTTCGTCTGCGAAGCCAAGCCAAAGAAGAATTGAAGGTGTTCAGTCTGTCCAGAAGGAGGCATCGTTGTCCTTAATTCCCAAGATTGACTTGTGATCCGTATTAGTTTTGATCCCCTGCCAAATCTGCCGTGTGTCGCACAGCTGTCTGGATTTTCTGGATTGCACGGGAGAGTTCAGCCCTGGCTGATCTTAGTGCCTTCCTCCTCCGTGTCCTGAAGGCAACATCACGATCTCTGAGAAGGACCTGGACCTCTGCATCCAACCATGGTTTCTGGTCACCCCTAGTTGTGAAGCATTTAACCTCAGTAACATCCTCAATGCACGTGATGTAGCCAGTCACTGAACTCCTATTCTCCTCAAAGGGTTGCAGGCTACGAGGAAGCCTCAGGTGATGACAGCTTCCTATTGGTATCGGGTATTCCAAGCCAAGGAGGGTGTTTCACACACCTGGAATTTGCATTTGTAACAGCACTAATTTACCACAACTTATAAACAAATGAAAAATACACTCACTCATTTCTTCCAGCACACCATGAAGTCGACTTTCTTTTTATTATTCACTAGACACAACATGGCATTCCTCAACTCCCCAAACACCACCCAGCTAAACCACTCTGACCTTTTCATTGGCTCACGGCCACACGCTCTCACTCTCCTCCTCCTGCATCTAAGATCCATCATCCATATACTGATGCTTAACACACCCGCGCATGAGCGCTATTACCCCCGCGCGTCACATCGCTTACATCATCTGTGGTAGCCGGCACTGCTCCCGACGAAGGTGACTGTGACAGATTCACTGCTGAATGGGACAGAAGGCAGAGAGACCACAGAGGTTCCACCGACACTCTTGATGTCTCTTGTCTTGATTGATGGCTACTCTTTGCAAACAAAGGAAGACCTTTACTTGTTAAACAGGAAAGTCTGCAGGCCCTTAAGTCGCATGCAATATGCAAAGGTGCTGGAGAAACTCTGCAGATCCACTCAGCATCGGTGGGAAGTAAAGGGTAACCAACATTTCGGGCCTGGGCCTTTGGTCAGGAATAAGGAAAAAACAGGCAGGTGCCCAAATGAAAAGGTTGGGGAGGGAGGAAGAGAGGAAAGGAGGGAGGAAAGGGCAGGGGGAGGAGCACAGGCTAACAGGCAATAAATAGGTAGATATGTGTGAGGGTAGAAGACAAAAAATAGCTGAGAAGAGCTGGGGGTGTGGGGGTAGCTCTCTGAATGGAGAAGGAAGGGAGTGGGGAGCTGGAGGGTAGGGGACTCGGGGAGGGGTTGGATGGAAATTGAATGGTGTGAATGCCCTCTGGTTGGAGTCTTTTTTTAATGCAGAATTTGAAGTAATAGATTCAGCTTGACGTTGGATCGTAAAAATGTCAACCATCAGCAATAAAATGAATCTTGATCTCAACTCTTTCCACATTTCCACTAGCTCCTCACCTTCCCTTCCTTCTACCAGAGAGCCTCCTTCCTTATCCCTTTCAATGTGACCAGAGAAGACATTGAGCTCATCCAGAAGAGATGCTTCATGATTAATAATGCCACCTTGTTTCACCTTATCTAACGCGCAAGCCCAGCCACAGTCTGAGACTCCAGCTTAGTTATTACCAAGAAAGGAAAGTTATGTTTCCTTCTCTCTTTTCTGTTAGCCAGCCAATCCTTTACCTTCACATCAATATCACACCTCCTACTCCAGATGCTTATATTCCGAAAGCCTCCCCAAATCTCTGCCCTTTAAATGTGCTCCATAAATCATGCTTTTCGACCAAGCTCTAATTGCCACCAATAATATCACTTCAGAGGCTTTTGGATCCAATGTGGTATCAATTCAGTTCTGTGCTAAATTGAGGCGAGTTTAAAAACTCCAAGATGACTTTGTAATTGGTGAAGTCACCACTGTACCCTCCTTTCTGCTTGATATGTCATGTGTGTAGCTTGTACTTTTACATAAATAGAGAGTCTCTGAGTATAAATTCTGTAAATACATGAATAATTCAGCATATGAGGAATGTTTAATGGCTTTTGAACTACCTCATCGAAGCATTTCAAATGTTGAAAGGAGTAGATGTGGCAAAGTTGTAGGGGAGTCTAGGACAAGAGGGCATAACTTCAGGATCAAAGGGCACCCATTTAAAACAGAGATGCGGAGGAATTTCTTTAGCCAGCGAGTGGTGAACTTCTGGAATTTTCTGCCACGGGCGGTTGTGGAAGCCAGGTCGTTGGGTGTATTTAAAGAAGAGATTGGGACGTAGCTGAATAGTGAGGGGATCAAAGGTTATGGTGAGCAGGCAGGAGAGAAGGGCTGAGTGGGAGAATGGATCAGCTCATGATGGAATGGTGGAGTGGACTTGACGGTCACTTTATCTTAGAGTCTTATGGTCTAAAACTTAACTATGCTTGCATTATGTGAAATGATAGATAATGCGTGCTATTTCCATTATTTAATTACTCATCAGGTGAGTTTACTGCTTTATGAAGCCCACTCATCAGTAAGTTACCAACATAACTCTTTCATTCCGCTACATGTAACTTTATAGTATTGATAATTAAACTATACATTACATTAGAATGACATTAGAATCATTTCAGTTCTTAGTCATGGGAGGCAAATCATGAAAAGCTTCCAGAATTTGAAGTAATAGATTCAGCTTGACGTTGGATCGTAAAAATATCAACCATCAGCAAGAATTTAGCGACAGCCAATTTTTCCCCTTTTCTAAAATTGCAGGAGCAGATAAATTTGATTCATGGCAACAATTGCGTGCAGTAGCTGCTGCCATAAAGTCATGGTTGTGTGATGCCACACTATATTTCCTGCCATCTCCCTCGTTACTTTTGCAAATGGATGTTGTCTGAATCAGTGAGGAATTGTATAAGGTTGGCTCGTTGCAGCAAATCTTAATAATTTTATTATCCATTTGCATCTCTTACCCTGCAGTGGTTCTCTTTATTTTTCCCCATTTCTTTATGTTCTGGGAGACGAAGGACAGACTTCTGCTGGGGCATCTATTGCGTGCTTCTCCAACCTGGGCGTAAAGTAAATCCTTTTTCTTTTCCCACACAGACATGTCTCTCCTCAGCCTTGTCCATTGTCATAGTGAGGCCAAAGGCAAACTCTCGCTCTACCTGTCTCTCCACCTCTCCCACTTTCTGTCCAATATCCTGTCGCCTTTTTCTTTGGCCCCCAACAGCTTATTTTCCCTCTCTTCCCCTCCTCCCCGCCATACCCCCTTGATATATGATATCAGCCTTTCCTACTTTGGTCTTGATAAAGTTTCCCGACCCGAAATGTTGACTGACCATTTCCGCCCATGGATGCTGCTTGACCCACTGTGTTCCTCCAACTTCTCATTGCTGGGGAAGTAAAATGAAATTGCCCTGCTTTTGTGCCTAACAGCCTGAGATTGTCTGATCTCGGAAGCTAAGTGGGCTCAGGCCTGGTCAGTACTTGGATGGGAGACCACTTAGGAACACCAGGTGCTGTACGTTTCTGTGAGAGGTGCCTTACGGTAGACAAAATTAAAGAATTTCATGTATGTTACATTCTAAATGTAGTATTACTTGGCAATAATGGAACCGTTACCTTAACATTTCCCCTTCCACGAGTGCAATTTCAAATTGCTTTGGGGCTCAAATGTGTGACTGCAAAGCTTTGTGAATAGAAAGCTCAGCTGCTCCTTTTCGAGTTTTCCCTTGGTTCAAAACTGAGAGAGGTCTCAGCTGAGCAATCCATAATACTGCCTATAGTCCAGTTTTATTGAGAAAGCAGATGAAGTGCCTGATGAGTCTTCTTGAAGGAAAGAAAGAAGGATTTGTGTTTATGCAATCCTTTTCAGGATTCCTGTTTTCCTTCGGTCATTTTTATCCAATGAAGCTGTAATGGCTGGGAAATTTTGTCATGTTCCAATGCAGGAAACAACAGTGAGATAATGGGAGATGACTGATTTAGTGATGTTTGAAAGATAATTATTGATAGCGCCTCTGGGAGAGAACTCTCCGCTCTTACAAGTTTTGAGAAGGATTTTATTAAATACAAGAACTCTCCGGGTTATGGGTGACCTATCTTAAAGAAAGCTCAAATTCTCCATTATATTTTCAAATCATTTTTCAGGATCATCAAATAATAAAATGCTTTATGGTATTCATTAATGATTGGATGTAGTCCATATTCCACGTGTTTAACTAGTTCAGGTGAAGATTTAATGAAATTAAAGGATTAGAACAAATGCATGGAAAGAAAGATAATATAAGGTACAATAGAGGAAGGGTGTTCCTGACTTGCGGAGAGTTTTCAGGGACGGAATCTTTACACATGTGGAAGGGGGAAATGATGCACAAATGCAGGGCAACCTCATTTTACTTTCCCAGCCAGATTTACTTCACCCAGCAATGGCAGGTTGGAGAACTCAGTGCCTCAGGCGGCATCCATGGGTGAAATGGTCAGTCAACATTTCGGGTTGAGACCAAAGTAGGAAAGGGAGATATCATATATCAACACAGGGGTTGGAGGGGGAAGGGGAAAGAAGCTTGGGGAGGGATCCCATCAGGGCACTCTTGACTGTAGAAGAATCTGCAGTTTCCACCTTTGCATCAACCACCACGGAGCCTACAGAACTGAGGCGTAAGTACATCATCCTCAATTCTGAGGGACTTTCCAAAAGTTTCCGCACAGCTTTATGGCATATAACATTTATGTAGCCCAAAAGTTCAGATATGTCCATTGAAGTTTTCAAAGGGAAGCCTGAAGTTTTAAAAAAATGTAATTGTGGAAGTATTCTACCAACTGAAATGTGACTGTCTCCCCATCACCCGTGCAGTCAAATTGTGGAACTAGCTGATACCTTCAGAGTCTTGGTCTAATGACATTATGCACTGCCCCATTGGAGTCTAAATATTGTTTAATGTTACTGATGTCACAGAATTGGTGATTCAATTCCATTTGTGGTCATAAACACAAATTGCACAACCATCTTTTTCCTTCATTTGCCCCATGAATCAGAATCAAAATTTATTGTCTTGAACAAGTCATGAAATTAGGGGCTTTGCAGCAACATCACAGGGCAAACATACATATTAGAAACCATCTTACAACATCACTGTAAAAGAAATTTAAATAATACTGCACAAAAAGTTTGGCAGTCTCTTTGGTTCATTGATCATTCAGGAATCTGATGGCAGTGGGCAAGAAGCTGTCCTTGTGCCACTGAGTGCTCGTCTTTAGGCTCCAGTACCTTTTCTCCGATGGTAGCAGAGTGAAGAGGGCTTGGCCTAGGTGGTGGGGGTCTTTGAGGATAGGGGCTGCCTTTTTAAGACACCGCCTCATGTAGATGTCCTCAATGGAGTGAAGTCTGGTGCCTGCGATGTCGCGTTAACAACCCTCTGTAGCAGTGGTTCTCAACCTTTTTCTTCCCACTCACATACCACTTTAAGTAATCCCTATGCCATCTTTGTGATTAGTAAGGGATTGCTTAAGGTGGGATTTGTGAGTGGGAAGAGAAGGTTAAGAATCACTGCTCTAGACCCAATTGTTACTGAAATATTTTGCTTGAGAAAGAAAAATTGTCATTGGCCCATTTCCTTTGGAGTTCTGAAACCCTGCACATAACAAGTCAATTAGGTACAATTAAAATAGTGGTTTTCAAATGTTTTCTTTTCACTCACATACTACCTTAAGCAAACCCTTACTAATCACAGAGCACATAGGGAATACTTAAAGTGCTACGTGAATGGGAAAAAAAAAGGTTGAGAACTACTGCTCTGGAATTTATTCATGTCCTGAGTTTGGTGCTTCCGTACCAGGCAGTGATGCAACCAGCCTGAGTGCTCTCCACGGTACACCTATAGAAAGTTTTGAGAGTTTTCAGTGACATATCAAACTGCCTCAGACACCTCACAAATTATAGCCACTGGCGAGCCTTTTTTATGATTGCATCAACTTGGAGGCTCCAGGACGGACCCTCAAGATGTTGACACCCAGGAAGTTGAAGGTACACCAAGAAGTACCAGCAATCCAGCACTCCTATCTTGACAAGAAAGCAAAGCATAAAAGAGTTCCCTCAGAGATATTGAATGTCTGGATCCCACTACCTCCTGCAAAACAGCCACCCCTGCACTGAAAATGTAGAGATGGAGTCATACAGCATAGAAACATCACCCCACCCTACCCATGTTGACCAAAATGTTCCAACTATACTAGTCGTACTTGCCTATACATCCTCTGAACCCATCCTATCTATGTATTCATCCTTTTTCTTAAACATTGCAATAGTACCTTGATGAAGCGCTTATGCCCGAAATGTTGATTACATAAAGAACGTTACGTGACTTGCTGAGTTTCTCCAACATTTATGCGTCGACTTCAATCAGAGCGCCTGTAGATTTTCTTGTTTAACATCTCCTCCGGCAGACTATTCCATATACCCTCTGTGTAAAAAATGTTATCCATCATGTTCCTGTTAAATTTCTCCCCCTCCTCACCTTAAATCTATGTTGTCTGGTTTCCGATTCCCCTACTCTGAGCGGAGACTTCCTGTGTTCACCCGATCTATCCCTCACGTGATCTCTCTGAGATCACCCCTCATCCTCCTGCGCTCCAAGGAATAAAGCCCCAGCCTGCTCAACCTCTCCCTATAGCTCAGGCCTCTTATCCTCTGCACCCTCTGCAGCTTGACCACATCTTTCATGCACCATGGTGAACTAAGCTGATTCTGGCATGCTCCTTACCAGCAAGATCACTGTGGGACTTTTCATGTTGTAGTGGTTGATACCAACAGAGGTTGCACAAAAGAGTAATTTGTTGAACATTAGGGGCTTTATGGTTCATTGAAAGGGTACAATGAAGTGTAATGTAATTGTAGATTCACTCCCACCTGTTGTAGAATGGTCGTCCTCAGTGAGGTTTTGTGTGATCATTTATATCCAAAATAATGGGATGTTACTTTGGACGTAAAGTTCATTGAAGACATTGTATCTTTAACACGTTGCGTGGAGCATCTGCAGATATGACAGAGAGTTTGAGAAAAGGCTTGGGTTTCATGGGATTTAGGTTTCACTGTGAGGCAGCCTGCCCTTTCAACAGAATTAAACAAGAAAATCTGCAGACACTGGGGTCGAGTGAAATGCACAAACTTGCTGGACAAGCTCAGCAGGTCACGCAGCATCCGTGGGAAGTAAATGGTAACCATAGTTTTCGGGCTTGTGTCAGGAATTCCAAATGAAGTGCTCAGTCCTGAAACATTGGTTACCTTTCGCTCTCTCTGGATGCTGCCTGACCTACTGAGTTTGTGTCCTGGTATTCAATGGCTTTGACCCTGATACTCACTTTGATTATGTTGTTTGGTGCCTTTGATTGTTTAGTATGTTAATGGAGATCCACAAATACAACACAGAAAAACCCCTGGTATCTGGCACCAATGGGAAATTGCTTGATGCCGGATAAGTGTATTTTCTGTTTGCTTGAGTTTGCGTGTTGGGTGATTGGGTGATTGGCAAACTAACAGCAAGGCACACTCATTTTAAACTTATGTATTTTTTTTCCTATTTATTCTCCACAAATTTTTGCCAGTTGCTTGAATTCCAGATAACAGGGGGTTTCTTGTAGTAACCATTCTGATTTTACAGCATGAAGAGAGATAAGACTCTTAATTTAAAATAGACACATACACAAGTTGAGGTATGTTATCTCACTGTTTATAAGCTCCTTATTAATAGGCATCCTCTGGTCTGATGTTGCTCTCCAAAACTCCTGTGACAGCTTGTTTACAACTTAGTACGTCTAGTCAGCATGAAACTGATAAGTATTGATTTGGAATACACAGCCTGGTAGAATGTGTTTAATTTTCACCTCATCTTAGTCTGCAGAATTACAGGATCACCAATAACTCACCAGCAAAGGGTCAGACCTTGCTTTCACCTTCAAAATTCCCATTATCTTTCAAGTAGCTTTGTCCTAAATTCTTGTTCCATCTCCCTCAATCCAAAAACCTGCCTAAACAGGTAAGCTTTCGGTCCAGGGAAAAGCAAGTATTTTTTTTAGACTTGCAGCAAGTTAACAGGCCCTTTCAGCCCATGAGCCCATGCCATCCAATTGACCTACAACCCCTGGTACATTTTTTTGAAGGGTGGGAGGACCCAGAGCCCCCAGAGGAAACCCATGCAGACATGGAGAGAGCATACAAAGTCCTTACAGAGAGCGTGGGATTCAAACCGCTATGCTAACCGTGTCGCTGATGTTGCAGATGCAGGCGTCTCGAGTGAACAGAGGCAGGATCCACGGAGAGAAAAGGTCAGTCACCATTTTGGGTGGGGACCCTTCAACGAGACAGAAGTGGGAATGGGAAGGTGGCCAAGAGGTGATTGGATACTGGACAGAAGAGGATAAGAGTGATGGTGAGGCTGGTAGTGAAGTAGACAACGGGAGAGGTGGGAGGAGACTGAAGAGAAAAGTGAGAATGTGCGCAGGTACAGGAGAAATGGAAACAATGGAACTGGTCTTGTCACTGGTGTCAAATAATGTCTTAATGTTAGCAGATGCATGATCAAGAATTTAAAATTGACCATATGACATGCATGTGGATATCATATGATCATTGACCCCACTCATTTCTGTCTGCACGCACCCAATGCCTTCACAGAAACTTAGAATTGTTTTACTGTGTTAAAAATGTGAGACAGTGGCAAGTGTCTTTTTTTTTAATTGTTTTCTGTTTCCATCACGTATTTTAAGGTTTAGTTATCTGTACGTGGAAAAGGGGCAGTGTGGCTAGCTTAGGAGTGGCGCAGTTAGCAGAAGGGTGGCACGGTTAGTGCAAAGCTGTTACTCCGCCAGCGACCTGGGTTCGAATCTGGCGCTGTCTGAAAGGCGTTTGTGCGTTCTCCCCGCATCTGCGTGGGTTTCTCCAGATGCTCCAGTTTTGCCCCACTCTTCAAAACGCACAGGGGTTGATGATCAATTGGGCGGCACGGGTTCGTGGGCTGGAAGGGCCTGTTACTGTGCTGTATGTCGACGTTTTTTTTTAAATCTCTCCTACATTAGGGCCTCATTAAATAACAATGTCAGCTATAATCACCATATTTAAAAAGTACCTGGATAACCAAGAAGAGCTGTCACCTCAGGGCTGTGGACCAGAAGCTGGCAGGTGTTTGACACAATGACCCAAATGATCTCCTTCTGTGCCATAAATTTTTATTAATCGATTTCTAGGACTCTAATTTTCCAATAATAACAAATAATAGCATGTTAACAGGCCCTATGAGTCCAATTGCACTCTTAACCAATCAACCTATTAAAGCTGAAAGACAGGAACATCTCGGGATTACTACCTGTTCCAAATGCAAGTGATGAAAAGAATGTAAGGATAAGGAAAATGAACGTGTGGCTGAGGTGCTGGTGTACAAGGCAAGGATTTGGCTTCTTGGATCATTGGGATCTCTTTTGGGGAAGGCATGATCTTTACAAGAGGGACAGGTTGCACCTAAATCCAAAAGTTGTCAACATTTTGGCAAGTATGTTTGGTACAGCAGTGGGGCAAGGTTTAAACTAATTTGGCAGGGGTATGGGAACCAGAGTGATAGGGAAAAGGGTAGGGAAGATAAAGTAATGGCCAGGAAAAGTAAAATAGGAAAAGTAATGTTGGGAGGAGAAAGTAAAAAATCAGATGGTTCAGTGAGTTTTCAGGTCAATGATAGTGTTAAGAAAATTACAAAGAAAAATAGTGGGCAGAAAAATAAAAAGAAAAGGTTACAGAAGTCACTAGATATTAAAGGGACAAAGAGCATAAGGGCACTTTATCTGAATGCTCGCAGTATTAGAAATAAGGTTAGTGAATTTGAGGCGCAAATCGATACCCATGCCTATGATTTGGTAGCCATCATGGAAACATGGCTACAAGGTGACCATAAATGGGAATTAAACTTTCAAGGGTATCAGGTGGTGCAAAGAGATAGACAGGATGGTAAGAGAGGTGGAGTTGCACTCTTAATCAAAGATGAGCTCCAGGCAGTAGTGAGGGATGATACAAGATCTAAAGAGCATAATGTTGAGTCCATTGGGTAGAGATAAAGAATAACAAAGGGAAAAAATTATTGGTGGGTGTTATCTATCGCCCACCAAATAACAATAGTTTAGTGGCACAGGAAATAAATAGAGAGGTAAATGAGGCATGTAATAATGATACGGCAGTAGTCATGGGGGACTTTAACTTCCACATCGATTGGGAAAATCAAGTTGGTCGTGGGAGTCTGGAAGAGGACTTCATAGAATGCATCCGCGATAACTTTCTTCAGCAGCATGTTAAGGAACCCACAAGAGAAAATGCTCTCCTGGATCTAGTGTTGTGCAATGAGATAGGTAGAGTAAATGATGTAATAGTCAGAGACCATCTGGGAAATAGCGATCTTAGTATGATTGAATTTCTCATTCAGATGGAAGGGGAAATAGTTAGATCTAAAACTAATGTATTATGCTTAAACACGGGTGACTACCATAGGATGAGGGAGGAATTGGGCAGAGTGGACTGGGAACACAGGCTAATTGATGAAACAGTTGAGGAACAGTGGAAGATTTTCAAAGAAATATTTTGTAATGCTCAACAAAAATATATTCCGGTCAGGAAAAAGGGCAGCAAGGGAGGGAAAAATCAACCGTGGTTAACAAAGGAAATAAAGGAGAGTATAAAATTGAAGACGCAGGTGTACAAAGCTGCAAAGAGCAGTGGGAAACTGGAAGATTGGGAAAACTTTAAGAGACAACAAGAGGTTACAAAGTGGGTAATAAGAAATGGGAAAAACGATTATGAAAGTAAATTGGCACAAAATATAAAAACAGAAAGCAAAAAATTTTATAAATATATAAAACGGAAGAGGGTAGCCAGAGTTAACATAGGACCCTTGGAGGATGAGAAAGGAAAACTGGTAGCAAAAATGAGGAAATGGCCGAGGCATTAAACAAATACTTTGTGTCAGTCTTCACAGTGGAAGACACGTCCAGCATGCCCAAGTGCCGAACTCACAGTTCGGCGGGCAGCAACCTCCTTTGAAGAAGACCGCAGAGCCCACCTCACTGACAAAAGACAAAGGAGGAAAAACCCAACACCCAACCCCAACCAACCAATTTTCCCTTGCAACCACTGCAACCGTGTCTGCCTGTCCCGCATCGGACTTGTCAGCCACAAACGAGCCTGCAGCTGACGTGGACATTACCCCTCCATAAATCTTCGTCCGCGAAGCCAAGCCAAAGAAGAACAGGAAAGTGGAGTCCGGGAAAGTATATTGGCCTGGATTGAAATTTGGTTGTCTGACAGGAGGCAGAGAGTCGGGATAAATGGGAGTTTTTCAGGTTGGCAGAGAGTGGTAAGTGGGGTGCCGCAGGGGTCGGTGTTAGGCCCACAACTGTTCATCATTTACGTTGATGACTTGGAGGAGGGGACAAAATGTGGTGCAGCCAAGTTTGCGGATGATACCAAATTGAGTGGAAGAGCAAATTGTAATGAGGATGTGGAGAGTCTACAGAGGGATATAGTTAAGCTGGATGAGTGGGCAAAGGTCTGGCAGATGGAGTACAATGTTAGTAAGTGTGAGGTTATCCACTTTGGCAAGAAAAATAAAAGAGCTGAATATTATTAAAGGGTGAAAAACTACAGCATGCTGTTGTGCAGAGAGACTTGGGAGTGCTTGTGCATGAATCATGAAAAGTTAGGTTGCAGGTGCAGCAGGTTATTAAGAAGGCAAATGGAATGTTGGCCTTCATCGCTAGAGGAATTGAATTCAGGAGTAGGGACGTAATGTTGCAACTGTACAAGGTACTGGTGAGATCGCACCTGGAGTACTGTGTCCAGTTCTGGTCTCCATATTTGAAGAAGGATATACTGGCTTTGGAGACAATCCAGAGGAGGTTTACTAGATTGATCCCTGGGATGAAGGGGTTGACTTAAGATTAAAGATTAAATCGTCTAGGATTGTATTCACTCGAGTTCAGAAGAATGAGAGGAGATCTTATAGAAACATATAGGATTATGAAGGGTATGGATAGGATAGATATAGGAAAGGTTTTTGAGCTGGCCGGGGAAACTAAAATGAGAGGACACAGTCTCAAGATTCAGGGGAGTATATTTAGGACAGAGATGAGGAAAAATAGTTTTTCCCAGAGAGTAGTGAATGTTTGGAATTCTCTAACCAGGGAAGTGGTTGAGGCTGCCTCATTAAACATATTTAAAATTCGGTTAGATAAATTTTTACATGATAGAGGAATTAGGGGATATGGGAAGAAGGCAGGTAGGTGGAGTTAGGTCATAAATTAGATCAGCCATGATCGTATTGAATGGCGGAGCAGGCTCGATGGGCCATTTTTGGCCTACTCCTGTTCCTACTTCCTATGTTCCTATGTTCCTGTACGCCTTTGAAATGTGGGAGGAAACTCACGCAGACACGGGGAGAACATACGAACTCCTTACAAACCCAGGTTGCCAGCACTGTAATAGCGTTGCACTAACCGTGGCGCCCATCTTTATGTATATAAGAAGCAAAAGGTCTGAAGCCATATTCTTGAGCTGGTCCTAATTCCACTTGGAAATTCATAGAAAGAACTTAAATAATATTTTCAATGAGTTGAAGGGCCATTACATTCCTTTTCTGTTAAGTAATACTTTGCCTGTGGATGGCATGAGCCCAGAGCAGCAAATAGTGGCTTCATGCCCCAAATCCAGAAAATGTAAGCACAGCACTGTCGGCTGGAGCTCCAGTTTACAACCAGAGAACATCACGGCACAGAAATAGGCCTTTCAGCCTTTCTAAACTATTATTCTGCCTCATCCCACCTATCTGTACCCAGTCCATAACCCTCCTACCCAATTTACCACATTATCATCCAGATGACAAACAACAATTGTCCCAGCACCGATCTTGAATAACACCACTAGTCACAGGCCTGCCATCTGAGAAGCAATCGTCCACTCGCTAGCTAACCCTGAGATTTAAAAAATTTTTTTTGTTAATTTTAGAGATACAGCATGGGTAACAGGCCATTCCAGCCCACAAGCCTATGGCATCCAATTACGCCAATTAACCTACAAACCCCATATGTTTTTGGAGGGTGGGAGGCCACTGGACACAGCAGATACAGAGGAGAATGTGAAAACTCCTTACAGACAGCGCTGGATTTGAATCAGGGTCGCTGGTACTGTAATAGTGTTTTGCTAACCATGCCTACCCTTTGAGGATGAGGTGTTTTCCAAATCCATAACTGTCTTTCAAAGTAAGTGTAAAAGATCCCATTTTGTTACATTGAAAAGGAGTGGGGATTTCTCCCTAGTGAGCTGGCTAATATTTAAATTAAATTAAACTGTGTTAGTAAACAAATGACGTGGTGATCATCGCACTAAAACTTGTCATCTTGCACTTGCAAGACACACAACCACTCAAGAGTACCTCATTTTCCAAGCGAGTTGTGGAGAACTTTAAGTTTAAATGCAAGTCCTTTTGATTCTTTTTAGTTACTGAGAACTTAATAGGTTCACTCAAGTTGCTGCAAAAGCACAAAAGTGCTGGAGAAACTCAGCAGGTCACACAACGTCCATAGGAGGTAAAGATATATAATTATCATTAGGGGCCTGAGACCTTCTTTAATGTGTGAGCAAATAGTAGGCAGGCACCTGAATATAAAGGCTGGGGGAGGAGGGAAGGGGTGGGGGAGGAGCACAGGCCAACAGGCAAAAGGCCATAGGTTTTCGTGGATAAGAGGGCAGGAGAGGAGGTGATAATTCATGGGGGAGGAGTAGCTCTAAGAATGCCGGAAAGGAGACAGAGAAAGAGAGCGAGAGAGAACTAGAGGAAGGGAGACCCAAGGATAGGGAAAGTGGAGAGACAGAGTTGGGGGCAAGTCATTGTTAAAGCTGCCTTGTTGAGTGAGAGAAGACAGTTACTCAGAACCGCTTCCATGTTAGTTGCTTGTTTCTTGCCCATGCCTAACATTAATCATGCCACACAGACGTGCAAGAGTCAATGCAGGAGTGATCATTCTTCCTCCTTTAACTGAAGGAAAGTGTAGAATAAAAAAACTAGTTAGCTTCCTGCTGATCTGAGCTTTTCAAATCCAACTGCCTGAGTCACCTGACTCCAATCGCCAGGTGCAGCCTTCAGATAAAACCCCCGTTGAAGTCTTCTACAAAAGTAAAGATCTCTCATTGTGTCCTAACATATCAGCCCTACTCTAAGAAAAGGATAATAGCCCTTGAATTAGTGCTCCTTTCTAAGGGGATCCTCCCTCAATATACTTTTCACAGGGATAGAATCTTCCCCCTTTCAAACCAAAAGACCTTGCATACTTCGGAACCTATACATAGTTATTAATTCTCAGACAGTCGTGCAACATAATTGAGGGCTGCTAGCGACGCAGTTGAAGGATCCACACAGGCTGCAGGCTGCTAGAGACTGGTTCATGGATCCAGGTACCGGAACTAGAATGCTGAGGACAAGAAGGGCTCCCAAAGGGTCTTGGGCATTGAAGGCTTCCTGATCACTTCAGAGTTTTAGAACTAGAGCTCCGATTGCCGGTGGATCGAACAGGAGTCTGTGTGGCTGCGGGAGGCGAATCCACAGACTCTCATTGTCTCCGAAGGGACTCTCTTCTGTTTCTCTTTCTCCTATTGTTCGGGGCGTGGGGCAACGCTAATGGTGACTCTTTGTTTGCCTTACGGCAGACAAAAGTTGAAGCATATCATGTATATTACATTTTAATGTGTTATTATGTGAGCCAGCTTGGCCACTCATGGATCATTTATAGTTGAATCTGTACAGTCCACAGAGCAGAGGCCATTCAGTTCTGTGTTATTCCTGTGAATTTTTTTTGTCAAGGATATATTTTTAAGGAAAAGGGTTGGGCGTGTGGAGAGAGCAGTGGTCATTTTGCTTTGAGATTTTTTGTCAAAGATGATCAGTCCACATGAAATCTCTGGGAGTTCATAACTCTCAGCCTTCTGTATCAAATTGAAACAAACTGTGCCTGAGCAATGAATGTGAAAACCTATAACAATTTTCTGGGATTTTGTTAAGTTGCAGACAGTTCATGTCAAATCAATGACTCACGGATGAGCTAAGTCTCATTAACTTAATTAGTTTCTCCAGTTGGTGCTGTCACAGTCCTGATCAGTCATCTTCTGAGGTAGGGGTGTGTGTGTACGCACGCGCGCACGAATACCATTTATTGAATCACTAGCCCCTTTTCAACTGCAGCACCTGGGTCGCCCTCCTGGGACCTGGGTGCCATGACTGGGGAAAAGGTGCTGGATGCTCCTTTTAAATTGCAGGGGGATCCCGCCCCCGCAATGATGCATCACAGACTCACTGGAAGTACCACCAGATACTCGGATGCTGATTGCCCGGTGAAGCACGCACGCAAGCGCTAACGTCACCGGAATAAGCAGGTCTGCCATTTTCGTTTTCGAATTGCCTGTGGACACAACCTAGGTAAGTTTAACTGGGTTCCCTGACCACCCCTGAGGTAGGACAGGTACCTGGTTAGATTCCGACAGGGTTGACCAGGTCAGACCCTTTCTAACTGCTGCATAACTAGGGCTCTAACTGGACAAGTCGCCCGGTTAACCCCATTTTACATGGCAGATTTAAAGGGCCTCCTGAAACTGTGCCTTTTGTTCGTGAAGAGGTGCAGGTTTAATGTTGCTGCAAGAGCTTTCTGACAATCCTGTTCAGAAACTGAACTTTATTACAGAAACGTTTTGGATTTCAAATTCGTGTTGTATTTGTGGAATCACATGTAAAGATATACCTCTCTTTGCCTTAACTTGTAAAAAAATTAATCAGTGTTAATGGAGTATATCTCACTATTCTTTAGAAAGAGGCCTGCTAAATAGGAAATATTGTCGAGACACAATCCCTTTCTTTTTAATATTTTTATTGATTTTCACATTGAAGCATATACATATGAAACATTTATGGAATGCATAATATTAATGATATCTCACAAAACTATGAGACACATATAACACAACCATAATTCAAAATTACATCAAGTAGAAAAAAATATTTTTTCCATGTACAGCGGGATTCTAAACCCTACCCCCTAACCCAAGATATATGACTAAAGAAAATGTATACTTTGTTCATGAAATAAAATGGCAAATCGGAGTACACCTCCGATTATCTGAAATTGGATTCTCTGAAACCCTCAGTTATCCAAAAAAAAATTTAAATTCTGATAAACGAGGATATCCAAAATCCTCATTTATCCAATATTTTTTTCGGAGACGACCTGACTGGGGACCTCTGGCTCCCAGCACCAGCAGCACTGGGCCTCAGGCTCCCAACAGCGGCAGCGTCGGACTTTATGCTCCCGGCTCCAGCAGCAGAAGACCTTGAGCTTCCAGCGCCAGCAGCAGCGGACCTTAGATTCCCGGCATTGGCAGCAGAGGACCTCGGGCTCCCGGCACCGGCAGTAGTGGACCCTGGGCTCTCAGCGCCGGCAGCAACAGCCCTCGGGCTCCCAGCAGTGCTGGACCTTGGGCTCGCAAATCCAGCAGCGGCGGACCTCAGGTTCCCGGCGGTGGCAGCAGAGGACCTCGAGCTCCCGGGCAGGCACAAGACCCTCAGACTCCCAGCTCGAGCAGAGCCTCTGTGGGGAGGTTTTGATGATTGACGCTGGCCAGCACTTTTTTTTTGTTGAGAGTTAAACATTATTTTAATACTTAAAAAACCTTCTCTTGTTATTTGGTGTTGTTTAAACACTTATGTTATTTGCAGTTGCTACTGGGCTGTTTTTAAAAAACAACTGGTTCTCCGAAATAAGTGTTTATCCGAAATGGCCCCAGTTCCGATCACTTTGGATAATAGGAGTTGTACTGTATTAAAATTTTAAAATAATATTATGTTTAGAGGTTATGAACAAAATTCAAGAATGGTCCCCACAACAATGAAAATTCATATTTGAATTATTGATCTTTTCTAAATTTAATGTCCCCCAGCCATTGAGTATGAGTGGGTGGGGATGTATCCTTCCATCTAAACAATACTGCACGTCCAGGAGAGATGGAAAAGATAAAGTACGACATTTAATTGGAGTTAAAAGAATATCATCTTCTCCAGTTGTACCAAAAAAGAGCAACCAGAGGATTAGGCTCAAAATTTAATTTTAAAATTAAAGTTTGAAATACCTCCTTCCAGTATTGTTCAAGGCTAGGACCTGTCCAAAATATATGAATTAAAGAAGCCTCTTTTCTTTTACATTTATGAGATAATTTAACATAGACATTTGAGCCCTATGTACAACATCAAATTCTAATAAACAATGTTGGGCACAAGTAGATGTACTATTAACCAGCATAAAAATTAGATGCCAAACTTCATCTGTTAATGTAAGGTTGAAATCCTGTTCCCAGGCATTGTTAATTTCAACTAGAAGGTCATGTCTCGAACCCACCAACATCATAAATAATGGATATTAGACCAGTGCAAAAATGTTTCAGTCTAAAGAGCACATCAACAATGTTCTCATCAGGTGCCTGAGGAACATCTGGTATCTGAGATTTAAGGAAGCTGTTCAAATGACAGAAAACTGTTATCAATGAAAAGATCTTTGAACCGTTCAATAGCTAAACTAAGCCATTCTTGAAAAACAGGATCATATAAAGGTTGAAAGAAATGATTGGATAAAATAGGGTTTGAAAGAGAAAATCCGTGAAGTCCAAAGTGTTTTCTAAATTGCACCTATGCTCTAACAGTATGCCTGACAATAGGATTATCAATTGATTTATTTAAAGAGAAGGGAAATGAGGATCCAAGAAGTGCTGGAATGGAAAGGTTATTTGGAGAATTCAACTCCATTGCTACCCATACTGGACTGTCCACTCGATTATGAAAATGTTACCAATAATAAAGTTATGCATGTTGACTGCCCAGTAGTAAAATCTGAAATTAGGTAGAGCCATCCCTCTATTCCTTTTAGGTTTTTGAAGATGAACTTTGTTTAGACAAGGGCCCTTACCCCTCCCATATATAAGATGATATTGTGGCGGTGTGAGCAGTGAAAGAAACATAGCCACCACATTGAAGGTGGTAAACGACTCTTTTTTTTTAAATTTGGCGCGTGCCCCTTTAAAGGCAACGCTGGCTCAGTCACCCTGTGTGTGATCATGCCACAGAAGCTGCCTGGGGCGGGCACCACACGGGAGATTCGACTGGGGAAGAAACCCCCGATGGCTCCATGTTCCCAGGGCTGCCCTGCCACATGGCATTACAAGCGGGGCCAGTTCGCCTTGAGCGAGTGCGCCACCACAATATAATCAAATCAAGTGAATCAAATAATGATTTAGTAATGAAAGTCGGTGTAGACTGAAAAAGGTATAAAAATTTAGGTAAGGATTCATTTTAATAAAATTAATAAGGACGACCAGGGATAAAGAAAATTTTCTTTATAACTGTAATACCAAGATATTTAAATTGGTTTTCCATAATCTTAAAAGGGAATTGGTATACATTGATGCAGGTGTATTCAGAGGGAAAAGTTCGCTTTTAAATCAATTTAATCTATGTCCTGAAAACTTACTAAATTGGGAGAGTATTAACAACGCGAACATTAAAGATGTGTCAGGATTTGATAGTAGAGCAAAAGATCATCTACATAAAGGGAAACTATGTTCAATTCCCTTTCTAAAAATCCCTGAAATGTCACCACACTCTCAAAATGTAATCGCTAATGGCTCTAAGTGCAAATCAATGATAATGAACCCTTGACGAGTTCCCCACTGGAGACCGAAAGTTTGTGATTATTGAAAATTAGTAAGAATTGAAGCCTTAGGGTTTGAATACAATAATTTAATCCATGAAATAAAACTTGATCCAAAATTGAAGTTTTCTAAAATCGTGAATAAATATTTCCATTCAACTCGATCAAATGCTTTCTCTGTATCAAGGGAAAGAACACTACTTCTTAATACTAATAACAAAATTCAAAGTTAAGTATAAAATATCCAATAAGCAACATATATTAAAATAAGAGTAATGGTTTTTAATAAAACTGGTCTGGTCTTCAGAGACTATAGATGGTAAAATATTCTCCAATCTATGGGCCTAAATTTTAGCCAGTATTTTTACATCAGCTATTTAATTAAGAAATTGGCCTGTAATAGGAGAACTCAGTTGTATCTTTATCTTTCTTTGCAATAAGAGAAATACATGCTCTATTAAATGTTGGTGGAAGATTATTCTGCCTAAACGAGTCCGATAACACCGAACCTAATTTAGGTAAAAATATTTGGAAAAACTCCATAGGAAACCCGTCGGGTCCCGGAGCTCTTTCCGAATATGATATAGGCTCATCTAGTCTCGTTTAGTCATCCAGAGAAAGCGTGGGAATATTTAAACAATACAGGAAATTTTCCATCGAATTACTATCATTCATGAATTTTGAGATGAAAAGTCGAGAATAAAATTTCTGAACGTGTCATTTATCTTAGAATGGTCTATAATAATGTTACCATCCTCCTTTTGAATCTTTGTAATTTGCCACTTGGCTGCAAAACCACTCAGCTCGTTAGCTAAGAGCTTGCCTGATTTATCACCATGGATGTAAAACTGACTCCTACTCTTTAACGAATTGGATACATTGAAAGAAGATCAAATTTAATTTGAAGTTCAACTCATTTTCGATATAACTCAGGAGTTTTAGATTAAGCATATTGTTGGTCAATCCGTTTAATTTGATTAACTAATTCTAATCTTTCTTTATTGACCTTTCTTTTTATATTAACAGTGTAAGAAATAATTTTCCCCCTCATCTCTAACCATCATACTAGAAGTTTATGATGAATTGTTTGTATCAAAGAAAAGGGTTATCTGCTTCTCCATAAATTTCAGAAAGTGATTATTCAACAATACATTCAAACTGAAATGCCAATGTCTTTTTGTTTGAGGAAAGCCAGGAAAAGTCATTGATAACACAACAGGGGGGATGATCTATAGCTTAATAACTGCAGGAACGAGTCAGTGGGATCAGTTGATTATCAATAAGAAAATAATCAATTCGCAAGTAACTTCGATGAACATATGAAAAGCAGGATACTCTCTACTGTTTGAATAAAAGCACCAAGTGTCAGAAATGCATTAATTTGATTTTAAAAAGAATGAATTAATGAGGCAGATTTGTTCATTATAGTAGGGTTTAAGAGAAGAACAATCCAAAGCAGGATCTAACCAACAATTAAAATGCCCACCAAGTATTAGAGTATAAGCTCAGATCCAGTAAGGAAGAAAAAAAATTTTCAAAAAAACCCCACATCATCTGCATTAGAGGCATAAATTTTATTATTTTATTATTTAATTTCCCTGAAACAATAATATATAAGCCATTTATATTTGATATGACTTTTCAATGGACAAAAGGAAAATTTTGATCAATAAGAATCGAACCCCCCCACCGGAAGGAGGAATGAGAATGTTGTCCCTCACCATGATTACCAGCCCCCCCACATCTCCATCGGGCACACAAAACTCAAAACGGTCAACCAGTTTACCTATCTCGGCTGCACCATTTCATCAGATGCAAGGATCGACAATGAGATAGACAACAGACTCGCCAAGGCAAATAGCGCCTTTGGAAGACTACACAAAAGAGTCTGGAAAAACAACCAACTGAAAAACCTCACAAAGATAAGCGTATACAGAGCCGTTGTCATACCCACACTCCTGTTCGGCTCCGAATCATGGGTCCTCTACCGGCACCACCTATGGCTCCTAGAACGCTTCCACCAGCGTTGTCTCCGCTCCATCCTCAACATCCATTGGAGCGCTTACATCCCTAACGTCGAAGTACTCGAGATGGCAGAGGTCGACAGCATCGAGTCCACGCTGCTGAAGATCCAGCTGCGCTGGATGGGTCACGTCTCCAGAATGGAGGACCATCGCCTTCCCAAGATCGTGTTATATGGCGAGCTCTCCACTGGCCACCGTGACAGAGGTGCACCAAAGAAAAGGTACAAGGACTGCCTAAAGAAATCTCTTGGTGCCTGCCACATTGACCACCGCCAGTGGGCTGATATCGCCTCAAACCGTGCATCTTGGCGCCTCACAGTTTGGCGGGCAGCAACCTCCTTTGAAGAAGACCGCAGAGCCTACCTCACTGACAAAAGGCAAAGGAGGAAAAACCCAACACCCATCCCCAACCAACCAATTTTCCCCTGCAACCGCTGCAATCGTGTCTGCCTGTCCCGCATCGGACTTGTCAGCCACAAACGAGCCTGCAGCTGACGTGGACTTTTTACCCCCTCCATAAATCTTCGTCCGCGAAGCCAAGCCAAAGAAGAAAGAAGAGAAATTATCACAGCTATGAATATGTGTTTCTTGTAAAAGTACAAAAGTAGCTTTTAGCTGTTTAATATGTGAAAATACTTTATTCCTTTTAGTCGAATGATTCATATATTCAAAGTAAGAAATTTAATAGAATTATCCATAATTTTTCCTTATTAATGTAGATTGATTAGTGTAACTAATATCCAGCCACTAGATGATGGCCTTGAAGTAAAAATATGAAACTGGTGATGTTGTAAAAATTTATTTTACAGTCAAAATTTAAAAATATTCCTTAAGTCAACTTTGAAAAAAAGAAAATCCCACAGCAGCCCCCTCTCACCCATCCCTTCCTGAACCCAGACAGCTGCTAGAGAATTTGCAACCAGCTTATCCAAACGAACCATTTCACTCCCATTAATTTCCCCTTACTGGATTTGTCCACATAACCTCCATTGGTGCAAATGTAAATATGAACTACTCTTCTATTAATTCTATTAATTCTATTATGGCTAGCATCAAAACAATGAACAGTTGAAAAGTTTCTCATGAATTTTTCCCTGCAAAGATTAAATAATTCACTACATTTAATAAAAAGATACCAAGGTAATATTGAACCAATATTACTGATAAAGAAATGAACATGTATTCCTTAGTATTCTTCTCATAGTAATTCAATGACTTAATAAAATGAGAAGGAGAAAAAAACTTGCATAAATACAACCTTAATAAGTATATTTTCCCAGAAAAAAAGACAAATAAAAGAGGAAAGATTGCCCAGGCTAAAAGATAGTCCATCATCTTCAAGCTTCAAGTAGAAGTTCCCGCTGGGCAATAGTTGTAAGATCTTTTAGGTAGCTACAAACCTCCCCAGCAGAACGCCACAGCTTCATCTCACCTTGAGAAAGTGTTTTGAGAAAACGTGCAGGATATGGCAAAAAAAGGAGTTAAATGACATCTGTATAGCTCCGATATTACGTCTTTGTATTTGCTGCGCTGCTTCATGACTTCAGGACAGTAATCTTCTACAATTCTGTTATTTATACTGCCTGTGATATTCAGGTGTCCCTCTTCGACACGCTTCACGAATGACAGACTCCTTTACTTGATAAAGATGTAGCTGAAGGATAACCAAATCAGGTCTCTGCCCAGGAGCCGGCTTGGGAGTTGAAAGAAACTCTTTACTGAAGACCTTGTAAAGCAAGTCCGAAAAGAATTTAGTATGTTGCCCACTTCTGGTAGACTCAGCCAAGCCCAAGATACGTTTGTTCTGTCGTCTGCGTCCTGCCTTCAAGATCAACGACTTTCTTCATTAGTTTCAAATTACTGTCACTTCATCCAGAGCATGTATTTTCCTCATCATCGACACGTTGAATTAAGTTGCTTAGTTCCCCCTCAATCGTTGTCAAACGTTCACCGCGTTCTTCAGTTTTTTTTGGACTTCATCAAGGTTAGTGTTAAACTGACCCAAGACTTCTTTAAGATCATCGGTTACCGTCTGTCTGTGCTGATTGAGTACCTCCATGATAGACTCCACGGTCAGATTCATTAGAATTTCTTTCTTCCCAAATTTGCTTCTTGTAGCCATTTCGATGCACGTATAAATAGAAGAAAGAAAGGGAAGTACTTTCCACTTTAGCTGTAGAATAAAGAATTGAGGGGATAGAAGTAGGAGCGTTAGATTGCTGCAGTTATCCATGGGCAGCCAGCGGAAGCCAACACAATCCTTTCCAAATCACTCACCCCATTACATTCCAAGCTTCACCATTTCTGGCTTTTTACAAAACCCCTGGATTTCCTACTCTCCACCTTTTGGTAGCTGTGCCTTTCACGGCCTTCAAATTCCAGCAATGAGAAGACAGCTGCAGCCAGCAAAAATAGTAGTGCACATGTGCATTGACCTTAAACTCATGGACATTATCAATTTCTGGAATTTCCTTCCTGAACCATTCTGATTTGACCTCTATTATGAGGCATTTCATTTTAGTGGGGCTGTCGCTTTAAGGGTTAACAAATTTAGGGCTAGTATAAACTGCAACCATTCACAACGGTGGAGAGAACTGCAATGAGAACAGCTTGTACCCATTTCACCACTTTTGAAAAGAAGAGAGGAAATGTGTGACATTTATCCAGGGACAGGTGTGGAGAGTCATGTGAGAGACAGACTTAAAGGAACAGCTTAATTTGTGATCGGCAGCCATTTTAAAGAAGCAGCACTTGAGGCAGTAGCTCCTTGAAGGAACACTGTGCTGGGGTGACTCTGTGTGGTACTAGACAATTTGTTTCTCCCTGTCAGGTAAAGTTTTGATCCCCATCATGACCAAAGGAAGGCTCTTTTTGAAGAGGACTTAGAATACCACACCGTGACCAAAAGAAAGGTCACTTTAGACTGACCTGCGTTTGGATTCTGTTAGTATCGTGAAAGTCACTCATTTCGGTTCCCCTAGCAAAGGAAAAGGGGCAGTTGTGATTACCACTCCTCTGATAGGACATTCGCGCTGGAAGTAACCTGTCAAGGTTTTGTGAGTTTGCGGCAGTCTGTCTGTCAGTCTCTCCCCCTCGTAATCACTTCTTTGCATCAGTTTAAGAGTCTACGTTTCAAACCTGGAATTTTTAAGACTGTCTTTGGAATAACTTTCCAGAATTGTGCCTAAGATGTAGTGGGTTTGGGTATTCACACACACGCACATATAAGTAGATTCACGCATAATGGGGGTTAAGTTTAGATAAGGTGTTACTGTATATTACAGTGTATTGGTAATTAATAATAAAAATATTATTTCAAAAATAACACTATCTTGGTGATTGTCTATTGCTGCTGTCTGATACGTAATACTTCACTCTCTCTGAATCTTCTTCCTACCTCTTGGAGGTCAAATTTTAGTCTGATATCCTATTGGTGAACATTTTACTACTCTCTGAGACATTGATATAAATGCAAGCTCCCAACCCAGCATAAGATGATATCTTCAGTAAAGCATGACGACAATACAATATTTCTTGTAGCATGCTAGGCAGTAATTGATTTGTAATATGGTTTTTTTGAATGTCTGCTCGAATACCCATTATAGCTGGTGTGTGGGTGAGTGTGTGTGTGTGTGTGTGTGTGTGTGTGTGTGTGTGTGTGTGTGTGTGTGTGTGTGTGTGTGTGTGTGTGTGTGTGTGTGTGTGTGTGTGTGTATGTGTGTGTGTGTGTGTGTTGAGCATGTCTGCTGTCATGAACTAAAAATGTAGTCATGGTATAAAAGGTTTCATGTCACTTATTCAAATCCCTGCCATTGTTACAGAACAAAACATCACAGAAGGAAGGCACGCTGCCTATACCTGCGGCAGTTCTTTAAAAGTACTGTACCATTTATGTTCTCACTTTCCCCATATCCTAGCGTATTTTTATCCTTTTCAAGTATACATAGAACTCCCTATTGAAAGTGAATATTAAATCTGCTTTCAATCAACTCATTCCAGATCATAACAACTCATTGTGTAAACACCTGGCTGCTCTTTTGCCAGCCATCTCAAACCTCCCTCTTGTTCCTCAATCTCCTGCCAAAAGGAAGCAGTTTTACCCCAAGCTACTCTATCAAAATACATCCGATTTTGAATATCTCAAATAGACCTTCTTTTAGCCTACTCGATTGCTCTGCCTTAAAGAAGTTTCACAGGGAGAAGCAACAATTCTTGAAGTGTTTTATCACATACCAGAGCAAGTGGAAGAATTGTGAAGTCCGAGCCACTGTTATTACAAAACGCAACATGGCCAACATATACTGAGACAGCATAATTTTTTAGCACCGCCACAACATAGAACATTACAGCACAGTACAGGCCCTTCAGCCCTCAATGTTGTACCGACCTATGTATTCTTACCAAAAAAATGCTAAACCCTTCCTCCCTCATAACCCTCCACGTGTCTGTCCATCCTTCCATCCATGTACCTTCCATCCACGTGCCTGTCTAAGAGGCTCTTAAGTGCCCCTAATGTTTCAGCCTCCTGCACCACCCCAGCAAGGCAATCCAATGCCCACTAATCTCTGTGTAAATAAAATATTTGATGGATTTTTTTTTCACAGTGCATTATGTTGATTTAATTTATGTTTATTCTTTGATAGTGTGCTTCACATACCTAGATAGCTGCAGCAAGCAAGAATTTCAGTCCACCCTGACTTATGTGTATGACAATTAACTGTCATCATCTCAGCACAACTCAAGTGCGTAAATAAATCTTGCCTGGGAGTTGCTATTTCTTGTCCCAAGTGTTGGAATCTCCGAGTCTCACCATGTCATGTGGTGCCAGTGGCCCTAAGCTTCTTGCTGACTTGTTATAGTTTGATTTTCATCTCCATTTGCAGATGCTTTTGCTATTTATTTCAACCATTGAAGTTGTACTCCCTGCCAAGTTACTTACTTTACTTTGGCTTGGCTTCGCGGACGAAGATTTATGGAGGGGTAATGTCCACGTCAGCTGCAGGCTCGTTTGTGGCTGACAAGTCCGATGCGGGACAGGCAGACACGGTTGCAGCGGTTGCAAGGGAAAATTGGTTGGTTGGGGTTGGGTGTTGGGTTTTTCCTCCTTTGTCTTTTGACAGTGAGGTGGGCTCTGCAGTCTTCTTCAAAGGAGGTTGCTGCCCGCCGAACTGTGAGGCGCCAAGATGCACGGTTTGAGGCGATATCAGCCCACTGGCGGTGGTCAATGTGGCAGGCACCAAGAGCTTTCTTTAGGCAGTCCTTGTACCTCTTCTTTGGTGCACCTCTGTCTCGGTGGCCAGTGGAGTGCTCGCCATATAACACGATTTTGGGAAGAAGATGGTCCTCCATTCTGGAGGCGTGACCTACCCAGCGCAGTTTGATCTTCAGCAGCATGGTTTCAATGCTGTCAGCCTCTGCCATCTCGAGTACTTTGATGTTGGAGATGAAGTCGTTCCAATGAATGTTGAGGATGGAGCGGAGACAACACTGGTGGAAGCGTTCTAGGAGCCGTAGGTGATACCGGTAAAGGACCCATGATTCGGAGCTGAACAGGAGTGTGGGTATGACAACGGCTCTGTACACGCTGATCTTTGTGAGGTTTTTCAGTTGGTTGTTTTTCCAGACTCTTTTGTGTAGTCTTCCAAAGGCGCTATTTGCTTTGGCGAGTCTGTTGTCTATCTCGTTGTCGATCCTTGCATCCGATGAAATGGTGCAGCCGAGATAGGTAAACTGGTTGACCGTTTTGAGTTTTGTGTGCCCGATATTAAATTGAATGGCTGAAGAACCTCAAATAAGCTCTGGGTTGGACATATTATGGAAAGTATAGAAGGTTGCGTAGGTTATGATAGGATATAAACAGGATGCCGAATTGGTTGAAAAAGTGGCAGATTCAGCTCAATCCGGATAAGTGTGAAGGCCAGCATAGTTGGAGTAGTGGTTAGCGCAACACCTTTACAGCGCCAGTGATCAGGACCGGACCTGTGTTCAAATGCCACGCTGTCTGTATCTGGGTGGGTTTTCTCCGGGGACTCCGGTTTTCTCCCACCCTTCAAAAACGGACCAGGGTGTACATTACTGGGGTGTAATTTGGGCAGCACAGACACGTAGGGCCGAATTGGCCTGTTACAATGCTGTATGTCTAATTTAAATTTAATTTAATGCATTTTGGAAGGTCTGACAAAGGCAGAGTACACAGTTAGTGTCAGGATTCTTAAGAGTGTGGAAGAATAGAGGGACCTGGGTCTAAATCCATAGATCTCTCAATGCCTTGCAGGTTTATAGGGTAGTTCAGATAGCTTATGGCATCCTGGCCTTCCTGAGTCGGGGGATTGAGTTCAAGAGTCATGAGGAAGTGTTGCAGCTCTGTAAAACATACTTGGAGTATTGTGTTCAGTTCTGGTCACCACACAGTCAGCAGCCAAGCTCAAAACCAAATTTAGATCTATGGAGTTATGAGTCGGAGGCACTTCTTTCCACATCAATAAGGTGCCTCAAAGAATTCACATGGGAAGAGGCAGGCAATATTTACAAATAAGTTTTATTTTTCACCACACAGAGTACCTATGAACAGGTTAATGACTCACAATTCCAGACAAACAAACCAGCAAATATCTGCACAAGATGCCACAGACAGCAGTTGAATTTGGAGCCACCACATTTGGAGCTAGTTCATGAGGAAGCACGATCATTATCTATGACACAGAGGTTTTTAAAAAAAATCACGAGGAGATCAGCAGCAATATCAAGGATCCACACCACCAACTGCACACTCTGTTTTCACTTCTACCATCAGCAAAGAGGAATAGATACCACAAGTCTTGCACCACCAGGTTCAGGAACAGCTGCTACCCCTCCACCATCAGACTCCTCAACAACAAACTCAATTAGGGACTCGTTTAAGGATTCTTTACACATTATTTATTACCGAATATTATTTTTTTTCTGTATTTGCACAGTCAGTTTGCTTACATTTCTTTCTTTTTACATTTCTCTCTTTTACACTACCGTTAGGTCTCTGTGCTACTTGGAAGGCTTCTTAAATAACTTAGAGATGCAAGATTCAAATAACAAAAGAGAATTTTTACTGATGCCTTCCACCATCTCGGGAAACTGTTCACACACACACATTTACATATACATACGCCGCACAGTGGTGCACTACAGTGACTACAGTGAGAAGGGTGTATTCTTACACAGTAAAAAATAGTTCACATGATCCTGACTATATAATAACTACCAATAGCTGGCTGGCACACAGGAAAAAGAATCTCGGTGATGTCTGTGATGTTATGTATGTATTCTGACCATATATTTGAACTTGAACTTGAGATAAGTTGCTCCCAAATTTAAAAACCTCTGTGTCGCAGATAACATCCATGCCTTTCTAAGGGGCATAAAATAAATAGTCATAGCTTTTCTCCCCACTAGAGTAAATGAATCCAAAACTAAAGGGAATGTATTTAACAAGAGAGGGGAGAGATTTCAAAGGTATCTGAAGGGCACTTTCTTCCCACAGAAGATGGTGAGTATATAGAATGAGTAAGTGACAGGAGCGGGGTTAATGGCTAATTTCAAAAGATCTCTAGATGTATACATGGATAGGAAAGGTTTAGGAGATGGATAGGAAAGGTTTAGGAGAGATGTGGGCCAAACTCAGGCAAATAGAACTAGCTTGGTTGGCACAACCTGCCTTGCAGGTTTTGCCTCTTCAGGCAAAGGCTAGGAGAAGGCAACTGTGACTTCAAATTCCTGGGCTCAGCTCGTCCAGCCATCAGTACCTGGAAAGAGCTCCAGCTATGGGCAAATAGCACATGTCAGTCTGGCAGCAGGGGCTGGCAGCTGTGACAGAGCACAGGAAACAGTTTCCCAAGCAGTCTGCAGCAGCAGACTCGTTGGGCGAAGGATCCATAGGACAACGGCCAGCAAACACAGTCTTGAAACAGACCACTGCAGGGCAATCCCATGTCACTTTGGCTGTCGTGCCTCGCACTCCACCAGGCTCAGTGGTGTGGGACACAGAGAGAGGCGTTTGTCCTGTGCGAGCACTCTCCTCCAAGTCCTTGCCCCGACACATGGTGCCAAAAACTGAAAAGCTACAAGGCACTGTGTTCATCTTCGCTTGTGAAGGGATGGGCCGTGAATGGATGGGATGGGGTTGGCACAGACATATCGGGCCAAAGGCTTGTTTCCGTGCTGTAGAACTCTGATCACAGGTGAATTTCTTTGTTCGCCTTGAAAAGAAATGGAATCTGTTACACCTGCTGGATCAGTAAAGTTATCTTTTCTTTTCACGTGCCAGAAAAAGGCAATTCTCTCAGTTTAAATATTACTTTTTTTTAGCACTGCATCTGCAATTGCGAATCTTTATTTATCTGTTCATTTATATTTATTATCTCCGTTTATATGTTTTGGCATATTAAATTTAAAATATGTTTTTAAAATTTAGACAAGCAGCATGGTAACACAACATTCCAGCCCACGAGCCCAATTACACCCAATTAACCTACAATTTGAAGGGTGGAAGGAAGCCAGGACACCTGGAGGAAACCCACGCAGAAATGGGGCGAACATACAAACTGCTCACAGATAGCACGGGATTTGATCCCTGGTCACTGGATGCTGTAACAGCGCTGCGCTAACCACTACACTAAACCGTGCCACTTCTAGTTCTAGATTGAAGCCTAAATTATGCATTATTCGGAGTTATGGTTTACTAGTGTTTGGCCTCATAACTCAGGCATGGATCTGTTTTGAGTTTTTGCTCTTATAGGCAAGTAATAGCTCTAAAGATCCTAAAGGGGCATTAAACCATAAATTATACTTAAATTTATTTCTGGCATTAGTCTCTGTAATTTCAAATTGGTATTGAAGTGGAATATAATAATCATTGAGTTATTGGACCTTGGAATGCAGGCAAGAAATCCATGAAAAATAAGTAATGGTGCAACATTATGTGGACAAGTTAGATCCATGATCATTTATCTTTTGGGCAGAGACTCCTCTGCGCACAATTTTCCTGAAAGAACCAGAGGAGCAGGCTAAATGATGGATAAAATAGCTCCTCTGTCCCCATCCCATATTGCATTCAAGGTTGCAACAGTTGGATTTGTCTTTAATTAGATTTAGTGCCTGAATAAACTAGGCATCCAACATTAAATCGGCATTGATTCCATCGATGATGTAGCTTGTGGGACAATACTACTGGTGAACTGGCTGCCTGCCTATCCATTCCTATAATGAGGAGGATTGGAGAAAATTACTCATGACTTGTAAAGGTAAAAGTTTCTTATTCAGAATTATTCAGAGAGGTAAATAACGAGAAATGCTTTCATATCCTTTGCACTGAAAGTTTTATGTTGCAGGATGAGGCATATTTAAAATAATTACATTTGAGAAGTAAATTCCACAAAATGAAAATTGCAGCATTTTTTAAAATCTTGCATGAACAAATTTTATGATGCATTTTTTTGGTGGATTTTTTCCAAGAAACATTGGGAGAGGCATGTAAGGTTGGGTGGGAGATGGAGGTGGGGAGGGGTTGCTTACGAGAAAGAGGAAGAGTGTATTGCCAGATGCACAAGTATAATTTACAGATGCACCAAAATCCTTACCTGCTACAGACAAACATGTACCAACTACATTCGTATAAACTAAATGGCCATGATATTACCACAACGCTGATAGCGCAACGCTACTATAGCGCAAGTGACTCAGGTTCGAATCCGCTGCTGTCTGTGAGGAGTTTGTATGTTCTCCCTGTTTCTGCATGGGTTTTCCCCGAGGGGGGGCTCCGGTTTCCTCCCACCCTTCAAAACAAACAGGGGCTTGTAGATTAACTGGACAGCACGAGCTTGTGGGATGGAATGTCCTGTTATTGTGCTGCTTGTCTAAATTTTGAAAACATATTTTAAATTTAATATGCCAAGAGAGGGCAAACAAGGTTGGGGGGGGGGGGAGGAAGTGGGAGGATCATAGGTGAATGCCAGTGGAAGGGAGAAGAAAGGAAGGAGCTGGGCTTGGGGTTTAGTTGACTATGCACACAAATTTGTAACACTTGTAGGGTACCAAATGAGAACTAACTATCTTAAAACAGATAAAGAAATTGACAGATAAAGAAAGATTCACAGTTGCAGTTGTGCAAAAAAAAACCAGTGATGTTTCAGTAGTGCAAGCAGATCTCTTGGTCGACTTGAGTAGTATGTGGTGAGGGTAGTAATGAGGAGTATGCCTGAATTTCATTGAACCTCAAGGTGCTGGACTTCAGGCTGTCTGAAGGTACCAGCGAAAAGAGTTTGTGACCAACACCTTTGTGATGTTGACTGCCTTCTTGAGGCATCGCCCGAACTGGAGGTCTTCAATGAGGTCAGTGCTCATGATGGAGATGGCAAGGTCTGCCATTCTTTGCAGTCTAATGCTTACCTGAGGAATCAAGTTTTCAAACCAGTCCATTATGCAACTAGTTGGGAGACTTTGTTCTGCTTTTAATGTCCCATCCCAAAGTGCCTGCATTTAAATGGGATTTAATGTTGGAGCCCAAAAGTGACCCAGCAAGTTTTAACAAGCATCAGGTGATGATGACCAGATCATTTATTTTAATTATACTAGCTTAAGCCTCTGTTTTAAGATAGGTAGTTCTCATTTGGTACCCTACAAGTGTTACAAATTTGTGTGCATAGTCAACTAAACCCCAAGCCCAGCTCCTTCCTTTCTTCTCCCTTCCACTGGCATTCACCTATGATCCTCCCAGTTCCTCCCCCCCCCCCCCCACAACCTTGTTTGCCCTCTCTTGGCATTGCTGAAGAAGGGCACAGACCTGAAATGTCGACTGCCTTTTACTTGCCGTGGGAACGGCTGAGATCCCCCGGCACTTTTGTGCTTTGTGCACTTTTGTGTTTTGTGCACTGACTGTTTCGCTAGCATCCACAGTCTATATGTTTACCAGTTAAATCCCATGTTTATATTCATTCAGTTTTGGGGAAGGTGATGTGATTGATGGGGTAGCTCTCTGGAGTTTTAAAAATATGCAGTTTTATGGATGTTTTATGCAGTTTTATGGAATTAGTCCTTGCTCCAATCCACATTCCTCATAGCCACTAGCTGTGAGCACACATTTCATCAGTAGAATACACGGGACATGATCTGCCTTCTCAATCTGTGCTGTTGAGTGTGCTGTCTTTCAAATGGCGCATTAAACTGAAGCCCCACATTGTCTTGAAGGAGTACAAAAAATAAACCCCCTAGCTCTCTTGTCACTGGTGTGAGGGTTTGCACCACCATCAATATTGCCCTCGTTAATTCTTATTAAAACTGAAACAAAACAAAATTCTTCAGGTGTAACTGTCCCCACAAACCCCCCCCCCCCCCGCCCCAACCCTTTGTCCATGTTGTCTTACCCTATCAGAGATATTTCTTTTGTCATGCCCAGCTAATGAAAACTATCTTCCTTTTCCAATTCTGCCAAAGGGTTCTAGGGCTTGAAACATTAACCATCTCTCATTCCACGGATGTGGCAGCAAGGAAGAATGCTGTGGCATGTACAATGTATATGTCAATAAATTCATCATCACTTTTGCCCTGTAATTTTTTTTCCAATAGTTCCTGTTTTCTTTCAGATTTTTATCAGTTGCAGAATTTTTTTTTACCTTTTACTTTTCCTGATTGTGTCAGAGGGTTTGCTTCTGGAGCTTGGTTTGCCAACAATGGCTTGGACTAAAAACATGGCGGCTGCAGGAGTGCTGGAGGCGAATCCACAAACACTCAGTGACTCTGGAAAGATTCTCTTTCTCTGACTGTAAGGGCCACTGGGCAATTTCTGCTGATGGCAATTCTTTGTCTACATTAGGGTAAACTAAAGGAAATTTTGTGTAGTATTACATTTCTCTGTTTTATTACATGACAATAATAGAAACTTGAATCTTGAAGAACATGGCAGATTTAGGATCATTGGCTTGGAACATCAATTCTATTTCTCTCTCCTTAGAAACAGCCTAATGCTGAATATTTCTAGCATTTAAACACCAAGCTTATCTGGTTATTTTCAAATCATTGCGGTCATCAAAAGGCACATGCAGGGCTATCCTTAAGGTTCACTGATCAAATTCAGAAATTGAGTTTTGAGACTGGTGAGGTAATAGCAGCCACCTGGTTGTTGGGCAACTGTTGTGTTTGAGAAAGTTCAGATTTGAGTCTGGACGCAAATGTTACAATCAAAGGTAACTTTATTGAACACACAATAGACAAACAGGGGAAGACATCAAATGATACTTAACGACTCTGCTACTAACTAACTATATAGACATTTATATTGGACCTAGGTTGGACTCCGATACCAATGGCTGCCTATCTTCTACACGCTCCTGCACATGTACACACTTCACAGACAGAATTTCAAACACACTCCCGATTCCCCGTACCAACGGAAGTGTGGCTCTCTGCAAGCACTGATCCATTGCAATTCTACGGCTTGACTTGTGAAATGTGCACTGTACCAGTGATTCCTCCAGCGATGTCCACAGTAGCAATCTGTCAGCATGGAGTGATGTCTGGGACTTGGACCAAGAGGCAGAGAGAGTATTGCACTCTGCATCGATTTTTTTTATATACTGCTCTGTGTTGGGCATCTGCCCAATGATGACACTGAATCATTTAAATGAGCCAATGGTAAGGTGTGCACCAATGGATGGCCAACCATGACTTCCAGGTGATGTGACTTACAAATATGTTTCACATGGAGAGGGGGTCATATGACTAGCTGCAATCCACAATGTTCCAGACAGGGAGGCCACATGTTCCTCCACTATCCACATATGACAACGACTTTATGGATACTCACCTCAGGCATGGTCGGCGTAATGGTCAGCGCAATGTCTTTACAGTGCCAGCAATCGGGACGTGGTTCGAATCCCACGATGTCTGTAAGGAGTTTGTATGTTCTCCCCGTGTCTGCGTGGGTTTTCCTCTGGGTGCTCTGGTTTTCTCCCACCGTTCAAAATGTACCTGGGGTTTAGGTTAATTTGTTGTTGTTTGGCAGAACCGGCTCCTGGGCCAATAGGACCTGTTACTGTACTGTTTGTATAAATTTAAAATTTCATCCTGGGCGACACCATTGCTGTTTCACACAATTTTATTCAAACAGCTGAATATTTGCTCCATCTTCACCAAAGGTTTATGTGTAACTTCAGCAAACATTTACTTTTACAATTTTAAGTGTGTATTTTTTACCTCTTATTTTATTCTTGTATATTTTAATTTATTTTCCTCAATTTTTTTTGCCGGTTGCTTGAATTCCAGATACCAGATGCATTATTGTATAGATCTAAATTTGTATTCTACTAGAGCGGACGAATGTGTATCCTAAAGTATTCATTGAAATTTGGATAATTTATGAAGAGGAAAGCATTGCATTGAATTGTTTATTGGCACGTGGACTGAGGAAAAGAGAAAAGCTTTGTTTTGCATGATATCCAGGCAGGTCAACCCACACCTAAGTGCAGCAGGTGATGAAACAGTAAACCAGAAGTACAGCAAGTCAAAGCGTGTAGGGTTACAAGATAAAGTGTGGGGTATCAAGGAAAGCGCGGTTAAACAGTGCATTTTATTTTCTCCATATCCATTTGTGTTTACAAAACATTTTGAATTCCTTCCTGCCTTGTAAACTGGAAGATATTATGAGGGAATTAAGGAAATGTAATCAGGATTTTAATGCCTGTTCCCAGGGAGAGCTAAATGACACAAGTAGGACAATTTACTGAGCAAGAGCAATTTTATTTGTTAAATATTTAATTAAGAAGCAATCAGTGTATTGTGTAGTGAATGTAATTCATGAAAAGATGGGTGTCAACATGAAATGCATTGTTGAGCAATAAATGGCTCAAGCTCCCATTCATTCGGTTATCCAGTGGAGGAAATCATCATGATTCCTGCAGCAGTAGCTCCTTCTGAGTGAAGTCCGATTATAAAAATGGGGAAATTAAACTGAGAAAAATTAGCCGTGGTTTGCTCAGAGAATTTTGGTCACGGGTTCACCTCTTCTCTCCGCCCCTACCAAACGAAGGTTCCAGGGTCCATGGCTGATCTCCATCGCTCATACTCCCCTCTTCACACCAGTGTGTCTGCACAACCCTCGACGCCATCTCATGAAGAACACTATTAAGATCAAAGGTTCAAAAGTTCCTTTTATTGTAATACATAAAAATGTAATATACGATATATTTCAACTTTTCTCTGCCGTAAGCCAAAGAGTCACTATTAGCATTGCCCAGTGGCCCGAGCAATAGGGGAAAGAGAAGCAAAAGGGAGTCTCTTCAGAGACACTGAGTGTCCGTGGATTCCCTTCCAGTGCTCCCACAGCCTCTAAGCTGCACAGTCTCCTGTTCAATCCATCCGTAACCTGAGCTCCAGATCCAAGGCCCCCCCCCCCCCCAACTAATGCGATCGGGAAGCCTTTTGGCACCCGAGGTCCTTTGGGAGCCCTTCTTGTCCTCAGTGACCTCGCAAATTCCATTTCTGGTACCTGACTCCCATGATCCAGACTCCAGCAGCCTGTGTGGGTCCTTTTACCACAACTCGCCAGCCACCCATGCAGCCTGTTTGGGACCTGAGGTGAGAAGGTGCTGAGACCACAGGAGAACAGAAGATCCCAAGTCTGGATGCTGTAAAACACAGAAGTGCTAGAGGAACCCAGCAGGTCTCACAGCATCCAAAGGAGGTAAAGGTATATTGCCAACATTTCGGGCCTGAGGCCTTCATTATAACTTGAAAAAAGGGTTCAGCTCAAAACATTGACTATATATTTGTACCTCCTTTGGATGCCACGAGACCTGCTGGTTTCCTCTAGCATTTCTGTGTTTTAACTACAATCACAGCATCTGCAGAATTTTATGTTTTACTCACCTGAATAAAAAGGCTGGGGGAGAAGGGAAGAAGGGGCAGGGGGAGGAGCACAGGCCAACAAACACAGGGTGATTATTGGGCATGGGTAGGAGGAAAGGAGAGGAAAGATCTGAATTGATCGGTGTGAATGCAGAGCTACAGGAAAGGAGACACAGGGGAAGGGAAAAAGAGAGAAAGAGAATGACAGAGACAGAGATGGAAGAAAGGAGAAAAAGAGATAGGGAAAGGGAGATCTCTCAGTCTGCGCCCAGTCTCTAGAATGTGATTTGATTTTCTGTGTCCAGTGCTCCCTTTGTGGCCTTCTCTGCATCAGAGAGTCTGGACACAGACTGGGAGATCACTTTGTTGAACACCATCGCTCTGTCCACACCAGTGGCAGAGACCTCCCAGTGGCCAACCCTTTCAGTTCTGTGTCACACTCCCACACTCACATGTCTGTCCATGGCCTTATGTACCATGCCACCAAGACCACCCGTAAACTGGAGGAACAACACCTGATTTTCTGTCTGTGCACTGTCTAGCCAGATGGCATTAACATCAACTTTTCTGGTTTCTGCTAACCTGTTCTCCTCTTCCCTCTTCCCTTCCCTTTTCAAGCTCTGTTCCCCTCTGCCCTCTCTATTCACCTAGTCATCCCTCCTATCCTTGCTTGCTGCTGATGTCTCCTCCCTCTCTTCTCCATCTGTCACCTCCTGCCTTTGCGACCACACTTTCCCCTTCCACTCTTTTGTTCAGATGCCTGCCGACATTTTTTCCATACCTTGATAAAGGGCTCAAGTCCGAAAGGTTGGTTAGGTATTTTTACCTCTGCTCTATAAGGTACACTGCTGAGTTTCTCCAGCATTGTGTTTTTACTGTGAAGGGGTGTAGTCGTGGTACTTTGGGATTTGGTGGGTATATCTGTAGAAAATGACTCTCAAGATTTTGTCTCCCGAGACAGAGAGATCGAGAAAAGGGAGAGAGTTGCGAGAGATAGATGAAGTGAATTTGAGGTCAGGGTGGAAGTTGACAGCAAAGTGGATGAAGTCAACAAGTTCATCATGGGGGCATGAGATGGCACCAAAGTAGTCATCAATGTAGCAGAGGAAGAGTTGAGGGGCCTTGTGGACTTGTAGCATGGATTGTTCTACGAAGCCAACATAAAGGCCAGCATAGCTGGGGCCCATGCAGGTTCCCATGGCTACCCCTTTGACTAGATGCTCCCACCCCACTCCCTGTGAATGATCAACACTTAGGGCTCACTTGTAAACTGCACCTTTCCCATTGTGAGTCATCCCAAAGGCTCCTCACTGGGTCAAATAAATGTTTGAGGCAACCGCAATAGCAGACGTCAAGGGGAGACAACTATCAGCTCTGTACTAAAAAAGAGTTAGGGCATTAGAAATAGAACCCAGGATTATGGAGGGTAGAAGATGGAGAACTCACTTTCAGATTGTTTGAAACCTTTCTTTTTAAAATATTTTTATGGAGTTTAACAAAAAACCCTTTACACAAGGATAACATAAATCAAATCATATCATATAACATAACAATTGTAAATTAGAAGCAGAACCATAATTATTACGTAATGTGTTTCATTCAGGACATCAAATTCTATAATTATAATAATTAAACAATTAATTCATAACTTGTACTATATCCAAAAATCATAATGAATCAAAAATTGTTCAAGATTCAATTTATTTCATAGTAATAAAACAGTGTCCTAATACATGAAATTTCTTTTTGCCTGCTGCAAGCCAGACAGATTCGCCACCGGCAGGAATTGCCTTGGTGCCTCTTACAGTCCAACTTTCAGTCAGAGAGAGAGAAGCAAAGGAGAGACCTCCCAGAGTCACTGAGTGTCTGTAGATTCACCTCAGCGCTTCCTCAGCCCCCACAGCCTCACAGAGTCCAGTCCGAACTTCCAACATGGTCAGGGACCCTTCAGCGCCCTCAGCACCTCCTTGCATCCCAGTTCCGATACCTCATATCCCTCCAGCCAGGTCAAGTCAGTCTCCAGCGTCCACAGCTTCCAGGGTGCACTCGCCTCGAGCCGCCAGCAGCCCGCCACACGTACTGGTCCCTCAGCTGCAGAGCCCCCTTCCTGGTTCACTGCCATGGTCACACTCCCTGCGGATCGTCTCCTCCACTTCTCCCTCTCAGACAGTGCATGACCTTCCCGTCCCCTGGTGCCCTGCTCCAATTCTCCTCTTCCCCAGAATCTGCAGCCCCATCTTGGGCACAGACCCACGGTCACGGGATTTTGACTAAGACCACCGCCGGTTCCCTCAATGGGCCATTCAAAGTAGTCGACTAGGCGGCTGGACCCTACGGGAGCACTACATCTCCGCTCCCTCACCCTCATGAGTCCGCACCAGCTGCAGCACCCCCACTACAGTGGCTCCAGACATCCACACATTATAAAATAATAAGCGTAAAATTCCCTTATACAAGATATTTTATCTTCTTCTTTCTTCTTTGGCTTGGCTTCGCGGACGAAGATTTATGGAGGGGGTAAATGTCCACGTCAGCTGCAGGCTTGTTTGTGGCTGACAAGTCCGATGCGGGACAGGCAGACACGGTTGCAGCGGTTGCAGGGGAAAATTGGTTGGTTGGGGTTGGGTGTTGGGTTTTTCCTCCTTTGCCTTTTGTCAGTGAGGTGGGCTCTGCGGTCTTCTTCAAAGGAGGTTGCTGCCCGCCGAACTGTGAGGCGCCAAGATGCACGGCTTGAGGCGATATCAGCCCACTGGTGGTGGTCAATGTGGCAGACACCAAGAGATTTCTTTAGGCAGTCCTTGTACCTTTTCTTTGCTGCACCTCTGTCACGGTGGCCAGTGGAGAACTCGCCATATTACACGATTTTGGGAAGGCGATGGTCCTCCATTCTGGAGACGTGACCCACCCAGCGCAGCTGGATCTTCAGCAGAGTGGACTCGATGCTGTCGGCCTCTGCCATCTCGAGTACTTCAATGTTAGGGATGAAGTCGCTCCAGTGAATGTTGAAGATGGAGCGGAGACAACGCTGGTGGAAGCGTTCTAGGAGCCGTAGGTGATGCCGGTAGAGGACCCATGATTCGGAGCCGAACAGGAGTGTGGGTATGACAACGGCTCTGTATACGCTTATCTTTGTGAAGTTTTTCAGTTGGTTGTTTTTCCAGACTCTTTTGTGTAGTCTTCCAAAGGTGCTATTTGCCTTGGCGAGTCTGTTGTCTATACACACACACATACACACCCTCCTCTGCTTAACACTACTAGTTATAGTCATCTAGCCTGAATAACAAGCCCCCACCACTCACCAAGGCCAGCCAATTCCCTGTCTATCAACTCACCATTGATCCCATGCATCTCCACCTTGTCAAATTCCTATCTAAACTTCATGTATGTAATATCCACTTCCCTATCCTCATCAACCACATTTAATACCTTTTAAGGGACTCAATCAAATTGGTAAGACATGACCCGCCCCTCACCAAGTCATCTGATCATGATCTTGTGAATAAATGTGCAGAAATCCTCTCCCAACGTATCCTATTCAATAGGTTTCCAACCACTTATTGAGACATTTACTGGGCTGTAATTTCCCAGATTATCCTTTTCTTCTTTCTTGAATAAAGGTACAACATTAGCTACACTGACACCCCTCCCATCACAAATGAGGATGGAAAGGCCCTACATATCTTTTTATTTCCCTTTTTCAATATGCGGGGATATATCCCACCAGGCCCAAGGGACCGCTTATTAAGTTGAATGCCCCTCTAAAAACCCAACACCACCTCTTTTGTGATCTTAAAATGTCCAAATATGTACATTGTCCACATTATGCTCCCTGTCACTGACCACATCTTTCTCCACAGTGAACACCAATGTAAAGAGTCTCATTTCGTTCACTGACTCCATGCATTAGTTTCAATCTTTGTTCTTGAATAGTCCAATCCTCTTCCGTGTCTCCCTCCTGTTTTATATAAAATGCCTTGGGATTTCCTTTATTCCTGCTCATTGAAAACATGTTCATTGCTCCTGTGGTCCTTCCTAATGCCCTGCTTGATCCCTTTGCTACATCCATGCTCAGAAACGGTCAGTCAACGTTTCGGGGTCGATCCCAAAATGTCAATTGGCATTTCTACCCACGGATGCCGCCTGACCCACTGAGTCCTTCCAGCAGCTTCATGGTTGCTCAAGGTTCCAGGATCTGAAGTTTGTCTCTTTCTCTCGTCTCAAATTTTGACTGTTGGGACAGCGTGGGATGTTTTCACTGCATTTTGTACAAATGCAAGCTTCCTTCGGAGAAAGAGGTACAATTCCACAGCCCAAGTAAGAATAAGAACTGCCTTCAATGGTCCTGAATGAGCATCGGACCTTTACTTTGCCCCCTGGCTGTAGAGTAACCTTTGAGCTTGTCAACCAGCTGAAAACACGAGGAATAATATTCTCGCAAACTTTGTGCAGTGCAGCATGCTAGTGGAATGAGATGCTCCATCTTCTTGGTTTACCGCTTTTAAATATATTCAATGAATAAGCACAACAGCAAAAGATAATTTATTACGGTGCACAGTTCATTTCACTCTGCAGAGTAGAGACTGAACACTCAAGCAGTCAGACACAGACTCAAATCTAATTTAATATTGATAGTGTTGTTAGTCAGTGCTGTTTGTGCCTCCTTAATCAAAATGGCAGGCGTAATTATCTGCCGAGCTTTGCTAATGGAGTTCTATTATACTTAAAAGATTCATGACAGCCAATTTTCTTTTGCTTCAGATATTTGTGTGACGTGGTGCGTGTGTTATTTGTATAATCCCATCTTCTTGGCCGTGCGCTTAGAGTTTAGTTACTTTATATTATTCTGACCTGCCCTCCCAAGGCGGGAGTTACTCTTTAGGGTTTCATTTTCAGGTTCCTTCACCACAGTTGGTTATTAAAATTTTTTACCTTCCCCAGCTTCAGAGCGACTTTGGTTTTGCATCCTTCAAAGGGTTTGTTGTGGTCTGTCTTGACAGTGGTTCACTGATTTATGTTGTGGGCTAGTAATGGTGTTTTACCAGGCATAACATCCATGAAATAGATTCACAGATTACGGCAGAGCTGCTTCAGAACAAATGCAGCGTTGGCAATCGTTCCCAGGTAGACGGACCCTACCTCCTTTCTGAAGTGCAGTCACCATCATTGCTCACTCTCACCAGAAGTCCTCAGCTTTCCAAGTTAAAGTCACTCGTGGGGAAGTGACACGCTCTAGTGTTCCAGACACCACCGACATTTGGTCAGAGAAGTGCAGCCCACAGAACCATTGCCCACAGCACCCGTGCAGTATATGCAAATGTACTGGAGGGACTCAGCAGATCACCCAGGAAGTTGAGGGTTGGCAACGGTTCAGGCCTGGGCCCTTCATCAGGTAGAAGCAAAGTCAGGCAGGCGCCTAAATAAAAAGATGCTCTGGGGATTTGGGTGAAATGAGCGGAGGAAGGGGCAGGAGCTCAGGCTTGGCCATGGGTGGGACACAGGTGGGAGGGAAGAAGAGTAAGAAAAGCTGAGAATAGGGGAAGGGTAGCTATCTGATAGGAAAAGAAAGGGAAAGGGGTGGGGAGCAGGAGGACAGGAGACAGAGGGGTAAGGAAAGAGGGAGACTAAGGGGAGGGGAGTTAACAGAAATTAGAGAAGTCGATGTTCATGCCATCTGGTTGGAGAAGATGAGTATGTGTGGAGAATAAAAAATGGGTTTTTGCTGGTCAGTGTAGACTCCATTGAATTGTTTCTGGTTGGTGTCCCTCTGTGGTCAGTGCGAACTCTATCGGTTTGTTTCTGGTTGGTGCCCTTCTGTGGTCAGTGCAGACTCCATTGGCTTGTTTCTTGGCTGTGTCCCTCTGTGATTCCATTGACTTTAATATTCCCATTCAATGTTGCCAACAGCACCATAACCTCACATCTCTTCTCAGAAACTGCCCCCATCCAAGATCTCAGCTCTCTGCCGATTTTCTTCTCGTGCCATCAATAGCTCAAGGACCAAGTTCCTAGCTGAAACCTCAATTCCTTCCTTTCCATATATCCATATAACCGTTTACAGCGCAGAAACAGACCAAGTCGCCCCTTCGAGTCCACGCCGGTTCATTTTAACAACTCCACTAGTTCACCCCTCCCGCTCTCCGCCCATAACCCTCCAACCCCCTCACATCCATGTACACATCTCTTCTTCTTCTCTTTGGCTTGGCTTCGCGGACGAAGATTTATGGAGGGGGTAAAAGTCCACGTCAGCTGCAGGCTCGTTTGTGGCTGACAAGTCCGATGCGGGACAGGCAGACACGGTTGCAGCGGCTGCAGGGGAAAATTGGTTGGTTGGGGTTGGGTGTTGGGTTTTTCCTCCTTTGCCTTTTGTCAGTGAGGTGGGCTCTGCAGTCATCTTCAAAGGAGGTTGCTGCCTGCCAAACTGTGAGGCGCCAAGATGCACGGTTTGAGGCGATATCAGCCCACTGGCGGTGGTCAATGTGGCAGGCACCAAGTTATTTCTTTAGGCAGTCCTTGTACCTTTTCTTTGGTGCACCTCTCTCACGGTGGCCATCTAACCTTCTCTTAAATGACAGAAGGGACTCTGCTGCAACTATCTCCTCTGGAAGATCATTCCATTCTGCCACCACTTGCTGAGTGAAAAAGCATCCTCTACCATTTCTCCAAAAGTTTTGTTCCCTTACCCTTAACTTATGCCCTCTAGTTCCAACCTCCCCTGCCCTCAGGGGAAAGAGTCTACTCACGTCTAGTCTGTCTATTCCCTTCATAATTTTAAATACCTCTATCAAATCCCCTCTCAGCAGTCTATGTTCCAATGAATAAAGTTCCAGTTTCCTTAATCTTTCTCAGCAACATCTTTTGAAAATCTTCCCTGCACCCTCTCCACCTTATCTATATCCTTCCTATAATTTGGAGACCAGAACGGAGCACAGTACTCCAAACCTGGCCTCACCAATGCCTTAAACAGCCGCAGCATCACTTCCCAGCTCCTATACTGTACACTATGATTTATGAAGGCCTTAATGCCTCTCCTTCAAGGCTTTTTTTTGTACTGTTCTGCAGGTCACATGGCATAATCTTCTTTCTGAGGCTTAACACTCCATTAGGGTTGTAAGGATTAAGCTCCATTGTGAATTGAAAATAATGGTGGGGATGGGGGATTGGAGATTAGTCATGGAATTGTACTGGGAGAGCGGAAACTAACAGAGGGGATGATTTGAGGTCATAGTGAGTGATAGTGGGGTTGGATCAGAGATTGAACATTGGATTGGACCAAGTAATTTGTTTGGCCATGAGATCAGTTCGAGGCATCAGAGATTGGCCCTGGGATCGCATCAGGGGATCAGAGATTGGCCCTGAGATCTCATTGAGGCATCAGAGACTGGCCCTGGGATCGCATCAGGGGATTAGACATTGGTCCTGGGATCTCATCGAGGGATCAGAGATTGGCCCTGGGATCGCATCAAGGGATCAGAGATTGGTCCTGGGATAACATTGAGGGATCGGACATTGGCCCTGGGATCAGAATCAGGATTTATTGTCATGAACAAGGCATGAAATTCAGTGTTTTACGACAGCATCATGGTGCAAATATACATCTTATACCCATCTTACAATATTACTATAAAATATAAAATAAAATAATAATAACAATACTAGAGCATGAAAAGTCTTTGGTTCACTGATATCAGGAATCTGATGACTGTGGGGAAGAAGCTGTCCTTGTGTCACTGAGGGCTCATCTTTAGGCTCCTATACCTTTTCCCCAACAGTAGCAGAGTGAAGAGGGCATGGCCTGGGTGGTGAGGGTCATTGAGGATAGACGCTACTTTTTTAAGACATCGTCTCATGTCGATGTCCTTGATGGAGTGAAGTCTGATGCCTGTAATGTCGCAGGCTGTTAACATCCCTCTGGAGTTTATTCTTGTCCTGAGAGTTGGAGCCTCCGTACCAGGCAGTGATGCAACCAGCCAGAATGGTCTCCATGGTACATCTGTAGAGGTTTATGAGGGTCTTCAGTGATATACCAAACCTCCTCAGATGCCTCACAAAGTGTAGTCTCTGACGAGCCTTCTTTGTAATTGCATCAACATGAAGGCTCCAGGTCAGATCCTTGGAGATGTTGAGACCCAGGATTTTGAAGGTCTTGACCCTCTTCATGATTGAGCCCTCGATGAGGACTGAGTCATGTTCCCCTGATTTTCTCCTGAAGTTATAATCATCTCCTTGGTTTTGCTAATGTTGACCATAAGGTTGTTGACATTGCACCATCCAACGAGCTGATCTAACTTCCACCATTACGCTTCCTCATTGCCATTTGTGATTCTGTTGACAACAGCAAACTTGTAGATGGCATTGGAATTGTGCCTGGCCACACAGTCATGGGTATATAATGAGTAGATCAGTGGGCTAAGCACATATCCTTGGAGTGCACCTTTGTTGATGATCAGTGAGGAGGAGATGTTGTTTCCAATTTATACTGACTGTCATCTTCTGATGAGAAAGTCATCGAGGGATCAGAGATTGGGCCTGGGATCTCATCAAGGGATCAGAGGTTGGCACTGGGATTTTTTTTTAAATTTAAACATCCAGCATGGTAACAGGCCCTTTCGGCCCTCAAGCCCATGCTGTCTAATTACACCCAACTGACCTAGGTAGGAGGAAACTGGAGCATCCAGAAGAAACCTACGCAGGCACAGGGAGAACATACAAATTCTTTACAGACAGCAACAGATCCAAACCTGGGTCACTGGCTATATATAACACCATTGCATAACCACTACCATGTGGATGGATTATAGGCATCAGAGATTGGGACTGGGACCAGTTCAAGGGATCGGGGATTGGGACTGGGGACAGATCAAGGGATTGGAATTTGGCACTGTGACCAGTTCTAGGGATGAGAGATTGGCACTGGGGACAGATCAAGGGATTGGAATTTGGCACTGGGACCAGTTCCTGGGATCAGAGATTGACACTGGGAACAGATCAAGGGATTGGAATTTGGCACTGGGACCAGTTCCTGGGATCAGAGATTGGCACTGGGGACAGATCAAGGGATTGGAATTTGGCACTGGGACCAGTTCCTGGGATCAGAGATTGGCACTGGGAACAGATCAATGGATTGGAATTTGGCACTGGGACCAGTTCTAGGGATGAGAGATTGGCACTGGGGACAGATCAAGGGATCAGGGATTGGCATTGGGGACAGATCAAGGGATTGGAATTTGGCACTGGTATCAGTTCCTGGGATCGGAGATTGGCACTGGGGACGGATCAAGGGATCAGAATTTGGCACTGGGACCAGTTCCTGGGATGGTGAGTCTTTTGTCAGTTGTGGGGAAACTACTGGTGTGAATTCTTAGGAACAGGATTTATGAGCATTCATGGAGAATCAGCATGGCTTTGTGATAAGCCGGTCATACCTCATAAGCCTAATTTAGTTTTTTGAGGAGAAGACAAAGGAATTTGATGAATGTAGGGCAGTAGATGTGGTGTATATGGATTTTAGAAAGGCATTTCACAAGGTTCCTCAAGGTCATCTCATCCAGAAGGTCATGAGGCATTGCATAACCACTACCATGTGGATGGATTATAGGCATCAGAGATTGGCACTGGGACCAGTTCAAGGGATCGGGGATTGGGACTGGGGACAGATCAAGGGATTGGAATTTGGCACAGACGTGTCATCTGGACCTCCAGAAGGTCATGAGGCATGGGATATATGGAATCTTGGTTGCTTGGATTCAAAATTGGCTTGCCCACAGAAGTCAAAGGGTGATAGTAAGATCAAACATATTCTGACTGGAGGTCTGTGACTAGTAGCTGTATGCAGGGATGTGTTCTGGGGCCCCTGCCCTTTAAGATTTTTGTAACGAAGTTGATAGGTGGGTCAGCAAGTTGAGACGAAGGTTGGAGATGTCGTGGATAAAGAAGCAGGTTTTTGTAGGTTAAAATAAGATATAGGAAGGATGCAGAGTTGGAGAGAGAAGTGGCAGATGGAGTGAAGTAATGAAGTGAATCATTTTGGAAGGATGAATGAAGGCAGAGTAAATGGTTAATGGCAAGTTTCTTAACACCATGGAAGAACAAAAGAACTTTGGGGCTCAAATCCATACATCTCTCCAGGTTGCCGCATAAGTTGATAGGATGGTTAAGAAGGCATATGTTGTGTCGGCCTTTATTGGCCAGGGGATTCAGTTGAAGAGCCATGAGCTAATGTTGGACCTCTATAATACTCTCATTAGACCACACTTGGGAGAATTGTGTTTAGTTCTGGATGCCTCATTACAGGAAGGATGTGGAAGCTTTAGAGAGCATGCAGAGATGGTTTAGTGGGATGTTACCTGGATTGGAGAATATGCCTTATGAAGCAAGGTTAACAGAGCTAGGGCTTTTCTCTTTGGAATGATAGATGAGAGGTGATTTAACAGACGTGTATAATATTATGATAGGTATAGATAGGTGGCCAATCAGCACCTTTTTCCAAAAGTGGCAATGGCCAACGCCAGAGGTAATCTGATTAAGGTGAATGGAGGAACGTTTATGGGAGATGTCATAGGTATGTTTTTTTTTACACAAAAAGTGCCTGAAATGGTTTGCCTGGGGTCATGGTGGAGTCTGGTACAATGGGGGCATTCAAAAGACAGGCATATGCATGCAAGAAAAATCGAGGAATGTAGGCTGTGAAAATTGTTGAGGAAGGGGTGGTTATACAGTATATAAGTCATAACAACATCTTGTGCTGGAGGGCACAGCCTGTGTTGTAATGTTCTGTGATGTAGGTACACTCTCTGCAGGCTTTGGATCAATACTTTTGATCTCTTTCTGTAAATTGTTCTTTTCCTGATTTGCACAGTCAGTGAAAGATTTCTGTATTTTTATAAACATTAAAGATATCAAAGATGAAAGATGTACTTTTAATCATACACCAAGGCAATGTTTTATCATGTACTTGCCATCTTTATGTACCCAATTAATTGGACTAGTCTGTCACATCTCACAATTAACTTATTCTGTAGTTATGCCTTGTCATCTGCATTATCCAATCTATTATGTCTTCCCACCAGTAATGCATGAAGCCACAGGTGTCCACCTCCCACCCTGACATCTGTACCCAATATACACAAATGCTTACACATCTGCAGAACATTGTCTATGGCAGGAGAAAGGGGAAGGAATAATATATCCAGAATTAATAGATACAGCCCCAGGTGATACACTGCACCTTACTCATGTCCAGGTGACTTCCTGCACCTTACTGATGTCCAAGTGATACCCTATATCTTACTGACATCCATGTGACACCCTGCACCTTACTGTTATCCAGGTGACTTCCTGCACGTTACTCATGTCCAGTTGACACCCTGCACCTTACTGAAATCCAGATGACACCCTGCATCTTATTCTGTAGAGTCATTGAGTTCTACGGTACGGATACAGACCTTTCGAGCCATCTTGTCAATGTCGACCAAGCTGCATACAACCCATGTCCTTGTAAACCTCTCCTAACCATGTTCCTGTCCTAACCACGTCTTTTGAATGTGGCAATTTTCCGCACTTCCTCTGGCAGCTTGTTTCACATGCCCACCATCTTGTGTGTGAAGCTACTCCTCAGACCCTTTTTAAAACTTACCCCACTCACCTTAAATCCTTGCCCTCTAGTTTTAGAATCCCCTCCCTTTTGGAAAAGCGGATCTCTGCCCTCATGATTGCATCAACCCCTAGAAGTCCCCGCCCCCTTTAGCCTTTTATGCTTCACAGACAAAAATCCCAGTCTTTCCACCCTCTCCTTATAATTCAAGCCTTCCAGACGTGCTAACAGTTTCATAAATCTTTTCTCCACACATTCTAGCTCAATAATGTTTTTCGCATAGCTAAGAGACTAAAACCACATACAATGTTCAAGTTCGGTGTCAGCAACATCCTGTACAACCTTCTCTGCTCCTTACGAAAAGCCCTGACTGATTTGTACCGAATGCCCTGACCAATGAAGGCCAGGATCCCATCATCATCCTTTCATGGAACTCTATACCTGTAACCCTGAGACTTTCTATTCCACAACACTCTCCAGAGCCCATCCATTTTCTGTGTGTGTTGTGTCCTGGTTTAACCTACCAAAGTGCAACATCTCATACTTGTCCAAGTTAAATTCCATCTGCCACACCTTGGTCCACTTTCCCAGTTCATCTAATCCTGTTGTAATCTCAAATAACTTTCTTCACTGTCTACTATATCACCAATTTTGCTGTCGTCCACATACTTACTAACCATGCTAACCACGTTATCATCCATATTGTCAATATTGATGACAAACAACAGTAGGTTCAGCACTGATCCCTGCAACACCTCACTTGTCACAAGCCTCCAAACCCTCCACTATCTCCTCCCATTGAGCCAATTCTGTATCCAATTGGCCATGTCATGCTGGATACCATGCAATCTGACCTTCCAGACCAGATTGTCATGCAGGACCTTATCTAAAATTCATGCAGATGGTGTCGAACACACTGCCTTCATCAGTCCTCCAGATCAGTCTTCAAATGATCTCTATTTGTATACCATAAATACCTCACACACCCTCATCATTCCACTGGTGCCATGTGGAATATCCTTTGGATAATACACTTCTGCTTGTCTGCTGGGAATAATTCCCCTCTGCTCGCACATTGCAAGAAGATAATAAATAAGATCTTGGTAAGCAGATAGCACTGGGGTAAATTTAAAACTGCTCACCAGCGACTTGCGACTAACTCTAACTTTGAAATGGACGGTCTGTTTTCCTGAACAGTACAAAGGATCACTCACAGCTTTCTTTCTCATAATAAACGCACTGAATGCTCCCTGGAAGAACCTCCCTCATGTTCGCTGCAGGTCATCTATTTTAAATTAAAAATTCGTGACATGTTTCGGCTGCAAGGAATAATGACAGAAATGCCTTCTGTCCCGCAGATTGGGAGAAAAAAAATGCTTGTACACTGTGATGAATGCAGCTTCGTTTCAGTTCTATAGAAACAGATGTTCTACATTTCAATATGCTCTGATCAGGGTTACCATTCATGTAATTAGATGCGGAGAGTAATGTCTGTTTTATGTGGTATGTGTCTTATTTTTGTTTGATGTTTACAATTTTCATTGGACAATTGCTGCAGTTCATATTCCATGTTTATTTTGCAAATTTGCCTCCTAGCTGCATTTGAAGCTCGAATAATCATTTTTTTTAAAATCGAATGACTTCCACCTACTATGGGCAAGAGGTGTCTTCCACAATTATGTGATTTCCACTCACTGCTTGAATATCCTAAAGGATCTCTTGCATTGGCAAAGTGAAACGTGAACATTTATTGCCTCAACCTTTTCCTCCTCCCTGTCTCCCTCGGTCTCTCCCCTTTGTGCAACACAATTCACACACCTTTGTCTTTTTGAACAGGCACAAACAAATGTTCTCTTCCTCATTCTCTTGCGTGCAATCCTTCCCCTTTTCCTGCCTCTTTCCCGGAGGATGGGCTGCATCTTGGTCTCAGTTTGTCAGTATTAAGGTGGAACAGTGTGCATTAGGGTCTTTACACTGCAATCGCGGTATTTTACCGTTATGAAGTGCTTCCCCAATGCCGCCATTCATCATTCGCACTGGAATGACCTAGAAATCTCAGTTTCAGTCCATCATTTTAAACAACATACCAGCATTCTGTGAACAAAAGGGGCAGGATGTGTAAGTGAATAGCTTCAGTGTCTGCATCTAATGTCATGTATAACATACCGTATTTGACAGCATGTTAAACCCACTTGTTTTTCCCATAAAATGGCTCAAAAATATTCCCCCGGTTTTCTATGCCAGTTTGAAATTAGGATAAAAATGGTGAGACCATGGGAAAAAAATGCACACAATTCAATATGGGAAAATCTACTGCAAGTATTGATTGAGAGAAGAGGATTGCAAACTTGATATTTCCTGGAGTAAGTTTATTATCTGCATAGTGGATGACCATAGTGGATTCACACCTTCAGGTTAGGGTTAGGTATGGGATCTAGGATAGGGTTAGGTGTTGGGTTCAGGTTAGGGATAGGTGTTGGGTTCTGGTTAGGGTAAGGAATGGGATTTAGTTTTGGGTTAGGCGTGGGGTTTCAGGGAAGGGTTGGATTAGGGTTAATAACATATAACCATATAACAGTTTACAGCGCAAAAACAGGCCATAACGCCCCTTCAAGTCTGCGCTGGGATCTGGGAGTGATAATTGAGGTGTGTGGAGCTAATAGTAATTTGCTGAACACTGATGGAAAGTTCAGCAAGTTCACATAGTTAATAACTACTCTTTTTGGGGTTATTGAACCAGACATAGGGAGTTATTCTATTCATGGGCAACGGGTTGTGGCCTTCTCTACATTGTTGGCTAGAAAAGCCATCTTATTCAAATGGAAAGACTCTAGACCTCCAACATTGTTTCAATGTTTCTCTCATATTATGTTAGTGTTAGGGTTAGTTTGTCAATATGTGGGCAGCAGGATAATCATCCCTCTTGTGTTCACTGGTTTCCCCTCTTGGGGCTTCTGAGTCACAATGAACTGCCACTTTGGGTTGACCCATGCTTTCATTACACTGTGTATGTTTCTAGCTCCTGCTGGGCCTTTTTCTTCTCTGGTGGGTTTTCCTCACTGCCTCGTGTCTGAGTCTGTTGTGGGGTTTTAGGATTGTCAATATGCGGGCAGCGGGATAATCATCCCCCTTGTGTTCACATATTTCCCCTCTCTGGGGTTCTGTGTCACTCTGAACTGCCACTTTGTGCTGGCCCATGTTTTCATTACACTGTGTCTGTTTCTAGCCTCTGTTGGCCTGCTTCGCAGCCCACAGCAACAGAGAGCAGGCAGCAGTCTGCCAGGGCAGAGCGGGACAGTGGGCCTCGGGAGAGAGCAGGCAGTGGATCGCTGGGACAAAGTAGCTCAGTGGGCTTCGGGAGAGAGCAGGCAGTGGACCTCTGGAACAAAGTAGCTCAGTGGGCCACAGGAGAGAGCAGGCAGCAGACCGTCAGGTCAGAGGAGGACAGTAGGCCTCAGGAGAGAGCAGGCAGCAGATTTCCAGAACAGCAAACCACTGGAGAGAGCTGGCAGCAGACTCCCAGGACAGACCAGGACAGTGGGCTGCGGGAGAGGGCAGGCAGCACTAAAAAATTTCAGTACACAATATACTAAGAAAATTACGGTATAGAATACATATCATGATCTGAACTGTTCCTGGAATGCCTGCAGTGAAGTTTACACAGGAGGCATTCCGTGAAAATGACTAAGGGTCTAAGAGGAAAAGAGTCGGAACTGGAATGGCACCCACTCGGTTATTTCCCGGAACACAGCGGTAATGTAAAAGACATATATGTTTGCGAAAATATTTTCGACAGCTGGAGACTTTGAGGTGATGAAATTAGAGTTTGATGTTATACACATGAAAACAGTGTACAGATGACTCAAAATGCTTTCTTGCTTCAGTCACATAGATACATAAGAAATACTTGGGGAAATATTATTAATTAAAGGGCAGCGTGGTTAGCGTAGCAGTTAGCACAATGATGTTACAGCCCCAACGAACTAGGTTCGAATCTTGTGCTGTCTATCAGGAGTTTGTACGTTCTCCCTGTGTCTGCATGGGTTTTCCCCGGGTGTCCCCGGTTTCTTTCCACCCTCCCAAACATGCAGGGGTTGGAAGTTAATTGGATGCAATTGGACAGTACAGGCTCGTAGGCTGGAAGGGCTTATTACCGTGCTGCATGTCTAAATTTAAATTACCTCAACTTGGCTGCACTACCATGGTCAGAAAACTGATGGCCTTGTCATTGATATGACCAGTCTTACTGAAATGCGGTGGCCATGGAAGTGAGGAACCAGTGAGCTGTCTCCTGACCATCTGGCTTCCCCTAATGTAGAGCAAGCAACAATTACACCACGATCATCGGTGCATTGGCATAGCATTGGAAACAATGAAGGAGGCCGTCTAGTTCCATCTTATGCACTACGTGGCCCAAGCTCTAATGAAAGACTGGCTGATTCCCCTTGTTAACTTCATGCCAAAATTAGGAAGGGCACAGGCCTCCAGGAAAGATGTGATTCAGTTATGGAGTTGTACAATACTGAACGAAGCTCTTTGGCACATCATGGCAATGTTGACCATTCACTTGTCTATCCTAATTTCAATCTAGAACCTTTGCTTTGGCCAGTGGTAGAATTGACAGTGAAGATTAAGGAAAGCTAACTCTAATAAACGTGCTCCCAGAGAAGAAACTACTGGAACCCAGTTAATCTTAACTAATGCCCTATATTGATAAATTAGAGTATGGAGATGATGGGCTCCAAGGCATTGTTGACTCCTGCACTGAAGCAAAGCCCTTTCACAAATCACCCTGAATATGAAGATTCTTGGCCAGCCAGCCTCTGTTCTGCAACACTGCAGGGCAACAATAAAAATCCATGGTGAGTTTGTGCATGGGACGTAGTGACCGGCTTATGGGAAACAAAGTATCAGAACAGAGATCCATGAGGGTCCTGGCAACCATATAACCATACAATAATTATAGCACGGATACAGGCCAGTTCAACCCTTCTAGTCCATGCCAAACACATTCTCCCACCTAGACCCATTGATCTGCATCCAGCCCGTAACCTTCCATACATCTCTCTCCATATACCTATCAACTTTTCCTTATCGAGCCCACATCTACCACTTAGGTTGAAAGCTCATTCCACATTCCCACCACCTGCTGAGTAAAGAAATTCCCCTTTGTTTCCCCTATACTTTTCCCCTTTCAATCTCAATTCATGTTTGAATCACCCCCACTCTCAATGGAAAAAGCCTGTCCACATTGACTCTATCTGTCCCCCACATAATTTGAAATATCTCTATCAAATCACCCCTCAATCTTCTATGCTGCAGGGAATAAAGCCCCAGCCTGTTTAACTTTTCCCTGTAACTCAAACCCTGAAACCCAGGCAACATTCTTGTAAATCTTCTCTGCACTCCTCTCTCTATTTTGTTGGTATCCTTCCTATAGTTCAGTAACCAAAACTGCACACAATGCTCCAAATTTACCCTTACCAATGCTCTATACAACTTCAACATGAGATCCCAATTCCTGTACTCAATTCTCTGATTTATGAAGCCAACATACCAAAAGCTTTCTTCACCTATCTATATGTGACTCCACTTTCAGGAAATTATGTACCAGAATTCCTAAATTCCTTTGTTGTACTGCACTCCTCTATTGTCTACCGTTTAATGTGTATAGCCGTTGCTGATCATTCCTACCAAAATATAGCACCTCACACTTCTCAGTATTAAACTCCATCTGCCATTTTTCTGCCCTCTATTCTAACGGACCTTTATCCCACTCCAACCTCAAACTGCAAATGATGAGCATGGCTCTCAAAGGGTATTGGGTGCCGATGACTTCCTGATCTATCCTGGGTTCAGAACCAGGGGCCAAGGAGGGTGACATGGATATTGGAGCTCGGGTTCACCTCTGGACACTGACAGGAGACCGTGCGGCTACAGAGGTCATGGGGGAGCAGGAGGTGGCAACTTCGGAGCACTCGATGTTTCCTTGGCTTGATAGGGGGATTTGAGCTTGTAATGTGTCTTTGTATGTCTTGACAGGGAAAACACAGGAAAAAAGATATTTGTGTGTTTTGGATGCATGACAATAAATTGAATCTTGAATTTCACCATCAACCATCTACCTCTCTTAATTTCTGGCTCCTGATTTATGGAGGTAAATGAGATTTGTGTAAAATAGCTGGTCGATGTTCAACGTGCCTTTCCATAAATCAGGAGTCATCAATCAACAGAGACAGACAGTTGATGGTATCATTCACAACCTGCTGTGCACCAACTTATCGAAGGGAAGGTTGTTCAAAGACAAAGGCAACAGGCTGGCATTAAACCTGTCGGGTTTACTTAGAAGTAGTGATGCTTGCCGTAAGGGGCTCTTCAAAGCATTATGGAAGTGATAAGGGTGAGTGTAAAACCCTGCAAAAGGTAGTGAGCACAGCCCAGTACATTACAGACAAAACCATCCCCACATTTGAGGATATCTGCAGGGAACACTGCCATCGGAGAGCACCGGCAATCTTCAAGGATCCACATCATTCAGCACATGTTCTGTTCTCGCTGCTACCATCAGGAAAGAAGTATAGGTGCCACGACTCACATTATCAGGTTCAGGAACAGCTGCTACCCCTCCACCATCAGACTCCTCAACGACAAACTCAATCAGGGACTCATGTAAGGACTCTTGTGCACTTTATTGATTTTTTTCTCTCTGTATTGCAGTTTGTTTACACTTCTTTATTTATTTACATGTGCATTTTAAGTACAGTTTTTCTTTTTCATTACCAATAAATGGTAATTCTGCCTTGCACCCAGAAAAGAGAATCTCAAGGTTGAATATGTTGTCGTGTATGTACTCTGACCGTAAAACTGAAATGAGAAAATACGATGAGTTTATTGTCATACACATTGTACAATGTATATCTGAACTGAAGTTCTTACTTGCTGCAGCTGAAAATATAGTTTGTAAAAAAAAACTACTAGAATATTCTTAATTGAATTAAAAATAAATAAAAATGAAAAAATAGATATTCACAATTATCCAGTGCAAATTAAAAGTGACATCAAAAGTGCAGACAGTCTTTTTGTTGAATTGGAACAGTCCCAAGCCTCTTTCAAATAGCAGCACGTGAGTAACCCTCCTGGGACTCGGGTGCGATTACTGGGGAAAAGGTGCTGGAAGCACCATACAAATCATGGGGGAATCTACCCGTGGGAGGGGGTTCCTGCCCCCGCAGTGACACATCATGTACTCACCAGAAGTACTGCTGGATGTTCGAATGCTGGCTACCCCAGTGACGCACGTACACAAGCGCTGATGTCACCAGAATAAGTGGATCAGCCATTTTCCTTCACAAATCTCCCATGGACGAAACTTGGGTAAGTTTAATCAGGTTCCCTGACTACCTCTGAGGTGGGTCAGGGACCTGGTTGGGGTTGGACCCTTTCAAACTGCCGCGTAACTGAGGCGCTAACCGTGCAAATTGCCCGGTTAACCTCATTTTACACGGCAGTTTGAAAGGCCCTCCTGACTAGTGTAACAACGGTTCAAGAGCCTGTTCTTGAACCTGGATGTGCTAGACTTCAGCCTTCTGCCCGAGGGTACATCAAGCTCAAGGTTCTTTTATTGTCATGTAATAATACCCAAGGAAAGTTAAATGCACAAAATATGTTAACTTTTGGCAAATAAAAAGCCACCATGAGCATTGCCCGGCACGCCCAAAAATAAAAGAAAGAGAACCATATGAGACACTAGGCCCTTTCAAACTGCCTTGTAAAATGGGGTAAGCCTGGTCAAAATTTACCACAGACCTACCTCATCAGGGAACCCAGTAAACTTACCCAGGTGTCCTTCTCTGCCTGTTTGAAAGGAGAAATGGCTCACTCGGTTACTCTAGAATTTTAAACAGAAAGGGAACGGAAAGGACACAGGGAAGGGGGGTTCCCCATGTCTGTGTCACTCACCACATCATCACAGGGGCGGGATCCCCCTTAAATTGCCAGGTTGGCGATTTAACAGGTAGGTTAAGCTGCTATTTGAAAGGTGCAGGAGGCACAGACACAACCCAGTAACCTCACTCGGGTCCCGGGGGGGGGGGGGGGGGGGGGGGACTTCCCGGGTGCTGCAATTTGAAAGTGCCAACTGAGTGTCCGTGGATTCGCTTCCAGTGCCCCATAGCTTCTGCAGCCGCGCAGACTCCCGTTCAATCCATCAGCAGCCCGATCTCCAGATCCAAAACTCCAATATGATCAGGAAATTTTCAGCACCCGAAGTCCTTTGGGAACCCTTCTTGCCCTCAGCACCCTCTTGAATCCTGGTTCCAATACTCATGAGCCGGTCTCCAGAACAGACTAATGTGAGTCCTTTGATTGTAATGAGAACAGGTTGTGGACAGGGTGATGTTGCCTTCTTGAGGCACAGTCTCAAACAGATGACTTAACTGGAGGGGAGGCCAGAGCCTATGATGGACATTTGCTATGTTCTGGAGCCTTCTGTGTTCCTGGCCATTTTAATTCCCAAAGCAGCCTGTGATGCAACCAGCCAGTACACTTTCCACAGTGCAGCTGTAGAATTTTGTACACACGTCGACAAATGGTTGAATGGTCTTGAAATCTTCCAAGTTCATTAAGGAAATTGATGGCAGTGTTCTGTCGGGGGCTAACATTGAGAATCTGATCAACCACCACCCACCCGCATTCTTAAGCAAATTATCTGCTCCAAGTCCTGTCACTGCCAGAATTTAACAGGTTAACAACTGAAGTGACATTTTCAAAACTCCATGGCATTCCTGGCTTGTGCGCTCTCTAAACGGACGAGGAACTTCTGGGAAGGTACTGAGGAAATTGGGTCAGCATAACTGGGAGCATGTAAGGGGTGTATACAGACTGCAGAAGGAGTGCACATCATCCCAAACAGCCCTAATCACCTGTCCTGTTCGGTACCATTTACCTCACCAATAGCAGTGTCCACAGATCCTGCATTGGACACTTCAGCCACCACTGAACCCATGGAAATGGAGGGGAAGTGAGTCTTCTGTCCTGAAGGCCTGCCCAAGAACAAGCAGTATCTTTAATAAAAGAATCTTATCTGTGTACTTTTCTTATCCATCCGCTTTTAATAATAATTCAACAATAAAAAGCACAAACCAAATCATTTTAAATGCAAATGTTAAAATCCAGAACAAAGACCGATGCTGTAAGAACACAGCATGTCAAGGAGCAAATGTGTAACATCCCAATATGTCAACTTACACCTTTTGTCTCCACAAATGTTGCTTGACCACTGAGCTCTTCCAGTATTTTGCTTTTGTGACTGAATCTTTTTACCAGTTAAGTTGGTCAATTCTGGGTAAATGATAACTTTCAAATGTGTTTAAAAACTTTAAATGCTGCTGAAAAGTGCTGGTGAAACTCAGTAGGTCACACAGCATTCTTTATGGCAAAGATGCCTAACCAACGTCTTGGGCCTGAGCCCTTCGCCAAGATCTACCCTGATGGAGTTTGTCATTGAGGAGTCGGATGGTGGAGGGATAGCAGCTGTTCCTGAACCTTGTGGGATGAGTTTTGTGGCACCTGTACCTATACTTTTGTGTGTTAAACTACAATCACAGCTTTTGCAGACTTCCTTATTTAACTTTAAAGATTGCTTCCTTGTGCTTTTAATGACGTCCAATATGAAGCTCCTTGTTGGCTGAATAATGGAGATAATGAAGCTGAATTTAGAATGAAGATTGAGAATCTGGCTGGGTGGGGCAAGAACAAGAACCTTTCAATGTCAGCAAGACCAAGGATCTTATGGTGGACTTCGAGAGGGGAAGGCCGAGGGTCTTCATTGATGGGATGGAGGTAGAGAGGGTTAATTCCTTGAAGTTCCTGGGTGTCCATGCCGCCAGTACATTGAAGTAACTGTGAAGAAGGCACACCAGTCCTTCTACTTTCTTTGAAGTCCAATGCATGCCTTCAAATACTCTATCTAACCTCCATTAGTGTACTGAAGATATTGTACTGACTGGTTGCATCACAGCCTGGTTTTGGTAATTTGGTTTAAAACAACCAAAATGCCAGAGGAACTCAGCTGGTCTTTTCAGCATCCATAGGAGACAAAGATATATTGCCAACATTTCAGGCCTGAGCCCTTCTTCAAGGGAAAATCAGAAAAGGCAGAAGCCGGATATATCAGAAAGTCTCAGAATTCAAACAGTGGGGGAGGAATCCAGACCAACAACAGGTGTTAATTGGATGTGATAAGGAACTAGGTAGCATTTATCATGTCTGTGCAAACAGAGACAGGGAATGGAGAGACGATGGGGAAAATGGAAGGGGGGGGGAGGGGGGAGAGGGTTTAATGAAAGCCAGAGAAGTCAATATTAATGCCATCTGGTTGGACGGTGCCCAGTCGGAAGATGAGATGTTGTTCTTCCAATTTATGGGTGGTCTCTCTCACTCCAGCAGTGAGCAGACATACCGGCAAGGGAATGGGATGGAGAATTCAAATGGGTGACCACAGGGAGATAATGGGTATTTTTGGATGCCCAGGAACACAGAAGGAAACAGAAAGTGGTAAACCTAGCCAGGTCCTCCCACACATTGAAGACATGAGGAATGCGTGTATAGACATAAATCATAGGGTTTTGCGTAATAAAAATTTTCTCAGGTGCATTTATTTTAACGCAAGGAGTATTGTTAGAAAGGTTGATGATTATGATGTTACTGCTATTAGTTAGACTTGGTTGGAGGAGGGGCAGGATTGGCACCTTAATGTTCCGGGGTTCCATTGCTTCAGACGTGATAAAAGTGGCATTGCTAGTCAGGGAAAATATCTCAGCTATGTGAAGTCAGGACAGCCAGGATGGTTTGTCTACAGAGGCCATATGGGTGGAGTTGAGGAAGGGGAAAGATGTGACCACACTGATAGGTTGTATTATAGACCACCCAATGAAGAGAATTGGAGGAGCAAATCTGTAGAGAGAGAGCAGACCGATGTAAGAAGCAGAACATTGTGATAATAGGATAATAAATATTGACAGGGACTCTCATACTGTAAAAGGCCTGGATGGCTTGGAGTTTGTCAAATGAGTTCAGGAAAGTTTTCTAAATCAATATATAGAGATACCAATGAGAGAGGATCCAGTACTTGATCTCCTTTTAGGGAACAAGACACGTCAGGTGACAGATGTATGTGTAGGTGAACATTTTGGGTCCAATGATTATAATGTCATTAGCTTCAAGTTAATTATGGAGAAGGATAAGTCTTGTCCTTATGTTGGGAATCTAAATTGGAGGAAGGGAAATTTTGTGGAAATGAGAAAGGATCTTGGAAGAGTGGATGGGGATAAGTTCTTAAGTAAGTAGATGTCCTTCAAAGGCAAAATCTTGAGAGTGCAGTGTTTGCATGTTCCTGTTTGGATTAAAGGCAAAATTAACATGTATAGAGAACCCTGGTTTTCAAGGGATATTGGTGATCTGGTTAAGTAGAAGAGGGAGGTGTATAGCAGGTAAAATCAACAAGGAGCTAATGAGTACAGAAAATACAAGAAAATAATCAAGGAAATCAGGAAGGCATAAAGAAGACATGAGGTTGCTTTGACAGATAATGTGAAGGTAAACCCGAAGGGTGTCTGTAAGTATATTAAGAGTAAAAGAATAATATGGAATAAAATTGGTCCCCTAGAGGATCAGAATGGTTGTCAATTTATGGAGCCTCTCGTAATGGGGAGATGTTAAATTGTTTTTTTTTTCACCAGTATTTACTCAGGAAACTGGCATCGTGCATAAGGAAGGAAGGGAAACGGGGGTGTGGCAAGATGGCGTAGAAGAAAGACGTATGTTCCACCTTTCCCCAGCTGGATTATTAAATACCCGATTTTAAGAAGTATAAAAGTAGTTAAAAATAATATTTACAGTTTTTTGAATAACAGTGATTCACCATGGTTACCAATGTGAAGAAATCTAAAACTCAATTTCAGAAGAAATTACCATATAAAAGTGTAGATGAACTGAGGATTACCTGTACAGCTGAATCCACAGAGTCGTTGTTGGGAGCCTCCAAGCCTCAGAGGACTCCTGCCCGTTCAAGCTTGACCTCGGTGCCGATCCTGCAAGATTGCACCGGTATTCTAGTGAGTTCAGTCGTAGCTGGCCAGCGTGCACGTGAAGCCGTGCGCACGGGCGGCCCGACCAACAAAGGGGCCCGTGACCCCGCGACATTGCTGGGTGGCCCTGGAACGCACAGTGTAGCGTCGGAGGACGCTCCTGCACGTCCAGCGGTTCTGCCAGGCATGCACGGGGCATCCCGGGTCTGTGACCTTTTGGAGAAAGTGTGGGCTGTGGGGGAGCTGGGGCGCTGGCGTCAGGTGTCCAAACATGCAGGGACCTACAGTGACTGAAGGAGAAGAGGAATTTACCTTATTGGAATTAGCCCAGGAGGAGGAGCCTGTAGTTAAAGAAGGTAGACCTCAAAAAGTGGCGATGGAATCTGGATTGTACTCAGTAAGGGATTGCTTCCCAAATGGATAAAATGTCAAAACAAATGTCAACTCAAATAACCCAAGGATTAATGGAGGTGAAAACAAAAATGAATATTTTATGTGATGAAATGTCAACTATGAAACAAGATATAACTGTAGTTAAGAGTGATATTAACAGATGTATAAAATTGGTTGATATTGTACAAGATCATTTTTTAAAAATTGAAACAGCCTTTTCTGAGTGTCAAAATCAGGTGGAACACAATAGAGAAAAAATGGAAAAAGTGGAAGGTTCTTTTGTAGATTGGGGGATTCAAAAAAGGGATTTATTGAACAAGATTGATTCATTGGAAAATCAAAGCTGGAGAAATAATGTGAAAATAGTTGGTCTTCCAGAGGTCATTGAAGGTTCTGATCCAATAAAATATTTTAAGCATTGGATCCCAGAGGTACTGAGTTTTTTCCTGAAGGTTTGGAACTGGATCGGGCCCATAGAGTGTTGAAGAAAAAAACACTTCCAGGACAAACATCGAGGGCAGTTTTGATTCACTATTTGAAATATCAAGATAGAGAAATTATTTTATGAATGGCGGTACAGAAAGCAGCAGAATCAGTCTCCATTAATGGTTCAAAGTAACAGAGTGTTTTTTATGCCGATTTAAGTCAAGAGGTTATTAGAAGACGACGGGAATTTAATTTGGCTAAAGATGTCTTATGGCGAAAGGGCTATAAGTTTGCTTTTCGTTATCCTGCAATTTTGAACGTTTTTTATGGAAACTTTCAATCTCAATTTTTTTGACAACAATCACGATGCCTTTGTTTTTGCTAATTCATTGCCAGAATTGCAAAGAAATAGGCGGTCTTCACCATTGTATCCCAAGAAGAGTGTAAACAGAAATGGGAATGGGTATGGAAAGAATGAAAAGAAAGAAAAGCTGACACAAAGTCTTCTTGACATTGAAGATCCAGAACAATCACTGGGCTTGGAATCATTGGGTTGAATGTATTTACTATATTTGGTTGTTCTTAATTACATAATGAAATGTACTTGGTGGGGGGGGGGGGGGTGGATGATACTGAAAGATTTGACTGTCATCTACCATTAGTGGGCTTACCACACCCAGATTTTTAGGGTGGTAAAAAACTACCTTTGGGTGGTTTTTTTTATTTTTGGGATTTTTTTTGTTTATTGAGGGGTGTGTTTTTTTTTTGCTTTTGAAGAATTATAAAGGGGAGTGTTATTTTATAGAATGTAAATATATTAGTAGTTAGTAAAAATGTCTAATTTGAATTTTGCAACTTTTAATGTTCAAGGATTAAATAATACAATTAAGTGAAAGAGGGTTTTGGCTTATATAAAAAAAATGAAAATTGATATTGCCTTTTTACAAGAAACACATTGGACCAAAAAGGAACATTTGAAATTGAAAAGAGATTGGGTTGGACATGTGTTTTCTTCTTCTTTTAATTCTAAGGCAAGAGGGGAGGCAATTTTGATTCATAAAAAATTACCATTTGAATTGGAATCTTCAGAGGGAAATGTAGGTAGAGTTTTACGGATGAACTGTAAAATCTTTGCTGAATCTTGGACTTTGCTTAATCTTTATGTGCCTAATATAGATGATGAGCAGTTTATTTCAGAAGCTTTTTTATTGTTAACTCAAGTTAATGAAAATATTTTAGTTGGGAGAGATTTTAATTGTGTTTTGGAACCTTTATTGGACAGAAATCCGAAGAATATAAGGAAATCAAAGATGGCAATACAAATCAATGCATTGATGAAAGATTTAAATTTGTTAGATATTTGGAGAAAGGTTAATCCTACAGAGAAAGATTTTTCTTTTTATTCATCATGACATGATTCGTTTTCTAGGATTGATTTTTTTTGGTATCAGCTCACCTACAGGTGTGGATTAAATTGTCAGAACTGTAAGCTGAATATAAAAGTAGAGTTCTATCAGACCATTCATTATTACTTTTTTCCTGTGAAAGTTCAAAAGTGGTACGTTCATCACATGGATGGAGGTATAATGCAATATTACTGAAAAAAACAGAGTTTGTTACTTTTGTAAAAGAGCGTATCTCTTTATTTTTGACTGAGAATATTAATTCTGTGGATAGTCATTTTGTAGTATGGGACGTGTTAAAAGCTTATTTGAGGGGACAGTTTATTAGTTAAGAAACAATATATGGCAGAAAGTTTGATGTTGGAAAATCAGATTGCTGAGTTAGAGAAAGATTTTCAGAAGGATGTGACCGAAGACAAAAAAGCTGCATTGGCGAAATTGAAATTATGCTATAATACTTTACAAACTTATCAGTTTGAGTGTTTAATTAATCGATCTAAACAACGTTATTATGAGTTGGGAGAAAGAGCTCACAAGGTATTTGCTTGGCTATTGAATGCAACAGGCATCTCAGACTATTAATGTCATTGAAAAGAATTCAATAATTACCTATAAGCCTCAGGAAATTAAGGATCAGTTTTATTCATTCCATCAAAATTATATACTTCTGAGGGGAAGCAAGATAATGGTTCTATTGAATTTTATTTATCTAAATTAAGGTTACTGGCATTAGATGAGAAAGATATTCAGGAACTAGAATCTCCATTTACAGATTTTGAAATCAAGGAAGCTATACAGGAAATGCCAAATGGAAAATCCCCAGGGGATGATGGATTTCCTGTGGAATTTTATAAAAAATTTTATGCTGATTTATCTAATGTATTTGGAGATGTGTTAAAACAAGTTACTGAAGAACAGAAGTTGCCAGAATCTTGTTCAAGTGTTTAAATAACTGTTATTCCAAAAAAAAGATAGAGATCCATTGAAAGTGTCTTAATATAGACCTATTTCTTTATTAAATGTAGATTATAAAATTATAGACAAAGTATTACCTCATAGACTTGCTATGTACTTACCTAAGTTGATACATACTGATCAAACAGGTTTTATTAAGAACAGAAATGCATCAGATAATGTTCTTTGATTAATTACTTTGGTCAATGCATACAGAAAGCAGCGTAGATTTGAGGTCTAGGTTGCACTAGATGCAGAAAATGCTTTTGATAGAGTTGAATGGGATTTTTTATTTAAGGTGTTAGAAAAGTTTAAATTCGGCGCCTGCAAGCTCACACCAAGACACAAGAGCAACTTGTCCGTGAATTACTCTTTGCAGACGATGCCACTTTAGTTGCCCATTCAGAGCTAGCTCTTCAGCGCTTGATGTCTTGTTTTACGGAAACTGCCAAAATGTTTGGCCTGGAAGTCAGCCTGAAGAAAACTGAGGTCCTCCATCAGCCAGCTCCCCACCTTGACTACCAGCCCCCCCCACATCTCCATCGGGCACACAAAACTCAAAACGGACAACCAGTTTACCTATCTCGGCTGCACCATTTCATCGGATGCAAGGATCGACAACGAGATAGACAACAGACTCGCCAAGGCAAATAGCGCCTTTGGAAGACTACACAAAAGAGTCTGGAAAAACAACCAACTGAAAAACCTCACAAAGATAAGCGTATACAGAGCCGTTGTCATACCCACACTCCTGTTCGGCTCCGAATCATGAGTCCTCTACCGGCATCATCTACGGCTCCTAGAACGCTTTCACCAGCGTTGTCTCTGCTCCATCCTCAACATTTATTGGAGCGACTTCATCACCAACATCGAAGTACTCGAGATGGCAGAGGCTGACAGCATCGAATCCACACTGCTGAAGATCGAACTGCGCTGGGTAGGTCACGTCTCGAGAATGGAGGACCATCGCCTTCCCAAGATCGTGTTATATGGCGAGCTCTCCACTGGCCACCGAGACAGAAGTGCACCAAAGAAGAGGTACAAGGACTGCCTAAAGAAATCTCTTGGTGCCTGCCACATTGACCACCGCCAGTGGGCTGATATCGCCTCAAACCGTGCATCTTGGTGCTTCACAGTTCAGCGGGCAGTAACCTCCTTTGAAGAAGACCGCAGAACCCACCTCACTGACAAAAGGCAAAGGAGGAAAAACCCAACACCCAACCCCAACCAACCAATTTTCCCTTGCAACCGCTGCAACCGTGTCTGCCTGTCCCGCATCGGACTTGTCAGCCACAAACGAGCCTGCAGCTAAGGTAGACATTACCCCTCCATAAATCTTCGTCTGTGAAGCCAAGCCAAAGAAGAAGAGGTTAAAGCTTTATATACGAACCCGATTGCTAGGGCAGTGACAAATGGTCCGATTTCTTTACTATTTAGTTTGACTCGTTCAACTTGGCAGGGCTGTCCATTGTCACCAGCCTTATTTGCATTGGCTATTGAACCATTAACTCAGACTATTAGACAAAATGATGAAATTAGAGGGATGAAGGTTATGAATGAAGAATATAAGATTAATTTATTTGCAGATGACGTATTGATATATTTGACAGAACTGGAACGGTCGTTGAAGCAGTTACAAGAGTGTTTGTCGAAATTTGGAGAATTGTCAGGATATAAAGTTAATTGGGATAAAAGTGAAATTTTACCAATTGGAATAGCAGATTATTCAGAATTTAAAATTATTACAAAATTAAGGTTAAAATTTGCTCGAGTGGCATTGTATAAACTTACATGTAAATATGCGTTAGGTGGACTTCATTTTCCACATTTTCAAAATTATTATGAAGTGGCCCAGTTGAAGTTTATTAGCAGATTGATGGATCTAGATCAACCTCCTAGTTGGGCTAAGGTGGAAATGGCGTGTATTTCTGAGGTCGAGGTACATGAATTTATGTTTCATTGGAATTTGAATTTGTTACAGGAATATAATATGACGGTATTGAAACATTTGTTAAAGATTTGGATTTAAAAAATAGGGTTTTGGGATCAAAAGATAAATTATCAATTTTAACCATTGTATAATAATCAGCTTATTTCTTTTTCAATGTTTAATAATTATTTAAAGAGTTGGGATTTTAAGGGTATAAAGAGAATACAGGATTGTTTTGAAGAGGGTCAATTTATTTCTTTTAATCAATTGAGAGAGATTTGATATATCTGTAAATTCTTTGTTTGAGTATTACCGACTTAGAGCCTTGGTGACTTAAATGGGAGAATGGTTTAGTGTTTATTTTTCCTGAAGATGATTGGGCGGATATGTATCAGGACCATGTAATCAAATTGACTAATGTAAGATATAGAATGGTTAATTATAATTTTTTACATCAATTATATTTGACTCCAGAGAAGCTGAAAAAATATGGGTTTAGTAATTCAGACTCATGTTTTAGATGTGATTCATGCATTGGAACTTTTTTACATGTTGTTTGGACTTGTATTAAAGTTCAACCATTCCGGCAAGGAATTAAAGTAGTTTTGGAAAAATTGTATAACTTTACATTACCTTTAGACCCAATGATTTTCTTGTTGGGTAATTTGATTTCATTGAGGGGATTGGGTTTGGATAAAATTCAAATTGCTTTTGTACGTTTGGTGTTATCAGTAGCACGTAAATGTGATGCGAGTACTTGGAAAGATAATACAGAGATTAATATATTACTTTGGCAAAATGAATTGAAAACTTGCATTGTTATGGAAAAAATTATTCCTTTTTTGTTAGCAAATGGTCTCCATATTTGGAATATATGCATTTAGATATACTTTGAATTCTTCAGCATGATGCTGAACCAAGCCATGAAAGACCTCAACAATGAAGACGCTGCTTACTTCCGGTACCGCACGGATGGCAGTCTCTTCAATCTGAGGCGCCTGCAAGCTCACACCAAGACACAAGAGAAACTTGTCCGTGAACTACTTTTTGCAGATGATGCCGCTTTAGTTGCCCATTCAGAGCCAGCTCTTCAGCGCTTGACGTCCTGTTTTGCGGAAACTGCCAAAATGTTTGGCCTGGAAGTCAGCCTGAAGAAAACTGAGGTCCTCCATCAGCCAGCTCCCCACCATGACTACCAGCACCCCCACATCTCCATCGGGCACACAAAACTCAAAACGGTCAACCAGTTTACCTATCTCGGCTGCACCATTTCATCACATGCAAGGATCGACAACGAGTTAGACAACAGGCTCGCCAAGGCAAATAGCGCCTTTGGAAGACTACACAAAAGAGTCTGGAAAAACAACCAACTGAAAAACCTCACAAAGATAAGCGTATACAGAGCCGTTGTCATATCCACACTCCTGTTCGGCTCCGAATCATGGGTCCTCTACCGGCATCACCTACGGCTCCTAGAACGCTTCCACCAGCGTTGTCTCCGCTCCATCCTCAACATTCATTGGAGCGCTTTCATCCCTAACGTCGAAGTACTCGCGATGGCAGAGGTCGACAGCATCGAGTCCACGCTGCTGAAGATCCAGCTGCGCTGGGTGGGTCACGTCTCCAGAATGGAGGACCATCGCCTTCCCAAGATCGTGTTATATGGCGAGCTCTCCACTGGCCACCAAGACAGAGGTGCACCAAAGAAAAGGTACAAGGACTGCCTAAAGAAATCTCTTGGTGCCTGCCACATTGACCACCACCAGTGGGCTGATATCGCCTCAAACCGTGCATCTTGGCGCCTCAGAGTTTGGCGGGCAGCAACCTCCTTTGAAGAAGACCGCAGAGCCCACCTCACTGACAAAAGGCAAAGGAGGAAAAACCCAACACCCAACCCCAACCAACCAATTTTCCCCTGCAGCCGCTGCAACCGTGTCTGCCTGTCCCGCATCGGACTTGTCAGCCACAAACGAGCCTGCAGCTGACGTGGACATTTACCCCCTCCATAAATTCCATAAATCTTCGTCCGCGAAGCCAAGCCAAAGAAGAAGAATTGTTCTTAACATTTATAATTTTTTTATATATAATTAATATTTTTGGCTCCCCTTAAGGGAGTTGGCTGAAGGGGTGGGATTGGATTTTTTTTTAATTTTATTTTTCTGTGTTTTTTTAACTTTTTTTTCTTGTTTTTTTTTTGGTAAAATCAATATTTATTTATTTATTTATTTATTTATTTTTTATTTTTCACACCATAAATCACATTAGCCATGATATACACTATTTCTTTTTCACACATATACAGTGACTTTTTCTCCCCCCCCCTCCTCCCAAGCCACCCCCCACCCCCCCCCCCCTCATCCATTTTAGGTATACAATCTAGGTTGCATTTAGCCAGTCAGACAATGTTGTCATTCAACAAAAATGCACCAGAAATTCTACTGAGTCCATTCTTTTCTTTCCTTCTCCTTCCATCAACTGAGGTAATGTTTGTCCCCGGTAGGTTTTCACTATTGTATTTAATGTAAGGCTCCTATACTTGTTCGAATATTTCAATATTATTTCTTAACCTATATGTTATTTTTTCTAATGGAATACATTTATTCATTTAAATTTAGTAGTTTCTTCCTTTTAATTTGGTTATGTATTCCATTAATATTTAAAGTCATATAGTTCAGCGTAGCCCTTTTATATTTTGTTTATCTTCTCTTTCCGTTTTTCCATCATTACCTTTCCTCCTTTTCCATTTCTGTTTTCTTATTTTCAACTCTTTATAAGACAACATTCCTACAACATCCAACATTTTCCTTATTCTCCTATTTCTATCTTATTTATCCCCAATCTCCCCTTCCCCTCCTGAGTTGTCCTTTATCCCTTGACGGACAACCACATCTCCCCTCTTCATTTGGATTTGCGAATCCACTGCAAGCGTCAACTGATTTTGCAGTGACCGCTATTTCCCCTCACCCCGCCCCCCCAGAAAAGATTTCACTTTTCATATGTCACAAAGGTCACTCTTTTAATTCCCTCCTTATTCTCTCTATTCCATTACCTTCCTTTATTAATTCTTGTCTATACTATCTATATTTTCCTCTAAGTACAGATACATTCACGTATGCACATTGTCTCTATTCACTCTTATACCTCTTTACCCGCATACATATCAATCGTGATCATTTTTACTCTCATTACCCGTCTTCATCCCTCAGTCTATTTTTGTCTTTACCCACATACATATCAATCGTGATCATTTTAACTCTCATTACCCGTCTTCCTCCCTCAGTCTATTTTTGTAATTGTTCTGCAAATTTTCGTGCTTCTTCTGGATCCGAGAATAGTCTGTTTTGTTGTCCTGGAATAAATATTTTCAATACTGCTGGATGCTTTAGTATAAATTTATACCCTTTCTTCCATAAAATCGCCTTTGCTGTATTGAACTCTTTTCTCTTCTTTAGGAGTTCAAAACTTATATCTGGATAAATGAAGATTTTTTGCCCTTTATACTCCAGTGGTTTGTTGCCCTCTCTTACTTTTTCCATTGTCTTCTCCAGTACCTTTTCTCTTGTAGTATATCTTAGGAATTTTACTACAATAGATCTTGGTTTTTGTTGTGGTTGTGGTTTAGAGGCCAATACTCTATGTGCCCTTTCTATTTCCATTTCTTGCTGTAGTTCTGGACATCCTAGGGTCTTAGGGATCCACTCTTTTATAAACTCCCTCATATTCTTGCCTTCTTCATCTTCCTTAAGGCCCACTATCTTTATGTTATTTCTTCTGTTATAAATTTCCATTGTATCTATTTTTTGAGCTAGTAGTTCTTGTGTCTCTTTAGTTTTTTTATTAGATTCCTCCAATTTCTATTTTAAGTCTTCTACCTCCATTTCTGCTGCTACTGCCCGCTCTTCCATCTTGTCCATTTTCTTTCCCATTTCTGTTAAGGTCATCTCTATTTTATTCATTTTCTCTTCTGTGTTGTTTATTCTTTTTCTTAAATCCTTAAATTCCTGTGTTTGCCATTCTTTAAATGACTCCATGTATCCTTTAATAAGAGAAAGTATATCCTTTATCTTGCCTTTCTTTTCTTCTTCTATTTCACTGTACTCTTCCTCTTCCTCTTCTTCTTCCTCTGGGTTGGCCATCTGTTGTTTCTTTGGTGCCCTTTCCTTCTCTTCTTTCTTGTTTCTATTGTCTTCTGTGGTCTCTTCTTGCTGCAGGTGTTCTGCAGCTGTCGTTGCCGGCTGTGGAGATCGACTCCCCAGCTGGTCCCCCCTCCCGTCAGTGTGTTTTTTTTCATTCGCATCGCGCATGCGCGGTTGCGCACTTTTACTCGGCTCAGCGAGCCATTTTTGTAGTCCATTATTTACCGACCTGAGGGAGCGGGTTTCTCTCTCCGCAGCGGGCCTCTTTGGACAGGTAAGGCCTTCACCTTTTTCCTCCTTTGTCTTCTCTTCCTCTCTTCTTACCGTTGCTTTCGATTTTTCTTTTTTTGTCGCCATCTTCTTTCCACCTTTATACTCACTTTTCTGTAACTTTTATTTCTGTGCCTTTGTGTTTTCCTTTGTTTTTCCCGACTTTTCTGGAGAGGGCTGGAGTTCACCGTCCGGCCACTACTCCATCACGTGGCTCCTCATCGGTAAAATCAATATTTGATTATTACTAGACTGTATGTTATGATTTTTCTATCTTTAAATAAAGTTTGAAAAAAAAGGAAGGAAGGGAAACAAACAGAAGAGTCATGGAACAGATGGAGATAAAGGAGAAGGTTCATGCTGCCTTACAGTGAATAAAGGTAGATAAATCCCCTGGGCTGGATATGATATTCCCTCTGACTTTGAGGGGAACTATTGTAGAAATTGCAGGGACCCTGGCTGATATATTCAAAATGTTCTTAGGTGAGGGGCCAGAGGATTGGTGGGTAGCTCATATTGTTCTGTTGTTTAAAAAGGGCTCCAAAATTGAACCAGGGAATTATAGGCCGGTGAGACTGACGTCAGTAGTGGATAAATTATTGGAAGGAGTTCTGAGAGACTGGACATATAGGTATTTGTACAGTCATGGGCTGATTAAGGGTAGTTAGCATGGCTTTGTGGGTGGTAGGTCGTGTTTAACAAATCTTGTAGAGTTTTTCGGAAAATGGATGAAGGAAAGGCTGTGAATGTTGTCTATATGGACTTTAGTAAAGAATTGGAGAGGTTGTAAACTGGATTTGAAATTGGCTGTGTGGGAGAAAACAGAGAGTGGTAGTAGATGGTTACTTCTCAGACTGGAGGCCTGTGACTAGTGGTGTGCCTCAGGGATCTGTGTTGGGACCACTGTTGTTTATTGTCTATATCAATGATCTGGATGATAACATGGTGAATTAGATCAGCAAGTTTGCTGATGACACAAAGGTAGGAGGCGATGTGGTCAGTGAGGAAGATTTTCAATACTTGCAGAGGGATCTGGACCAACTGGGAGAATGAGCAAAAATATGGCAGATAGAGTTTAATTCAGACAAGTGTGAGGTGTTTGGAAGGGCAAACCAAGGTAGGACAGGCACAGTAAATGGTCGGGCACTGAGGAATGTGGAGGAGCAAAGAGATTTGGGAATACAGATACATTATTCAGTGAAGGTGGCATCACAGGTGAACAGGGTTGTAAAGCATTTTAGCCTTTATAAATCAAAGTATTGAGTTTAGGAATTGGGATGTTACCATATGTTGAAGTTATTTAAGACGGTGGTGAGGCCAAATTTGGAAAATTATGTGCAGTTCTGGTCACCTAACTACAGGAAAGATATCAAAGATTGAAAGAGTGCAAAGAATGTTTACTAGGATGTTGCCAGATCTTCAGGAGTTGAGTTACAGAGAAAGATTAAACAGGTTAGAACTTTATTCCTTGGAGTGGAGAAAATTGAGGGGAAATTTGATTGAGATTTCCAAGATTTTGAGAGGTATCGACAGAGTGGATGCATGTAGGCTTTTTCCAGTTAGATTGGGGGAGATAAATTCAAGAGGTCGTAATCTTAAGATGGAGGGGGAAAGGTTTAGTGGGACATTGGGAGGAAGTTCACTCAGAGAGTGGAACAAGCTGCCATCTGATGTGTTTTTTTTCCCCAACAGCAATCAGGTTCTTGAGTCTCCCTGCCCTATCCTCACCCCGTAACCATAAACAAATCCAGGACTACCAAAAGATCTGACTCACTATTAAAACATTACTTTTTTTTGTTGTGACTGTGAATATTCATTTATCTCTCCTTTTCACAGAACATTACTGCACAATGCAGGCCCTTTGGCCCGCGATGTTGTGCCAACCCACGTATGCCTAACAAAAAAAAGGTTAACCCTCCTTACCTCGTAACCCTCTATTTTTCTTACATCCTGTCTCTTAGGTGCCCCTAATGTTCTAGCCTCAGCAAGGCATTCCAGGCCCCCACAACTCTCTGTATAAAAAAAACCCTTACACCTGATGTCTCCCCTAAACTTCCCTCCCTTCATTTTGTACATGTCCTCTAGGGTTTATATTTATATTCATTTTCTGTTTTGACCTATTGTGATCATTTAAGGTAGACTACTATCACAGTTAGTGTATCTTGTGTACCTGAGTGGTTGCAACAAGCAAGAATTTTGGATAATCTGTGCAGTCATTATTATATGACAATAAACTCATTACTCCTCAGCTAGCTGCAGTGCCGACAGTCACGAGAAACTCCTCAAGCTTCTCACTTCTGGTTCCAGATTTGGGCAGAATTATTTTTAATGCAATATCAAACCTGTGGAAGCTCACTCTGTACGTTTAAAATTCCAGGCTGACTCGCATCAGTTTTGAGCAATCCCATCTGGTCCGTCAGAGCAAACTGATACAAGACACCTGTTGTGAGGTTAATTGGCCATCGTAAATTCTCCCAGCATGTAGATGAGTGGGGAGTTGATGGGGGAATGTGAGGAGAACTCGTGTGAATGGGTAGTTGATGTTTGTCCTGGATGCCATTCACCATGATCTTTGATGCTGTACCCCTTTTTCCACTGGCACCTTGTCCCAGGAATTCATGGGGAATTAACCAGTTAAGGGTCCAGTGGAAAAGGAAAGCAATCAGCACGCCGGTGTTAAATGATGTCATTTCACGCCAAGGATTGATGGCCTCCACCCCTACTCATATCCCCAGTGTCAGCTGATGCCGGCGGGCCAATTAAACCAGCGGAAAAGGGACAACTTCCATCCATTCCATTCCATTCCATTCAAAGGTAGACTCTCCGATCCCCGGGGATGGGTTGGGTTCAATGGAAAAGCAGACAGTGTCCCGGTTAAAGGTGGCCCAGTGGAAACGGCACAAGTGGCTTCCCATCCTGGGACACTGCACGGCCAATTAACTGGGATGCCAGTGGAAAAAGGGCTTCTGATTCATAGAATCTCCCTGTTATTTTTGCCCTCATCTTTGTCAGCATTCAATCCACTGTAAACTGGATAAGCTCAGCCGTATTCTCCACCATTGAGTTCGTTAATTTATTTATCATTCGATTGATTAAGTACAACCCGGCAAAACCGTATTCTCCACCGTTCAGTGCAACACACTGCAAATACACATATACAGATAAATTATACATATGTACACTATATGTGTACAGATATTAAAATAAATAAATATTATTGTTAAATAGTAGAGTGACGGAGGGTGTGTGTGAACAGTTCATCAGTTAGTCTCACTGCCCGTGGGAAGAAGCTGTCCCTCAGCCTAGTGATGCGGGCTCTGATACTCCTGTATCTCTTTCCCAATGGGAGCATCTGGATGATGCTGTGTGCGGGGTAGAAGGGGTCCTCAATGATTTTGCATTCCCTCTTCATACAAGGATCATCAACTCAGATCATTCTCAATTGGATCAGATGCAGAATCTTTCAGATTTTCACAATTCCTAATATTTACATACTAAAACATAAACTGTGAATATCAGTGGAGACGAGGGGTTTGCATCCATTTCGTGCCCTATCATGACTTTGCATGCAAATTAAGTGGGTTGTCAAAGTGGTCACTGGTGTATTGTAAGAAGCACAGCATTTAACTACGTAGTCTCAGACTGTAATAGAATAACAGACATAGAATCAGGTTGAAATGATTGAGGGATAAGTATGATGCTTGCAGAAGATCCCTTCTCGCTGTACAAGGTATAATGAGACAATGAAACTTACATTGATGAAACTCAGTGGATGCTGCCCAGATGTTTGGCCAAGATTGACATCACGAAAGAAAATCCAGAGGTGTACGAACCAGTGATCATTGAGATATCAGAGGTGGAGAGGTTAAGTTCTTGGGAGTCACTATCTTGGAGGATCTTTCCTGGGCTCAATATGCTAATGGCATCATGAAGAGAGCACGTCAGCACCTCTACTTCCTCTGGAGTTTGCGGAGGTTTCGTATGACATTGGAAACCCTGGCAAATTTATATAGATGTGTGGTGACTGACTGGACCTGGACAAGCAGAGGGGACCTCTGCCAGAAGACTGTACTTTACATCAGCCAATCTCAATCTTTTATTGTCTGACAGGAGGCAGAGAGTCGGGATAAATGGGAATTTTTCAGGTTGGCAGAGAGTGGTAAGTGGGGTGCCGCAGGGGTCAGTGTTAGGCCCACAACTGTTCATCATTTACATTGATGACTTGGAGGAGGGGACAAAATGTGGTGTAGCCAAGTTTGCGGATGACACCAAATTGAGTGGAAGAGCAAATTGTAATGAGGATGTGGAGAGTCTGCAGAGGAATATAGTTAAGCTGGATGAGTGGGCAAAGGTCTGGCAGATGGAGTACAATGTTAGTAAGTGTGAGGTTATCCACTTTGGCAAGAAAAATAAAAGAGCTGAATATTATTTAAAGGGTGAAAAACTACGACATGCTGTTGTGCAGAGGGACTTGGGAGTGCTTGTGCATGAATCACAAAAAGTTAGGTTGCAGGTGCAGCAGGTTATTAAGAAGGCAAATGGAATGTTGGCCTTCATCGCTAGAGGAATTGAATTCAGGAGTAGGCAGGTAATGTTGCAACTGTATAAGGTACTGGTGAGACTGCACCTGGAGTACTGTGTCCAGTTCTGGTCTCCATATTTGAGGAAGGACATACTGGCTTTGGAGACGGTCCAGAGGAGGTTTACTAGGTTGATCCCTGGGATGAAGGGGTTGACTTATGATGAAAGATTAAATCGTCTAGGATTGTATTCGCTCGAGTTCAGAAGAATGAGAGGAGATCTATAGAAACATATAGGATTATGAAGGGTATGGATAGGATAGATGTAGGAAGGTTTTTTGAGCTGGCTGGGGAAAATAAAACGAGAGGACACAGTCTCAAGATTCAGGGGAGTATATTTAGGACAGAGATGAGGAAAAATAGTTTTTCGCAGAGAGTAGTGAATGTTTGGAATTCTCTAACCAGGGAAGTGGTTGAGGTTGCTTCATTAAACATATTTAAAATTCGGTTAGATAAATTTTTACATGATAGAGGAATTAGGGGATATGGGGAGAAGGCATGTAGGTGGAGTTAGGTCATAAATTAGATCGGCCATGATCGTATTGAATGGCGGAGCAGGCTCGATGGGCCATTTTTGGCCTCCTCCTTTTCCTACTTCCTATGTTCCTATTCAACTATGACCTCCTTAGGACTCTGCTGAAAGTTTATGGCCCCCCTTCCCTATGAAGCAGTAAGTTTTTGTTTCCTTCTGTACTTCTCTCCAACCAACTGCATAAAAAAGAAAACAAAAAAAATGTTTTGGCTGCTTTAGACAATACTAGAGCCAAACATCAGGTTGATTGATTTGAGCTCCAAGGGCATAGGCGGAAGGAAAGTAAATGAGTTCTCCTCATGCCCTGGAAATTAATTAACCGAGAGGAATTATATTCATTACTGTATATTCAATTCAAGTCATTGGGCCAAATGGTGTCATTTTTCTCCAGATGGACAGATTGTTGGTAAAGAAACAAATCAAATATAGCATTTGATAGCAAAATTAGTTTTGAATGCTGTTAACTTTATTGCATCTGTAAAGGAAATAAAACAATCTTGAACAGGTTAATCCAGTCATTCCTGGTAGGTTGGGAATGGGTGGTTTCAACAAACAGGAAATAAGCACTACTTCTCAGGAGTTTGCAGAGGTTAGGTCCGACACCAGAAACCCTGGCAAATTTCTACAGATGTGTGGAAGAATGTGCGCTGACCGGCTGCATCTTGGTCTGGTATGGGGGACCAATACCCCTGAGTGTGAGGCTCTACAAAAGGTAGTGGACACAGCCCAGGACATCACAGGCAAAACCCTCCCCACTATTGAGTACATCTACAAGAAACGCTGCTGTCAGAGAGCAGCAGCGATCATCAAGGATCCACACCTCCCAGCACACAATCTGTTTTCACTGGAAAGAGGTCGAGGTGCCACAAGACTCGCCCCACCAGGTTCAGGAACAGCTATTACCCCTCCACCATCAGGCTCCTCAACAACAAACTCAATCAGCGACTCATTTAAGGACTCCTACTGCGCAGGTTTCCCCCGGATGCTCTGGTTTCCCCCCAGGTTTGTTGGTTAATTGGCCAGTGTAAATTGCCCATAGCAGGTAGATGAAGGATGAAATCTTAGGAATGAATGAGAATGTAAGATGAATAGAAAATGGGATTAATGTAGGGTTAGTGTGAATGGGTGGTTCAAAGTTCAGATTTGTTGTCAGAATACATACTTGACACCACGTGCAACCTTGGGATTCTTTTTCCTGCGGGCCAGGCAGAATTTTTATTTATTGGTAGTGTTAAAAAAAAAAGTACTTAAGAAAAGATATGTATACAAAAGAGAGAAATGTAAATCAAAAGGAAGTACAAACAGCAATGCAGAAAAATAAATATTCAGTCATAAATAATGTGCAAAGTGTCCTTAAATTAGTCCCTGATTAAGTCTGTCGTTGAGGAGTCTGATGGTGGAGGGGTAGCAGCTGTTCCTGAACCTGGTGGTGTGAGTCTTGTGGCACCTGGACCTCTTGCTTTATGGCAGCAGTGAGAACAGAGTGTGTGCTGGATGGAGTGGATCCTTGACGACTGCTGCTGCTCTCTGACGGCAGCGTTTCCTGGAGATGTTCTCGATGGTGGGGAGGGTTTTGCCTGTGATGTCCTGGGCTGTGTCCACTACCTTTTGCAGAGCTTTCTACCCAAAGGTATTGGTGTCCCCATATCAGACTTATGCAGCTGGTCAGCACACTTTCCACTATGTACCTGTTGAAGTTTGCCACGGTTTTCAGTGTCATACCAAACCTCCGCAAACTCCTGAGGAAGTAGAGGCGCTGACATGCTTTCTTCACGATGCCTTTCATGTATTGGGTCTAGGAAAAATCCTACGCAATAGTAATCCAAGAATTTTAATTTGCTCACCCACTCCACCTCTGATCCCCAGTGATCACTGGATCATTGATGACCAGTGTGCATGTAGAGGGTCAAAGGTCCTGTTTCAGTGCTGCAAACCTCTGTGGATCTAATTCACAGAATTGTGACAAACTACTGATGTCTTTCCCGGGGGATGACAGTGAATTAGAGTTGTTTGTACCAGAATCAACTTCTAAACCTATCCCGTTTCTCCATGCAGTTCAAGACCAATGCACATGGAGCGGATTCATCAGCTGAGGAAGGAGTATCACCAGGCCAGGAAGGAGGGCTCCATTCCATCGTATGAAGAACTTGAAGGCAGGTGGCGGCCTGCGGACTACGAGCCGACTTGGGTAAGTCCCAGGGGACCTCTGTGAAGGAATCTCCACCATATGCTAACCCAGTCGAACAGGACCAGTTTTCTCGTTCAGCTGAACTCAAACCAAAGTGAGAATCTACAGTGGCCTGCACTCAAATCCCACTTGCACTGATTGCCGTCACAGCTGCCCTGAGTATGTGCTCCGCAACAGGAATGCAACCAAACAAAACAGGTTGAATGTATTTTGGCCAGCAGTAGGTAGTAATAAATATTTACTTCTACCACCATATGGTCTCTGGCTCATCCCAAATGGGTGGTTATTTTGATACCTGGTTGAGAATCCTTCATTGCTTATCCATGTGTTTTGTTCCTATACTGAATGCATTGAGTTTGGATCAGGGCACTGTTTTTTTCGGTGATGTTCTTTTCTATATCCTTTATGTTTTTTTAATCGACTTTGCAGGATTTTACCATTAGGGAGAGTCTCCCGACATCCCAGCAGTGGTCGTTCACACAATAACGGCCGAAACTGCAAATCTCCGTTTCTGTCCGCGAGTTTAGATAGCCTGCCGGTAGTCCATCCTCGCACGTGATTGCTGCCTTGTATTCATTAGCCCCTTGGTCACGGAATATCTTCAGTTTAGACTGCAGACACTTTGCACTCCGGCAAAGTGGGAATAATTTCCTGGGGCACAGCGGCTGGGTAAAAACATACTTGAAAGGGGCACAATGCTTTTGGGATTCTTGTGTCTCCGAGAAACAGGTCATGCAGTTCAAATTAGTTATTTATTTTGTTACTAGGAAGGGAAAAAGAATTTAAAAAAACATCAGGGCAAGCTTCCCATTTTCCCAGAAAACAAAGATGTTGATTCATTGATTCATGACCACTTCAACAAGCAATGGGGTGGTTTTAAAAGCATCATGCTGACCATTGTATTGTGACTCACTCCTTACAGGAAGGGTTACTAACCATCTACCATTACTGTGAAGTAACCTGGTTCTGGTGTGAATCACAAACATTAAAAAGATGGAGGAGCATTGGAATAGTTGCTGCACTTTATTTGAACAATTCATTTGATGAAATATTATCACATACAGTAAACCCCCTGATATCCAGCACCTACAGGGATTGATAGCTGCCGAATAAGTGAATTTTCCGGTTGCTTGAGACTGTGTGAAGCGTGATTGGTGAAGTAATGGCAGGATGCGCCAATTAAAAACTTTAGTATTTGTTACCTATTTATTTTCCGTGACTTATTTACCAGTTGCTTGAATTCTGGACATACATACATAGTATACATACATGGGGGGTGGGGGGGTGGTTGACACCAGTGACACATATTCGAATCTGGCGCTGTCTGTAAGGAGTTTGTACGTTCTCCCATGTCTGCATGGGTTTCCTTCGGGTGCCCCGGTTTCCTCCCACTGTTCAAAACGTACAAGGGTTGTAAGTTAATTGGGGTTTTTTGGCGGCACAAGCTTATGGGCTGGAAGGGCCTGTTACTGTGCTGTATATCTAAAACAAAATGCACTGAAAGTTTAAAGCCACACAAGGGCTTTTGCAAGCAAAAAAACCCACTCCCATAGAATATTTTAAATTACCCCAGTACGCAAAGACATAAAGGACTCTTGGTGATCCCAATTGAAGATGTCAGTGAGAGTGGAGAAAAAATAAAGGGAGATGTTAAAGATGTGAAATCCAGGTCAGACCTGCTGCTGAAATTGAGACGGGTCAAGGCTGGCCAGGTGGCTGCAGCTGATGTGAGCCGCAGGCCTACTGGTGAAATCACGTCATGACGGTGGATCTCAGGGCTGCAGTCACACTCTATTTTGGCCCATTATTGTATTTCCTTCAGTATTGGTGTGGCGGTGACCTTCTGATAGCAGGTGGCCTGCAGCAGGGAAGAGATTAGAGATACCTGTAAACAGGCCAGCCAGTAGGCCTGTGCCGGCTCTCAGGAAGCGGTGAGTCACAAAAGGAGCAGTTCCCTCTGAGTGGTGAAAGGGAATGAGAGGAGATGGCCGGTGACGGAATCTGATTCAATGGCCATGGCGCTGGGATAATGTAATAACGTCAGCAGGGATACCTGAAACCAAAGTTGGAAACTCCAACGCACAATGATTCGGTCTTCCTTTCCATTTGACAGCCCGAGGCAAAGATTAGAGGAATATTGGACCAAGTTGCTTGAAGCTGATCCAAAGATCTGACTGAAAAGCTGCACGGAGCGCTGTTCATGTTTTTGTTTTCCAGTCCCTCACTTTAATGATGAGAAAATATTTTCAGAAGCCTCTGCTAGGGGATCCTGTGAATTCACCAGTGTCGATGGTTTGCTGCTGAGACAAGGGCCACAGGATTTCCTCCAACCATGCCTGTTTCCTGCCATTGTAGTCAGTGCATCAGAGCCTTCAGATGGACCTTGACCATGTGTTGTCTCTGAACATTTCATCACACTTGGCACAGTTTTACCCATTTGTACCTGACAACAATAGTTCATTTACCACGGGACAGATATTGCCTACCTCAAGGCAGTCCACAGGAACATGAGCTGGCGAAGTTTGATAGCAAGCCGCAAAAAGTGATGAAGTTGTGGCGGGTGTCCAAAATCTTGGGGAAAGAAATATATCTTAAGGAGATTCCTACAAGAAGAGGTTTAGAGAGGTACTTCCAGAACTGGGGGCTTTAGTACTTCAAGTTCAAGTTTATTATCATCTGTTGGTACATATACAACCAAATGAAAGCATTTCTCCTCACCACATACACATAATACTCACATGTATACATAAAGATATTATGTAAAATAAATATAGATAAATATTTTGGCATAATTTACTCGTTTCATTTATAAGAGACCCAAGGTTACAGAAAGAAGCTATTTCCCAGCCTGCCAGCTCCTGTACCTCCTTCCTGATGTCAGTGGGTCAAAGATCCTCCGTGATTTTTCTTTGAGCCCTGTCTAAGCCACACTTCCAGTGAATGTTGTTAATAGAGGACAGGGCAGCCCAGTGATCTTCTCAGCTGTTGTCGTCCTCTTTGGAGGCACTGCGTTCAGAGAGGGTGAACAAGGCATGGGAAACCAAAGTTGGAGCAAAGCCTCCTTCTCACAGGAAGGGAAGCCAAGAAGCAGTACCAACTCCTGGATGGCTACTTTATAACCAAGGCACCTCTGATTTTTCAGCAATGATAGTGATGCTAAGTCGAGTTCTTCTTGCCAGACTGTAAGAGTTTTGGTCTGCCATATGGTTCATAATGTTCTTGCTTTATAATGAAATAATTGGAGCATGTCGGTGGGTTTGAGTAAATGAATATTCAGTGCCCATAGTTTTGTAATCAGTTTTGAGACTTCCAAGGGAGCTTCACAATGGCCTTGAACAAGAAAGTCTGCAACTGCCAGAGTACTCACGTGCAGTACTCAAGTGTGCTGGTGAAACTCAGACTTGATGAAGGGCCCTGGATGCTGCATGACCTTCTGAGGTGGGAGGGGGGAGAGGGTTGCTGTCTGATAGGAGACCGAAGGGAAGGGGAGTTAGAGAAAAAGAGACAGAGGCATAAGGGAGACTCCTGACCTTCTACTCTCCACCTATATCCATCTATGACCTTTTCCTGTTAGCCTCCTCCCTCTGCCCCTTCCTCCTTCTTCTCTTCTCTCCTCCCCCTCCCCTCAACTTTATATTCAGGCACTGACCTGTTTCTGCTCATACCTATTGAAGGGTCCAGGCCCAAAATGTTGATGACCCTTTACTGCATGAAATGCTCTGTTTGTGCATTGGCCTCAGCCCCAATGTCTGCCAACTTTCTTGTTTAACTCCTGTTTTCCTTTGAACACACTGCTTTCTGTGCTCAGGATGTCAGCTCCCCAACAGTTGGATAGACTGAACCCAGATTGCTGAATACTTTGCCGAACACCTTCCTTCAATCTAAGGAACCTGACAGTTGCTTCTCACTTTAAAATTCTAGGCCCCCTTCTGCTCTGATCTGTTTGTCTTTGGTTCCCAATACTGCTCAAAACTTGATGTAGCACAGAGGAGCTGCACCTCATCTTCAGGCCCAACATTCAACAGCCTTCAAAATTTATAGCTGGATGCAACAGGTTTAGATCACCCATTCAAACCTCATGTTGCACATTTTTGCAGTGTTCAGATCTTTTATCTCTTTATGTTATTTCAGAATTCATTCATTGGCTCTGTGACACGCTGCAGTGCGAACAAACAAGCTCAAACTACAAAGGCTGTACTACAGGCTTTAATTAGCTTAAAACTTTCACACAAGGTTCAGTCTCCCTTCTGGCTCCATGTGCTCTACTGACTACACAAGGGCTGGCGTGAGCCATTATATGGGGCCGGTGATTAGCAGGGAGTAGGCGGAGCCAGCCTCCCAGGTTATCTCCTTGCAGGTACAGTGGGTCGCCCCCTGCAGTAGACAGGTAGGAATGCAGACAGTCCAGTGGTTGTATCACCACAGGCTCCTATTTACACCTCCCAGACACATCTTTTGATAATCATTTCCCTTTACCACCTGTCTCTTAATCACTCCCAGTCTCCACATTGACAGACTCTGTGTCTCTCTCTCTCTTAAGTTTTTTAGATAGAACTTGCTTGATTTTACAGGTCTTCCTATGTCTTGACATTGGTCATTCACACACAAAGCTCGAGATTACTTACACGAGTATATTTCTGATTATTTACACGAGTTTAGACAGCAAACCGGAAGTGCGGTGATTAAAGAGGCAGGACTTGCAATGCACATCGTCAATACATCCTGTTCATTAGCTTGTTCACAGAATGCCTGCAGTTAACTTTAGGCTGCAGATGTTCTGGGAAATTTGCTAGGGGTCTAGGAGGTAAAATATCGGAATTGGAATGGCACCCTCATTCCCGTTCCGACCTTTTTACACAGCATGCGTCTTGGGAAAATGGCAGTTAATTTCCTGGAACGCAGTGACTGTGTAAAAAACATCTCTCTCTCTCTCTCTCTCTCTCTCTCTCTCTCTCTCTCTCTCTCTCTCTCTCTCTCTCTCTTCCTCTCTCTTTCCCTCTCCCCTCCTCCTCCTCCTCTCTCTCTTTCTCTCCTATCTCTCTCTCTGGCTCTCTCTTTCCCCTCTCCGTCTGTCTCTCTAGGCCATTTCATGTCAGGCCTCCACCCTTGAGACCGGCTATGGAACAGATGGAAAAATGGGAACTTACCTTTCAGACAGCAGCCCTAAAAAGCTGCTCCAGCATCCTATTCATATCCAGAGACGCCTTGTAGCGCCCTGCGGATCCGATGGAGGTGGAACGACTGGTGCTGTAGCGCCACCCATCAGCTGAAACCACTCTACAGTTCCCAGAACAAGTTCAGCTGTGTGGGGGATTATGGGTAGGGAAGACGGCCATTGCCCTGCTACGTTTTGAGCCCCAGAGAGCGGCCCCAAAGGTCAAAGCGGCCCAGTGTGGCTGTCCCAGCCCGCACAGGCCACTCCCTGATGGCTCCCGCTGCCCCACCAGCACCACCTGACAGTCCCTGCTGCCCTGACTGCCCCCCGCTGACCATCCAGCTCCTGCTACCCTGACGGCCCCTGCCACCCTGAGGACTTCCACTGCCCCGCTGCCCCTGACTTGGAAAGAGAGGGGTGAGTGGGTCCATTTGGGGCTATTTTTGGGGAGGCAGGTCATGGGCTGACGACATCATCAGCCCACCTCTAAACAGCCACTTAACGCAGCTGTACATCCAGATTGATTGGCGGAGGGCTGCGCTGCGGAGATTATCCCTCTCGGAAAGGGGTTGGAATATGCGGCTCAGAGACCACCTCTGCACATTCCTTCACCTTTACATCTCAATCTTTGTGCTCTCTGAAATGGCCTTATGTCTCTCTCTCTCTACCTCTCTCTCTCTTTGTTTCTCACTCACTCTCTCTCTCTCTTTCCCTCTCAATATCTGTCTCTCTCTCTATTTGCAACTTAAAATACTTTTATCCTTAAGTTCCCTTTAAAAGTCAGTGACCTGATGTTTACTTTGTTCCCCTTTCCACAAGGTCTGAATATTTTCTTTCTTGGCATCAGAGTTTGCATGTACCTGACTGACTCACTGGGTTTTGGATTAAAAAACATTGCTGGTTACCATAGTCATGAGGAACTGGATAAAGGATTACAGTGCATTGTGATAGCCGATGCAAAATAAATTATTACCATGAAGGAAAAGATAATAAAAATGTCAGAGAAGGTGTCCTCCTGAATAATTAAATTGTAAAATCATCTTGTTTGAACATAATTTTGAATGTTCAGAAATGTAGCATAGTACCAGGCCCTTCCAGCCCATGAGACCTTTCCTCCCAAATAAACCCAATTAACCTACTATTTATGTACGTCATTGGGATGTGTGAGGAAACTGGAGTGCCCACGAGGGCACAGGGAGAGCATACAAACTCCTTGCAGACAGCAGCAGGTACGAACACCAGTTGCTGCTGCTGTAGTAACATCGCACTGTGCTAACAAAATAGATACAACTATCCACTCCCATCTGTATAAAATGGATTTGAGTGTTCTTCATTTGGATATTTATCCTTCCTTCCATCCATGGAAACCCGACCTCTACTCTGCCTTCGGAAGGAATCATCTTTCATAAACTTCCACCGTAACACAAACAAGAAGACTACAACTGTCCCATCTGTCCAGTAATTTTTAACTGGCATTTCAGAGACCAAAGGATGTGTGCAAGACTATTATTTCTTTGTGTGGAAAGGCTACTTCCTTTGTTATAAACGGTATCTCGAGAATTCTGCAGTCCTTATGTTTCCATGTTTACTTCTGTGTGACTAAATTATTTTTGTAGTTCTGTATGTATTAATACAAAAATAGGATATCATTGAATTGTGTTATTGACACTGCATTCTGGAGAGAGAACAGGAAATCCCTTGGAATGTATTCATAGGGAATGTATCAGTGTTACCAGAGAATCCCAAGCAAGGACTGAATCAGTACTTCTGAGCAGATCTGGCCAAAGTCTTGAATTTCAACACTGCCTTCACAGTCCTGCCACTCACCCTGTCACCCATCTGAAATAACCAACCTAGAATTGTGTCAACTCTTATAGGGATAAACAAAGACATGGGAAAAATGGTTAGCATAGTTGCCAGCGACCCAGATTTGAATGCAGTGCTGTCTGTTAGATATTTATATGTTCTCCTCGTGTCTGCATGGGTTTCCTCCCACCCTTTAAAACGTATGGGGAGTTGTAGGTTAATTGGGTGTATTTGGATGGGACGGGCTTGTGGGCTGGAAGGACCTGTTACCGTGCTGTGTGTTTGAATTTTAAAAAAGAAAGCGCCCGGGTGTGTGCGTGCGCGCACGTGCATGTGTGTGTGTGCATGTGTGTGTAGTGCTCCCTCGTGGGGTCCTACCATCCAGACCTACTGTTAAAAGAGCCCACAATGTTTTATTTTAAAATCATGCGACCGTAGGGTCTGTGCCCAACATGGTGGTGCCTGTATTCGGCAGTGTGCTCGAGGGTTTGCAGACTCCAGAGGAACAGTGAACTGGCGCAGGATACCCCATTTGAGTAGGGGAACAAGGGAGACAACCCCACGGGATGGTGACAGTGGACTTGTGAGGGGCTCTGAGGCTGAAGAACACACAAGCGATGGACTGTTGGTGACTCAGGGCGAGGAACCCGTGCAGGCTGTGGGCTACTGGCAGCTGCAGTTGAGGGATTCACACCGGGCCGCGGACTACTGAAGACTGGCTCGAGACTGGCTGAAGGGGTACCAGGTATCGGAACCAGGGCGCAAGAAGGTGCCAAGGGCGCTGAAGGGTTCCTGAATGTGTCAGAGGTTCGGATCTGGAGCTCGGTCTGCTGATCATTTGGACTGGACTCGGTGTGGCTGCAGGGGCTGTGGAAGAGGTGGAGGCAATTTGTGTCTCCCTTATGGTGACAAAAACAAATGTTGTGTAATATTGCACTCTCTTTATTACATGACAATAAATTGAAACTTGAATCTTGAAATAGCAGTGTTGCCTTTTTTTCTTTCTGGCTCTCCTACCAATGTCGGCCGCTTTAAATGATTAACATTCATTGACAGTGCAGTTTGGCTACCCACCTTGTATCCAACTTCCAGAAGAAATGTTGTTTTTAAATAACCAAGAGCACAGAGTCACTTCAAATTACTTTATTGTTGAAGTGCCTGGTAACTACCAGGTTTCAGATAATACCCAATCTCAGATAACCAGTCCTCACAGGAGGTTGGCTGTTGATGCTATTTTTTGGCCACTCCTCATGCATTTAAATAAGCAAGTTAACTTTCCCCCTCTCACTCCGTCTACTCTCTTTCTCTTTTCTCTGTCCCTCTCACCTCTCTCTCTCTCACTCATCTCTCCCTTTCTCCTTCTTCCCTCTCTCTCTTTCATCTCTCCCTTTCTCTCCCCTTTTCCCTCTCTCTCTCACTCATCTCTCCCTTTCTCTCTCCTTCTTCCCTCTCTCTCTCTCATCTCTCCCTTTCTCTCCCCTTTTCTCTCTCTCTCTCTGACCCTCTCTGCTTCTCTTTGTCTCTCCCTGTCTTTCACACTTTTTCTCTTTCTCCCTTACTCCTTCCCCTCCCTCTTTCTCTAAATCTCTCTCTCTCTTCCACTCCCCCCCCCCACCTCTCTGTTTCTCTCTCTCTAATCTCTCCAGCAAGCCCAGGATTGACAAGAGTTTTATAACACTTTGTATTCCACAGGTGTACTTAATGCATTTGTCACTTCGATCGATACTGGAGTCAATCTGGCCTCTGCCGGACAAATCCAATCACTTGAGACTACACTTTTTCTCCCACTGAAGCTGCTTGGCCCACTAAGTTCAAGGCTTCAAGGTTCCTTTAATGTCACATACACGAGATATGCAACATTTGTTTTCTTTTGTTTGCCACTGTGAAGGCACACATAGAGCTTGTCTAGCAGATTGTTTCTCTTTGCCCCAGCTTTTAGTGTCTCCACTCTGGGCGTTGGTCAGTAAATGTGTCACATTTATCTTGTCTCAGTTCTGCTCCACCAAACCCACAGTTTGTTTCTCACATTGTTGCAGCAACCATTTCGCGCCCGCGTGTGTGTGCATGCACGCGTGTGTCGGTGTACTCTCAATTTTTGGTGGGTTATGTCTGGAAGTTAATCTAGACCAATGCATCTGCTCCCCATGTCCATGTATGTTCATACCAAATAGGATGAAACCAAAATAAATCTGTGTCATGTGATACTTCCATATCATATCGCTGTCATTCCAAAGCCAGCTTACCCAGAAGCCTGCATCTCCAAGCTTAGGCTAAAGAGCTAATGAAGGTCACCGTGCCAGCAAATTGACACCCTGGTGTCTCCACACTCATTTGTGCTATGTCTCTAGATGATTTTTCAAACCATCTTAGGTGAACAAACAGACCCTATGTCCCCAATGCGTTTTATTGATTTTTGTAGATGCACCACAGAAAGCTTCCTGAATGGATGCATCACCTCTTGGGACGGGAACTGCTCTGCCCAAGGCTGCAAGAAACTGTGCAGCATTATGAATGCAGCTCAGGTCATCGCACAAACCAGCTTTCCCTCCATCAACCCCACCTATCTCATCCACTGCCTCAGGAAAGCTGCCAACACATTAAAAGACCCGCCCCAGTACAATGTTCTCTCTTTCCCACTCCAACCGTGCAGAAGATGCCTATGTTTGAAAACCTGCACCGCCAGATTCGAGGACAGTCTGTCCGAAGTGCTTATTAGTAAACCGATGCTGCCCTATCACTGTTTTGATTGAACATTTTCTCTGCAACATTATATTCTGCCCTTTTGTTTTGCACTGCTAGTTATACTCGATAATGTCTTGATGTGTCTCAATAGAACATAGACTACTACAGCACAGTACAGGCCCTTCAGTCCTCGATATTATGCCAACCCAAGTATTCCTATGAAAAAGTAGTAAACCCTCCCTACCCTGTCACCCTCCAATTTTCCTCCATCCATGTGCCTGTCTAAGAGTCTCTTAAATGCCCTTAATGTTTCAGCCTCCTCCACCATCCCTGGCAAGGCAATCCAGGCATTGTAATGCACGTTGAAAGAACCAAAGACGTTGATCCAAACCAAGGCTTTTATTAACTAAAAGACTGAAGCATATCACAAGTAGATCGACCAGTCCAGAATGACCAGGTCTGGCTAGGAGCAATCCTTTAAGACCTGCCAGTAGGTGTGGCTACATTCTCAGCCAATCACAGTCATCCTACACTACCATCTGTATATATGTACATATACACATTGGTGATAGAATCTGTACTATCACAGGCACCCACAACACTCCGTGTAAAAATCTTACCCCTGATGCCTCCCCTAAACTTCCTCTGGTGTTTGCTATTCTTGCCCTGAGAAACAGGTGCTGACTGTTCACCATATCTATGCCTCTCATAATCTTGGAGACCTCTTAAGTCTCCTCTCGTCCTTCTTTGCTCCAAAGAGAAAAGTCCCAGCTCTGCCAACCTTGTCTCAAAAGTCTTGTTTTCCAATCCAGGCAACATCTGGTAAATCTCCTCTGCACCCTCTCCATAGCTTCCACATCCTTCCTGTAATGAGGTGAACAGAAATGAACACTATACTCCAAATGTGGTCTTCCCAGAGATTTGTAGAGTTGCAACATGACCTCTCAACTCTTGAACTCAATCCCCCTATTAATGAAGCCCAGCATCCCACAGGCTGCTTTAACTGTCCATCAACCTGTGCAGTGACCTTGAGGGATGTATGGATTTGAACCCCAAGGCCCTTCTGTTCATCCAAACTCTTAAGTAACCGACCATTAACCCTGTACTCAGCCTCTGGTTTGTCCTTCCAAAACACATCACCTCACATTTATCCATCTGCAACATTTCTCCCCATCTCTGCATCCTGTCTATATCTTCTTGTAACCTTTGACGACAACCAGCTCCATCCGCAACTCCTCAAACCTTCATGTCATCCGTAAACCTACTGACCCATCCTTCCGCCTCTTCATCCAGGTCATTTATAAATATCACAAAGAGCAGGGGGTCTGTAAGGTAAAGTCCCAGAACAAATCCTTGCAACTCTCCACTAGTCACCGACCTCCAGGCAGAATACTTTCCTTCCACTACTACTCTCTGCTTTCTACCTGGAAGCCCATTTTTTATACCCACAGCCAAGGTTCCCTGGAGATCCAATGTGTGAGATGCAATCCTTTTAATATGTTGCCGCTGTAATGGAGGGAACAAGGCTACCTGCTTAAGCACAATGAGCACCGTAAAGGGGAATGTAATTCTGAACCACTGAAATACATGCAATGAAAGTATTACTTGACGTAGTTACTCAAAACACAACACATAGGAAGGGAGAAGAAATTAAAATTTTCGTCAAACAGTGCAAAGGACAAAATGTTTCTGAAAAAATAGTAATATACATTCATTAATAGCTATTCCATGTCTAACTATAATTAACCTCCCCTCCCCTCTCCTCCTGAGAAAAAGTAAGAAAAACTGAAAAAGAATAGAGAGCAAGAGAATAGTCTAAAAAGAGATTTAAAAAATTTAAGAGCTTGTCAGGTCTGCACATTCCGGGCCTTTAATTGTCTAGCTTTTCTAGATCCAGGGGAGAGGCACAGATAGGGCACTCCAAAATGAGGCGGGAAAAACTGAAGATTTACAGCTATTTGCCATAAATACGGCTGCCAAACGTTGATAAAAAACATCATATTTGTTCTTCAAACTCTAAGTGATTTTCTTAAGGGGAACACAACTTTGCATTTCCGCATTCCATCATGCCATTCCTAGATGGGGATCAGACTTCCAGGTAACCGCTATACATTTCGTGGCCACTGCCAATGCAATCTTTGCAAATTGCGTCTGAAATTTGGACAGCCTCGTTATAAGGTCTTACGCCCGTGATGTTTCCCAGCAAAAACAATTCTGGATTTTGTGGAAAATGTTTACCTATAATTTGTTCCAGGAAATTCCCTAGATCTACCCAGAAGGGCCTGACCTTGGAACACAATCAGGTTAAATGTAGAAAGGTTCCCACCTCTGCGCCGCATCTAAAACATTGGTCTGAAATTTCTGATTTAAGTTTATTTATTTTTTGTGGCGTGTGATATAACCGATTCAAGAAATTATACAGTACCAGTCTATATCTAACATTATCTGTATTTGGCAAACTGTCTCGACATAGATCGGATCAGCACTGTTCTCCAGTTATCATGTCCAAGACTGGTTCCCACCTCTGTCTTGACTTATGTCACCCCCTTTTAGCAGTTTCTGCTTGAAATAGGAAATGCGCTGCTGAAATAAATTTTGTTATAATTCCTTTTTGAATCACTGCACTTTTAGGCAAGTCATTGATGGGCCTAATTTGTCCCTTAAGTAAGATCTCAGTTGAAGATAGCAGAGAAAAGAATTATTTAACAAACCATATGTATTTTAACTGATCGAATTGCCCCTGCTCATAACAGTCCAAAACTTCCCCATTTTTTCTTATTTATTTTCCACAAATTTTTTTGCCAGTTGCTTGAGACTGTCGGTTGCTTGAATTTCAGAAAACTGGGGTTTTACTGAAAATATATTCACTATTGGTCTTAAGGCATAAAAAGGTTAGAGTCATAAGTGTGGCCAGATTTTTGGTGGACTTGATGTTGTCTTCATGGTGAGGTTCAAGAGCCTGATTTAAGTTTATTTAAAAGTGCTATCCTTGAACTTAGAGGTGCAGGTCTTCAGGATTCTGTACCTTCTGCCTGAAGGTAGCAGGGAGAAGAGGTTGTAACCAGGGTGCTGGGGGTCCTTTGTGATGTTGCCTGCCTTCTTGAGGCAGCGCCTCAAACAGGTGTGTTCAATGTTTCCCCCTTCCTGCAGCCCTTCCACAAAGCAGGCAGTGATGCAATCAGTCAGTATACTTTCCTCAGTACAGTACATCTGTACCTCAAAACTCAGGATCAATGAATGTCACTGTACACCAGAGAGACAGCATGGTAGCAGGCCCTTCCGTCCCATGAGCCCATGCTGCCCAAATACACTCAAGTGACCAACTAACCCACAAACCCCGCATGTCTTTGGAATGTGAGAAAACCGGAGCAGCCAGAGGAAAACCACGAAGGTCACAGGGAAACCCCTTACAGACAGTGTGAGATTCTTTCTCTAAAATGTCCAAGTGCCTTTTTACCTCCGGGCCATGATGAAATGGTCACTATGTCCTGATGTTATTATGCTGCTCCCTGATCAGGTGACGCTGCCTTTACCTCCTCCATTTTGCAGGCCTTTCCAGAGCTTAAAGCTGATTTTATTCATCCATACCCAGAGCCTACTTCCCCAAATGCTGGGTCATAAATCTACATTGGTTGCTAATATTCCCAGAAGTGAATTCAGCAGGACTTAGTGCAGCGAGAGAGTGGTTAAAATGAAAATAGTTCAAGCAATTACTAGGAATGCCTTTAAGAGGAAAGCAGCTAAGTGGATGAGGGAAAAAGGAATTAAGGTTGTGTTGATAGGATAAGATGATGGAAGGTGGAAGGAGGATAGAGGAGAGCAATTCAATAAAATTTCACTTAAACCTAGCTGTCAGTAGAAGTGGATATTATGAGGGCTCCCTGTACAGCTACTTTCTCATTCATCAGAGACTGAGCACGCATAGCAACTGCTGTGTTGTGTGTGAGTTGTAGGTTCCCTACACGATTAGCTCGCTGGAAATCTGCACAGCAGAATGCTGGGTTATTCACTCAGGCTATCCCAAAGGGCTTCACAGTCAATCATCTACCTTTACAGTAGCATTTGTCATCTTCCTGGAGGGAAACGTGGCAGCCAGCCTATGCACATCAAGCTCGCACAAACAGCCGTTAAGAATATCGGAGCATGCGAAATTGGGCCTGGGGAGGTCATTTGTCCCGTGGTCTCAGGCACTGCCAGACTGAGGCCAGCTGCAAATTAGAGGAACAGCACTTAATTTTCCTTCTGGGCACCCTCCAACCGGATGCCATTACCATCGATTTCTCCAGTTTGCGTTAACCACGCCCCCCCTCCACCAATTCTCCCCTCCCCTATCCATTTTTCTTTTCTATAGCTCTGACTCTGCTTCTGCCTCTTTCTCTGTCTGACTCTCTCTCCCGCCCACTTTCACACTTTCTCCTTTCCACCAACTCTGAATTTACAGAGCCACCCCTCTCCCCCGATCAATTCTCAACTTTCCTCCCCTGCCCTCCTATCCATGTTCAATCACCTCCCCTTGCCCGTCCTTCCCTTCTCCCCAGCCTTTTTATTCAAGTGGAGTAAAACATGAAAGTCTGCAGATCCTGTGATTGTAGTAAAAGCAGAGAAATGCTGGAGGAACCCAGCAGGTCTCGCAGCATCCAATGGAGGTAAAGGTATATAACCGAAGTTTTGGGCCTGAACCTGCAGTGAACTGGGATTCACTGGTCGGGTGTTTTGCTGCTGGCTGGCCCTGCCTCCATCTGCTCACATATAACCCTGGTTTCCTGCCTAAACCCAGGACCCTTCTGAAGACGACTGTGAAACCCTACCCATAGTTATAAGCTAATAAAAGCATTTGTTCTCCCTCCAGTTGTGAGAGTTTTTATTCGCGCTACAGAGCCCTTTTTCAAGATATGAGGAAGAGCTCAAGTCCAAAATATCAGTAATATATCTTTACCTCCCATGACACTGCGAGACCTCCTGCATTTCTGTGTGTTAACTTTTTATTCAGGTGTCCACCTGCTTTTAGCTCATGCCTTGAAGAACGCCTGAAATGTTGATCATATACCTTTACCTCCTTTGGACACTGTGACACCGGCTGAGTTCCTCCAGTATTTCTGTGTATATTTTACTACAATCACAGTACCTGCAGACTTTCAAGTTTCACTCCATTTGTCCCTTGGGGCCTGTTCTCCTATTCCCTGAGATCACGACTGATCTTCCACCTTTTTCGGCAAGACACGAGCAGAATTCCGCCATTCAGCCCATCAAGTCTGATTCGAATCATGGCTGATGTATTTTTAGTCTCAACCCCATTCTCCTGCCTTACTTTTCGTGCACTATTATTTTTACTTTTTTATAATAATGTTACAAGATGATTATAATATGAATGTTTTCCCTGTGATGCCGCCACAAAACACTGAATTTCATGACTTGTTCTTGACAGTAAATCCTGATTCAGATTCTGGTAAAGTACCCGAGTTTCTCGAGCATTGTGTTTCAAGTTGCTGATTATCCATACTTGGCCACCCTAAACTTGGACAAACCACTTAATGCAATAAAGTCATCACCATCTCCATACTTTTTTTTTAAAAATTATTTTTCACACTATGAACCATATTGACCAAAATACACATAAACATTTCCCTCTTGAATATACACAGTGTCATTTTCTCCCCTTTCTTCCCCCTCCCTTCCCTCCCTGCTTCCCATCCCCCTCCCCACCCACTCAACGCTCAACATATACGATACATTAAACCCATTAAACAATGTCTTCACACAATGAAAATAAACACGAAAATTGTGTCATCTACGTTTACACACTTGGTCAGTTCATTTCGTCTTCTTCTCATTCTGTCATTTTAGGTGGTGGAGGTCCACGGTAGGAGTTCTCTGTTGTGTTCCATGTTCGGTTCCCCAATTTGTTCGAATACTGTGATGTTATTTCTTAAATTATATGTTATTTTTTCCAATGGAATACATTTATTCATTTCTATGTACCATTGCTGTACTCTCAGGCTCTCTTCTGATTTCCAGGTTGCGTCAATATTAATTTTTTGCTACAACTAGGGCTATCATAATAAATCTTTTTTGTGCTCCATCCAAATTGAGTCCATGTTCTTTACTTCTTATATTACTTAGAAGAAAGATCTCTGGATTTTTTGGTATGTTGCTTTTTGTGATTTTATTTAATACCTGATTTAGATCTTCCCAAAACATTTCCACTTTCTCACATGTACTTTTCCACCTTACAGCGAAAACATCTATCTGATACTGTTGGGTCCCATTTATTTAACTTTTGGGGCGTGGTGTATAGCCTGTGTAACCAATTATATTGTATCATGCGTAACCTCGTGTTTATTGTATTTCTCATAGTCCGGAGCATAGCTTTTCCCATGTTTCATTCTTTATCTTTATGTTTAGATCTTGTTCCCACTTTTATTTGGGTTTACAGCTTATTTCCTCCATCTCTTTCTCTTGCATTTTGATGTACATGTTTGTTATAAATCTTTTAATTATCATTGTGTCTGTAATCACATGTTCAAAGCTGCTTCCTTCTGGTAACCTCAGCCTCCTTCCAAATTTGTCCTTCAAGTAGGTTTTCAGTTGGTGGTATGCAAACATTGTACCGTGAGTTATACCATATTTGCACTTCATTTGTTCAAAAGATAATAATTTATTTCCCGAAAAACAATTTTCTATTGTTTTGATCCCTTTTCTCTCCCATTCTCAAAAGGAAAGGTTATCTATTGTGAAGGGGATTAGTTGATTTTGCGTCAATATTAATTTTGGTAGTTGATAATTTGTTTTTTTCCTTTCTATGTGAATCTTCTTCCAAATGTTGAGCAGATGGTGCAGTACTGGTGAATTCCCATGATGCACCAGCTTTTCATCCCACTTATATAGTATATGTTCAGGTACTTTCTCCCCTATTTTATCTAGCTCTAATCTGGTCCAATCTGGCTTTTCCCTTGTTTGATAAAAATCTGATAGGTATCTTAATTGTGCTGTTCTATAATAATTCTTAAAGTTTGGTAGCTGTAAGCCCCCTTGTTTGTGCCATTGACCATCTCCATACTTGAGGAAGGATATACTGGTCTTGGAGGCAGTCCAGAGGAGGTTCACCAAGTTGATCTCGGAGATGAGGGTGTTGACCTACGAGGAGAGATTAAATCGTCTGGGATTATACTCACTGAAATTCAGAAGAATGAGAAGAGATCTTATAGAAGCATAAAATTATGAAAGGGATAGATAAGGTAGAGGCAGGAAAATTGTTTTCACTGGTAGGTGAGACCAGAACTAGGGGACACAGCCTCAAGATCCAGGGTGTAGATTTAAGACGGAGATGAGGAAAATCTTTTTTTCCCAGAGAGTCGTGAATCTGGGGAATTCTCTGCCCAGGGAAGCGGTTGAGGCATATTTAAGGTTCAGTTAGATTTTTACATAAAAAAGAAATTAAGGGATATGGGGGAAAGGCAGGGAGGTGGAGTTGAGTCAATGATCAGATCAGCCATTGAATGGCGGAGCAAGCTCGACGGGCCAATGGCCGACTCCTGCTCGTATTTCTTATGTTCTTAACATAATGCGACCACAGTGACTGTACTCCAAAATGAGTCGTGAAACTTGGTGCGGCTTCCTGAGAGCAGTGATGAAGTACGGCGTGACTGCCAGGTGCATTCCTTCATTTCCCTTACACAATCTGAAGGGGCTTGATCTGAAAGGTCTTGGTCTTTTCTGTTGAGAGTGGGGTTGCCACCAGGGAATCAGGAATACTCTCCCAGACCCAAAAAGCCAGGAGCAATCAGAAAAATGTCTTTTGTTTTAAGGAGGTTGTGAAAAGATAAAGAACCAGGAAATCACAATGGTAAGAATACAGATATAGAAGGATGGTCAAGTTTAAGTTTATATATCATCCGATGGTCCAAGGATAACCCGATGAAACAGCGTTCTTCAATCCTCAGTGTAAAACACAGTGAACGCACATACAGATCTTTCACACATGCATACAAATGATACATGTGTACAGAACGTATATAAATATTTAAATAAATAAATAGATTTTATTGTTGAATTAATAGTCATCGCGGAGGGTTTGTATGAACAGTTCATCAGTTGTTCAACAGTTTCAATGCCAGTGGGAAGAAACTGTTTCTCAGACTGGTGGCCTGAACTATCCAGGAGAGAAGAGGAAGCTAAACACAATCTGCTAAGCAAACTCAGCGGGTTGAGCATCATCAGGGTGGGGGGGTGGGGGAGAGAGAAAGAATGGTCGACGTTTTGAGCCAAACCCCTTTGGTGAGACTACTGAGGTCCTCCAGCAGATTGCAGTTAATTTCAGGTTCTCACATCTACAGTCCCCTGTGGGTCAACAGGAGAGAAGCTCTTATTTTCTTTCCCAACGGGAACAGCTGGAAGATTCTGAAGTAGAGATGCTGACTGATTTTACGAGCCCTCTTTGGACAACAAATCCCGATAAATCACCTCAACGTGTTGGATAAATGCATCTTTGAAAAAGTAGTGCATAAAGGAAGACTTTAGATTCTTTCAATATTGGGACCAGTTCAGGGCTAGGTGGGACCTTTACATTCATGCACTGATGGAATTGGGACCCGATTCAAGGATAGTTTCTCCAGATTCAAGGTCAGTTTCTCCCGATTGTCGGGTAATTTCTCCTGACTCTTTCCTGCTGTTATAAGGCTCTTGGATGGAGCTCTTATTGGTCAACGATGATGCCTTTGCACTGCTTGACTGCTTTTTTCTCAACATTCTGTACTTTGTTCTGGTGATACAAAACCCTGTACCTTTTGAACACTATATTTTTGTTTGATTATTTGACTAAGTCCTGGACTTAAGTATGAGTTGACTTGCCTGGATAGCATGCAAAACAAAGCACATGCCAATAAACTATTCAATCCAGAGTCAAATTCAGGTAGTTTCATTCATGTGTGGGGAAAGGTTTTAAGCAGGAGATGGGCAAGAAGGCAACATTACAGTTACAGAGTAGAGTGGGCGAGACAAGTTGCACCAGAGCAAGATATGGCAAGATATGGGAAAATCCTAAGAAGGAATAGAAACAAATTCAGTGCAAGAAGCCTGTTAAATGAGGTTGAGAGAGCTGCAGGCATCATTCAGTATCTGGGTAACTATGTCCTTGCACTCAGAGAGAAGATGTTCCAAATATTCCTGGATACAAGGTTCTCAGAAAAGGCACAAGGGTAGGAAGGAGGCCATTGGCAGCATTAACTACGATGAATATTGCTGTACTGGAAAGAGAGAATGGCCTGAACTATCCAGGAGAGAAGAGGAAGCTAAACACAATCCGCTGAGCAAACTCAACGGGTTGAGCAACATCGGGGTGGGGGGTGGGGGAGAGAGAAAGAATGGTCGACGTTTTGAGCCAAACCCTTTGGTGAGACTGCTGAGGTCCTCCAGCAGATTGCAGTTAGTTTCAGGTTCCCACATCTACAGTCCCATGTGGGTCTCCAGGAGAGAAGCTATTTGTTTAGAATTCAGAAACCATCAAGTTGTAATTGTACTACTGAGACTATCTGACAGTCTGCCACTCTCGGGAAGGGGCCTGAAGAGCAGACTTACATGGGAGTGAAAACAAGGGATTGTGACTACCCAAAATAGACTGGGATAGCAATAGCATAAGGGACAAATCAGGGGAAGAGGGTCCAAAGTTCAAGGTCCCTTTTAATGTCACATAATAATACAAAAAATGTAATGTGCACAATATACTTCAACTTTTGACAACCATAAAGGCAAACAAAGAGTCGTCGTGACACTTGCCTGCCGTCCACAACAATAAGAGAAGGAGAAGCCAAAAGAGAATCCCTTCAGAGACACTAGGTGCTTTCCAATTGCAGCACCCAGGTAAACCTCCTGGGACCCACGTGCGATTACTGGGTCGTGGGTGCAGGATGCACCTTTAAAATTGCAGCTGGACCTACCTGATAAATAGCCAACCTGGCGATTTAAAGGGGATCTTGCCCCCGTGATGATGCAGTGAATGACGCGTCGTGCTCTCACCGGAAGAACCAGCTGCCAGTAGCCCCCACCCCCCTCGTCAGTTGCCACTGCTCCCGTCAGTTGCCACCCCCATCAATCATTGCCCCATATCAGTCATCACCCCCCCGTCAGTCCCCCCCCCCATGTGAGACATCCCCCACCCCTCCGTCATTCACCCCCTCCCCAGCGAGAGCGGTTGCTACTGCAATCAGGGTGGGGCCGCAATGTTCTGCTGCTACCAAAGCCGCTCTGGTTTGCGGCGACAGCTCGACACTGGAGCGGTATGGGGGATTATGTGTAAGGAAGACGGCCACTGCTCCCCCACTCCTGCGTTGAGCCATCACCGTGAACCAGATAGTGTTCATGGCAGCGGCACATCGCGGACCATCCCCACCACCGATCACGGCAGTGACCACCATCCCCCCCGATCGTGGAAGCAACTTCTCTCTTCCCCAATCACGGCAGCAACCCCTCTCCCCCTGTTTGTGGCAGCGGAACATCATGGCCCCCCCCACCACCATCAATCGTGGCAGCGACACTTCAGCCAGGGGCTTCCCTATGACACACACATGCAAGCGCTAACGCCACCTGAGTAACTGGGTTGGCCATTTTCCCTTTCAATTCGCATGAGCAGGATGACTGGGTAAGTTTTACTGGGTCCCCTGACCACCTTTGAGTTAGGTCTGGGACCCAGTTGCGCCCTTTCAAATCACCATTTACCTGGGTCACTAACCATGCAAATTGCCTGGTTAACCCTATTTTACATGGCAGTTTGAAAGAGCCGTCTGAGTGTCCATGGATTCACCTCCAGTGCTCCCGCAACCTCTGTAGCCACACAGACTCCAGTTCAACCCATTAGCAGCCTGAACTCCAGGTCCAAACCTCTAATAAGATCAGGAAACCTTCAGACCCCAAGGCACTTTGGGAGACCTTCTCGCCCTCAGCACCCTCTCAAATCTTGGTTCCAAGAACAGTTCGTATGAACTGGCAGATAATTGCTTTGGCAGATAATGTGAAGGTAAACCTGAGGTGTTTCTGTAAGTATATTAAGAGTCAAAGGATAGTAAGGGACAAAATTCATCCCCTAGACGATCAAAGTAGTCGTCTATGTGTGGAGCCTCACAAGATAGGGGAGATCTTGAACAGTTTTCTTTTGCATCAGTATTTACTCAGGAAACAGACATAGTGCATCAGGAAGGAAGGGAAACAAGCAGAAGGCTCATGGAGCAAAAGGAGATAAAGGAGGAGGAGGAGGAGCTGCTTGCTGCCTTACAGAAAATAAAAGTAGATAAATCCCCCAGGCCAGAAATAATATTCCCTCAGACCTTGAAGGAGACTAGTGTAGAAATTTCAGGGGCCCTGGCAGATATATTCAAAATGTCCTTGGCCACGGGTGAGGTGCCAGAGGATTGAAGGGTAGCTCATGTTGTCCTGTTGTTTAAAAAGGGCTCCAAAAATAAACCAGGTAATTATAGACCAGTGAGCCTGACGTCAGTAGTGGGTAAATTATTGAAAGGAGTTCTGAGAGATAGGATATATAGGTATTTGGACAGCCATTAAGGATAGTAGGCATGGCTTTGTGCATGGTAGGTCGTGTTTAACAAATCTTGTTGAGTTTTTTGAGGAGGTTACCAAGAAGGTATATGTTGTCTACATGAACTTTAGTTGGATGTGGATGTTGTCTACATGGACTTTAGTAAGACCTTTGAAAAGGTCCCACATGGGAGGTTAGTTCAGAAGGTTCAGATACTAGATTAGAAATTGGCTGAATGGGAGAAGCCAGAGAGTAGTGGTGGATGATTGCTTCTCAGACTGGAGGCCTGTGACCAACGGTGTGCCTCAGGGATCTGTGTTGGGACCATTGTAGTTTGTTGTCTATATCAATGATCTGGATGATAATGTGGTGAATTAGATCAGCAAATTTGCTGATGACAGCGAGGAAGATTTTCAATACTTGCAGAGGGATCTGGACCAACTGGGAAAAAGAGCCAAAAAACGGCAGATGGAATTTAATGCAGACAAGTGTGAGGCGCTGCATTTTGGAAGAGCAAACCGAGGTAGGTCATACACAATAAATAGTTGGGCAATCAGGAGTGTGGAGGAGCAAAAGCATCTGGGAATACAGATACATTGTTCCCTGAAGGTGGTGTTGCAGGTGGACAGGGTTGTAAAGAAAGCTTGTGGCATCTTTGCCTTAAATCAAAGTATTGAGTGCAGGAGTTGGGATGTTATGTTGAAGTTGCTTAAGACATTGGTGAGGCCAAATTTGGAATATCGTATGCAGTTCCAGTCGCCAAACTACAGGAAGAATATGAAAGAGTGCAGAGAAGATTTACTAGTATGCTGCTGGTTACTGGGAAAGATTAAACAGGTTAAGACTTTATTCCTTGGAGAGAAAAAGAATGAGGGGAGATTTGATAGAGGTTTACAAGATTATGAGAGGTATTGATAGTGGATGTGAGTAGGCCTTTTCCACAGATTGGGGGAGATAAATACAAGAGGTCATAGTTTTAAGCTGAAAGGGGAAAGGTTTAGGGGGAACATTAGGGGGAAATTCTTCACTCAGAGAACGGTTGGAGTGTAGAATGTGGTGAATGAGGGCTCGATAAGTTTTAAGAATTGGATAGATACATGGATGGGAGACGTCTGGAGGGTTATGGAATGGGAGCAGGTCAATGGGTCTAGCAGAATAATGGTGGGCACAGACTAGAAGGACCGAATGGTCGGTAGTGTTATATGGTTCTATGAAGCCGTGTATTTTCATCTCAGTGAGGAAAGCTGGACTTGTTTCTGAGAAATGAGCAAGGTCAAGGAGAGTAGGTACCCATGAGGATAAATGTTTAAGAAACAGATATTATAAGGTTTAAAATGGCTATAGATTAATCCATGGATTGAAACAAAACTAGGCAACTGGAGGAGCAACTTCAACAGGATGAAAATACATCTGGGTTCAGTAAATTCACCCTGTCTCATTCCCATGCCAGATTGGGAGCCCCCACAAATTGGAGGAACTTCACCTAAAATTCCATCTGGGCACTCTCCAACCAGATGCATTGACAATGTCATCTTCGGAGGCCCACCCACCCGCCTCCTTCCCCACCACCCCACTCCCTGATATCTCCCCTTCCCCTATCCCTCTGTCTCCTTTCCTCCAGTTCTCTCTCTCTCTCTCTCTCTCTCTCTCTCTCTCTCTCTCTCCCCCTATCCCTCTGTCTCCTCCAGCTCCCATTCACAGAGCCACCCCCGATCAATTTTCACCTTCCTCTCCTGTCCAGTTATAACCTTTCACCTTTTGGCCTGTGTCCCCACCCCAACCCCAACCTTTTTGTTACAGGCGCCTGCCTACTTTTTGCTCAGCTCTTGAAGGGCTCAGGCCCGAAGCATTGGTTATATATCTGTATCTCCTATGGACACTGCGAGACCTGCTGAAATCCTCCAGCATCTCTGTGTTTTCACTGCAATCACAGCATCTGCATACTTTCGTGTTTCATTTCTAGTAAATCAATTCTTGCCTGTCAATGTGCAATTGAACAATGGGATCTCTTTAAAGTGGGGGATGAAAGGGAGGAGAAATGAAAGCAAGAAGTCCCTGGATAGCCACAAAGATAAAGAGCAAAATCGACCAGAAACCAATAGCATAAATTAGGTTGCTCACACATGTGGCAGCTTGTCTGTTCACAGGACCTTAAGTAGGAAAGTAAAAGAGGCAAAGAGGAAACATGGCAGCATATTTTTTAAAAATCCAAAAAAAATTCCTTAGTACTGAGGGACTGATTAAGTGATGAATAACGAAAATCTGCTCATTGAGGAGATTACTACTTTACATCACTTTGAGACATTGAAAGTGTTCAGATATATTGTCAGAGTACATATATAGTGCGGCAGGATTGGCGTGTCACAAACGTGGTCCTTCTGTTTAAAAAGGGCTCCAGGTGTAGGCCCAGAAATTATTGGCCGGTAAGTTTGATGTCGGTGACGGGGAGCATTCTTAGAAATAATATATATAAGTATCTAGAGAGGCAGGGACTGATCAGGGACACCCAACTGGGTTTGTGTGGGAAGGTCATGTTTGACAAATCTTGTTGAATTTTTTGAGGAGGTGACTAAGGAAGGTTGATGAAGGTAGAGCAGTAGATGTAGTCTATATGGATTTCAGTAAGGCCTTCGATAAGGTTCCACATGGAAGGTTGGTAAGGAAAGTTCAGGCGCTTGGTATTAATGTTGAGATAGTCAGATGGGTTCACCGGTGGCTAGAAAGTAGATGCCAGAGAGTCATGGTGGATAACTGTCCTCAGAGATCGGTGTTGGGTTTGTAAATATGAGAATGATACAAAAATAGGGGGAGTTGTGGATAGTGAAGATGGCTTTCCGAGACTGCAGAAGGATTTGGACTGCTGGGAAGAGTGGGCTGGAAGATGGCAGATGGAGTTTAATATCAATAAGTGTGATGTTCATTTTGGGAAGAATAATCAAAACAGGACATATGCGGTCGATGGGAGGGTGTTGAGGAATGCAGAGGAGCAGAGAGATCTTTGAATAACAGTTCATCGATCTTTGAAAGTGGAATCCCATGTGGATGGAGTGGTAAAGAAGACTTTTGGCCTTTATAAATCAAAGCATAGAATATAGGAGTTGGTAAGTGATGTTGAGACTATTCAAGGTATTGGTGAGGCCAAATTCAGAATACTGTGTGCCGTTCTGGTCCCCAAATTATAGGAAGAATATCAATAAGGTAGAGAGGGTGCAAAGAAGATTTACTAAACTTTTACCTGGATTGCAGTGTCGAGAATACAAAGAAAGATTGATTAGATTGGGTTTTTATTCATTGGAGCGTAGAAGGTTGAGGGGGGGATTTGACAGAGGTATTTAAAATTATGAGGGGGATAGATAGAGTAGATGTGAATAGGCTCTTCCCTTTGAGGGTAAGTGAGATTGGAACAAGGGGTCATGAGTTAAGGGTTAGGGGGCAAAAGTTTAGAAGTAACATGTGAGGAAGTTTCTTCACTTAGAGAGTGGTGGCTGAGTGGAATGACCTTCCGGAAGAGGTGGTTGTGGCAAGGTCAATTTTGTAATTTAAGTAAAAGTTGGATAGGTGCATGCATGTGAGGGTTTTGGAGGGTTATGGGCAGGGAGCAGGGAAATGGGACTAGAGGAGATCACTTAAATCCGTACAGACCAAGATGGTCTGTTTCCATACTGTAATTGTTATATGGTTATATGTTTATATATGACATCACATACAATCCTGAGATTCTTTTTTTCCTGCGAGGACGGCAGAGTTACCACTAATTGGTAGCACAAAGTAAAAATTGTACACAACGTACACATGTAAACGAATTAAGAGCTATAAACCAATAACGAATATAAACAAACTGACTGTGCAATACAGAGAGAACAAAAGGAAAATCAATAAAGTGCAAGTATGAGTCCCCATTGAGAAGTCAAGTGGTGGAGGGGCAGCAGATGCTCTTGAACCTGGTGGTGTGAGACTTGTGGCACCTTGATGCCTATCAATAACTCCAAAGACTAGAAGTTACCCAACTGATAGGGTTTTATTACCATAAACAGAAGGCTCGTCTCATCTTGCTGACCTGAGACCCAAGCTTGTTCTGGGGTAGGGCCTATGACGTTGCCGCCTTTATTAGGGGAATCAAGGGGGAGAATCCACGGGTACAATCAGGAAGACATAGACATACAAACAGTATTAACAATGGTTCCACCACACGTCTATGCCACTTTCCTGATGACAGCAGCTAGAACAGAGTGTGCGCTGGATGGTCTGGATCTTTGATCCTTGCTGTGTCCCCTGTAGATGTTCTCAATGGTGGGGAAGGTTTTGCCTGTGATGGCCACCACCTTTTGCAGGGCTTCATGCTCAGGGGTCTTGGTGTCCCCCTACCAGCCCACGATGAAGCTGGATAGCACACTTTCCACCACACCAGACAGGGTGTCCGATGTCATACCAAACCTCTGCAAACTCCTGAGGAGGTAGAGGTGCTGACATACTTTCTTTATGATGCCATTAGTGTGTTGGGTCTAGAATATATCCTCTGAGATAGTGACTCCCAAGAACTTAAATTTGTTCACCTCTGATGGGAGAGCACCTATGAAAAAGATATCGCTGAGATTCTGTTGGGCTAAAACTTTGATCAAGGAGGATGTTCAGAAAAATCAGCTGCAGGTGGCACAGATGGGATGCATCCAGCATAACTGTGGAAGTGAGCGATGACACTGTAAGAGCCTTGGCCGTATTCTTTCTTACATCCAAATCAGTGGTTCTCAACCTTTTTCTTTCCACTCACATCCCTCTTTAAGTAATGCCTTAGGTGATCTGTGATTAGTAAGAGATTGCTTAAGGTGGTATGTGAGTTGGAAGAAAACATTTGCAAACTGTTATAATCGTACCTCGTTGACTCATTATGTGCATGGTTTCATAACTCCAAAGGGAATGGGCCAATGCAATTTTTCTCAAGCAAAATATTTCAGTAATATTTGGGTCTAGAGTAGTGATTCTCACCCTTCCCTTCCCACTCACATACCACCTTAAGCAACCCTGATGGCGTAGGAATTACTTAAAATGGTATGTGAGTGGAAAGAAAAAGGTTGAGAACCACTGGTCTAAACAGTCAGGGAGTGGTTAAAAACACAATGTTGGAGGAGCCCAGCAGGTCAAACAGTGTCCTTTATGTAGCAAAGGTAACCGATGTTTCAGACTTGAGCCCTTTATCAAGGTATGAGAAATTCCAACAGGCATCTAAATGAAATGGTAGGAGGGGGAAGGGGGTGGCAAAGGTAGGAGATGATAGGTGGAGAAAAGAAGGAGGGGACAGCAGCAATGATGGGGAGGAGGGATGGCTGGGTGGGTGGAAGAACTGGAAAATCAGGAAAGGGGAAGGGGAAGAAAAGGTGAGCAGGTTTAGTGAAAACCAGTAAAGTCAATGTTAATGCCATGTGGCTGGAGGGATCCAGATGGAAAATAAGGTGTTGTTCCTCCAATCTGCTGGTGGTCTGGGTGGGATAATACACAAGACCATGGACAGGCATGTGAATGTGACTCAGAATTGAAATGGTTGGCTACTGGGAGGTTGCTGTTGCTTTGAGCACAAAGGAGGTGCTCAGCGAAGCGATCTCCCAGTCTGCGACTGGTCTCTCTGATGTAAAGAATGCCACAAAGGGAGCACCAGATGCAGTAAATAAGTTCCCTGGATGTACAAGTGATCCAGAAAATTTCAAATGTTATATCCTTGCACTGAACCGGTAACAAGGTACAAAGACCAATTGAGTCACCACAGAGCACTCAGTTTAACCTTGACAAAGTAGGGACAGAACTTCAACAGTCACTTGAACGACTTTGAATTGATTGGAAGGCCAGCATGGATTTGTTAAAAGCAAATCATATCTTCTAACCTGTTAGGTTTTTTTTGACCAAGTAACAATGACTTGAGTGAAGGATATGTGTTTGTTGATACAAAAGGACTTCGAAAAGGCATTTGATAAGGTAAGACGTAATAGCTTGTTAACAAGATTGAAAGCAATGGAATAAAAAAGAGCTGTTGCAACTTGGGGGTAAAAAGAGTTAGGTAACAGGAAGCAGAAGGTGGAAGTTTTCGGTTCTGTTTCCAGGGGTCACTGCTGGGACTACTACTTTCCTTACTGTGTACAAAATATTTGGACCTGGAGGGGAGATGCCTCTGTGAATGGTAGGAGCAGGGGGTGGAGAGCTGGTGGAAAGGGATGGGGAAGAGAAGGAGAACAGGGAATAGTGAAGCAGAAAATGGAGAAGTCAGTGTTAATGCTATCCAATTGGAGAGCACCCAGACGGAATATAAGGTGCTGTTCATCCAATTTGTGGCTAGCTTTGGTTTGGCTGTGCATGAGACCCTGAACAGACATGTTGCCACACTCTTAGAAAAAATGTAAAGAAGGAATTTAGTTATCAGGGTTGATTGGAAAAGCTGGAGTTAAGTAAATAAGAAAAGATCGAGTCATTTGAACCCTTGTGGCTGCTCCACCATTCAATAGATCAAGGCATTTTATTTAACACAACATGGACTTCGAGGGTGTGAGTTACGGAGAGAGATTGGACAAATGGATTGTTTCCTCTGGAGAGGAGGAGGCAGAGGGGAAACTGGAAGTTCATAAAATCATGAGAAACATCAATTGTAAAGACAAAAATAGACTGAGGGATGAAGACGGGTAATGAGAGTAAAAATGATCACGATTGATATGTATGCGGGTAAAGAGGTATAAGAGTGAATAGAGACAATGTGCATACGTGAATGTATCTTCTTTGGCTTGGCTTCGCGGACGAAGATTTATGGAGGGGGTAAAAAGTCCACGTCAGCTGCAGGCTCGTTTGTGGCTGACCAGTCCGATGCGGGACAGGCAGACACGATTGCAGCGGTTGCAAGGGAAAATTGGTTGGTTGGGGTTGGGTGTTGGGTTTTTCCTCCTTTGCCTTTTGTCAGTGAGGTGGGCTCTGCGGTCTTCTTCAAAGGAGGCTGCTGCCCACCAAACATTTCGACACCGTGAGCAGGAAAGGGCTTTGGCAAATACTAGAGCGCATCGAATGTCCCCCAAAGTTCCTCAACATGATTATCCAACTGCACGAAAACCAACAAGGTCGGGTCAGATACAGCAATGAGCTCTCTGAACCCTTCTCCATTAACAATGGCGTGAAGCAAGGCTGTGTTCTCGCACCAACCCTCTTTTCAATCTTCTTCAGCATGATGCTGAACCAAGCCATGAAAGACCCCAACAATGAAGACGCTGTTTACATCCGGTACCGCACGGATGGCAGTCTCTTCAATCTGAGGCGCCTGCAAGCTCACACCAAGACACAAGAGAAACTTGTCCGTGAACTACTCTTTGCAGATGATGCCGCTTTAGTTGCCTATTCAGAGCCAGCTCTTCAGCGCTTGACGTCCTGCTTTGCGGAATGTATCTGTACTTAGAGGAAAATATAGATAGTATTTCTTTGGCTTGGCTTCGCGGATGAAGATTTATGGAGGGGGTAAAAAGTCCACGTCAGCTGCAGGCTCGTTTGTGGCTGACAAGTCCGATGCGGGACAGGCAGACACGATTGCAGCGGTTGCAGGGGAAAATTGGTGGGTTGGGGTTGGGTGTTGGGTTTTTCCTCCTTTGCCTTTTGTCAGTGAGGTAGGCTCTGCGGTCTTCTTCAAAGGAGGTTGCTGCCCGCCAAACTGTGAGGCGCCAAGATGCACGGTTTGAGGCGATATCAGCCCACTGGCGGTGGTCAATGTGGCAGGCACCAAGAGATTTCTTTAGGCAGTCCTTGTACCTTTTCTTTGGTGCACCTCTGTCACGGTGGCCAGTGGAGAGCTCGCCATAGACAAGAATTAATAAGGGAAGGTAATGGAATAGAGAGAATAAGGAGGGAATTAAAAGAGTGACCTTGGTGACATATGAAAAGTGAAATCTTTTCTGGGGGGGGCGGGGTGATGGGAAATAGCGGTCACTGCAAAATCAGTTGACACTTGCGAGTGGATTCGCAAATCCAAATGGAGAGGGGAGATGTGGTTGTCCGACAAGGGATAAAGGACAACTCAGGAGGGGAAGGGGAGATTGGGGATAAATAAGATAGAAATAGGAGAATAAGGAAAATGTTGGATGTTGTAGGAATGTTGTCTTATAAAGAGTTGAAAATAAGAAAACAGAAATGGAAAAGGAGGAAAGGTAATGATGGAAAAACGGAAAGAGAAGATAAACAAAATATAAAAGGGCTACGCTGAACTATATGACTTTAAATATTAATGGAATACATAACCAAATTAAAAGGAAGAAACTACTAAATTTAAATGAATAAATGTATTCCATTAGAAAAAATAACATATAGGTTAAGAAATAATATTGAAATATTCGAACAAGTATAGGAGCCTTACATTAAATACAATAGCGAAAACCTACCGGGGACAAACATTACCTCAGTTGATGGAAGGAGAAGGAAAGAAAAGAATGGACTCAGTAGAATTTCTGGTGTATTTTTGTTGAATAACAACATTGTCTGACTGGCTTAATGCAACCTAGATTGTATACCTAAAATGGATGAGGGGGGGGTGGGTGGGGGGTGGCTTGGGAGGAGGGGGGGGGGGGAGAAAAAGTCACTGTATATGTGTGAAAAAGAAATAGTGTATATCATGGCTAATGTGATTTATGGTGTGAAAAATAAAAAATTTTAAAAAAAAAATAAATAAATAAAAAAGAAACATCAATTGGGAGGCAGTCAGAATCTTTACTCCAGGGTAAAACCATCACACACTGGAGGACGTGCGTTTAAGGGGAGGGGGAGGACACTTAAGGGGCAAATATTTTGCAGAGAGAATGCTGAGTGTCTGGGACAGGTTGCCAGGAGTAGTGGTGGAAGCGGATACTACAATGCAGCTTTTAAGAGGCTTCTAGATGGACATGTGAAGAGGATGAAGGGGTAGCTATCAGGTGCAAGCAGCAGTTTTAATTTGATCTAAACATCATGTTCAGGAGACAGGTGTGCTGAAGGCCCTGTTCCTGTGCTGCACTGTTCTGTGAACTATGTTCCTCCACTAACCCTATATTCCTTGGTACCCTTGACGTCTAATAGAATGTGGGTCTTCTTCAGTGTCATCAGTGAATGAGAATCCATTGATCTCCTGAGGCTAAAATGAAATCCTAAAATGCTATATTCTATTGGCAAAGGTCTTTCTTCTCTCGTCCTGAATGGCCAAACATTTATTTTGAAGAACTGACACCTGGGAAACAGCTGTTTAATTTCTCAAAAATACAAGCCCAGTCAGCTTAATCTCTCCTTGTGCCACAATAAATCTCAAGAATAAATTCAATTCATCTCTGCTGTGTTTCCTAAATTTCAAGCATATCCTTCCTTGGGTAGGAAGACCAGACTTGTACACAGTATTCCAGATGGGTCTCGCTCATTATCCCATATAATTGGAGTTGAATATTTCACTCAAATGTTCTTGCAATAAAAATAATCAATCCTTTGAGCCCCTTTTAAGCAACATTTCCGGAGAATGTCATCAATAGAGGAAAGTGAAACCCCAGTGAACTTCTCGACCTTTCGACGATCCTCTGTATTGACTTCCAATCCGATGGTTTGCAGCCACCGTCCCACATGATGATGCAGCCAGACAGTCACTCTCAGTTGGGCTCCTGCAATATGTTATCATGATGGAGGCAGGTAGCCTTGCCCTTCTCAACCTCCTTAGAATGTGCAGGCACTGCTGCATCTTCCTGACTAATGAGAAGGTGTTTTGGGTCCAGGATAGGTCATCCTTTATATGCACACCAAGGAACTTTGTGCTCTCCGCTCACTCCACGATGAAGACATTGATGTTGTATCATTATAACATGTGGTATCGTTAGAGAAGAATGTGTGGGTCAAGTCAATTTTATGTCATATGATCATACAAATGCAACCTAACAAAACAGTGTTCTCCAGTCCTCGCAGACAAACAACCAGACATTAACTCAAAACAAGAATACCCAAACAGGCATGTGCTATTTTCAAATGAAGGCTGAAAATGCTGGAAAATTCTGCAGTCAGGCAGCATCTGAGGAGGTTAACATTTTGGCTTTTCCATAACTGAGAAATAAAATGTATTTTAAATGGGGGGGGGGGGATTGCGAGTTGGAGAGAAGAAAAGAAATGGCTGTAGTGAAACCAAGCCTGTCCAGGGGATCCAAATCCTATCAATCTCATCTACAGAAGTGTGACAAATACCCATGAATCACAATGGGGAGGGGGAATTTTAGTTAACCAGCCTTTCCAGTTTGTTTCGAACTGGCCAGTCCTGAACCAGTAGCTCAGTTTTTTTCTCTCTGCACAGATGCCTTCTGGCATGCTGCATATTTACAGGCATTCCCTTTTAATGAGGATTTCCAAAAACTTGTCTGTTCAGTATCCCAAAATTTGGAATTTGTTTTCTCTGTGCTCATTTGTACCCATCTCCTGTCGACAACTCCACTTTAATTAAGAAGCATGAACTACCCACTCTTAAAAAGCATCAGCAAATGTATTCCCCGGATTCCTGGGGTCTTCACCTCATTAGACATTCCCTTTCTTCAACTTAAAACACATTGGCTTTATCATTTTTTTCCCCAATCCAGTGAAGGTCATTGATTTTATTTCACTCCTCACAGATTCCACCGGGTCCTCTGCTTCCATTTCAGATTACCAGCACCTGTTTCCTCTTGCTTCTCATACGCTGATCTTCTTATAATTTGCTCTACTCCTGACAGGAGACTCAAGTGGAAGCTTATCATCTCTCTAGACCACGAGGCACACACAAGAACACACAGTACACAGCAATCACTTCCAACAATCAGAACAAATGTATTGCTGGCTGGATGGCCAAATCCAGAGTGGAGTCCTGGAGTCACGGCCGGGGTGCAGCAAAGCCCCCACTCCCTACTCTGCCCGCCCCCAGTTCCCTCAGATGCAACCGCAGGTAATCCAGTTTATTTTCCAGAGATCCTTGGGCCTAGATGGATTGGCTTTGAGTCTTCTATGAGTGCCGCATGCTTACAGCGCTTCTGCTTCACTGTTTCCAACGTCCTCTTCCCCGAGTGTCTGAAGTAGGCTACAGCTTGGTATTAGGGCTCGCTGCCTTCAATAGTTATAGTCACACAGTACTTTTCTGATCTTGTCAGATTTTAGTGTTCCTAACATTTAGCTGTGTTCTCCGATCATAGACAAGATGAACAGAACCAAGGGATAGGCAGGGACAAGCTTCACAAGCTTTTGGGCATTGTAATTCTTTTTGCGACTGTCATAAAAGCACTGATAAGTCATGATAAGGCTTACCGGGCAGCTTTATTTGAGTAAGAGTTTAAGGAGATTTTGGTATGTCACCAAAGACTTGCAAATTTCTACAGGTGTAGCATGGAGAGCACTCTAACAATTTGCATCACTGTCTAGTAAGGAGGTGCCAATCCACAAGACAGGAACAGGCAGTAGACTCATCCAATGGCTTCAGGGGTATTAGTCTTCTCTCCATTAATAACATCTTTAAGAAGCAATGCCTTAAGAAAGCAGCCTCTCTCATCAAGGACCCTCACCACCCTTTTCTCACTGCTACCATCGAATAGGAGATACAGCAGCCTGAAGACACACACCCAATGTTACAAAAACAGCTTCTCCTCAGCCATCAGAGCTCGGAACTGACAATGATCCTGTGGTCAATATCACATTTTTTCTCTTTTTTGCACTCGTTTTTTAAATCTTGTATTTATGGAGTTGTAATTATATTGTAATTATTGCACATTGTTCTGCACCATACTGACACATATTCAAACCAATAAACCTGATTCTGATTCTGAGAAAGAGATCACTGGGCGATACACTTAGACAGTGGTTCAATAAGGACATGGACCATTGCAACGAAGCCTGAAACATGTACAATGCAAGGAAGTTCATTGCCTCGACACTGCTGCCAAACAACCCATTTTTCTTCTGGTTCACCACAGTGGAGAGTTGACAGCTGTTCCCTCTCTATTTGACATTATCCAGTCGACATGTTGTCAAATCTACCATCTGAGAATTAACAAGCAGGTGTGTAACTTAATTACAAGTCATGGTTGGAGATGGCCCTGGAAAGTATTTTCATCAATTATTCATTAATTGCTCATGGTTTGTGTAATCATGAGTCTTGTGGCAAGCCTTGTTTTTGGTTTTCCATGCCTTTGTGAATGGATTGTGGGAAAGCTTGACCTCACCGAGCTCACCCAGGATTCAGCAGGTGAGGACAGACCTTGTGCAGGCTGACTCCTGAATGTGTTTCCATTGGCAGAGTGCACTGGCTCATTCTGGGGTTCAGACACACAGGATCTTACAAAAAAGGCTGAATGTTCCTTCTTAATGTGTCCCACTCTTCAATCAGATCTTAAACGATCCACTTCCCAGCTATTGGCGCCAATCCTGGTGTAATCTCCCCCTGTTAACGATCCCAAAAGAATCTGTCAGTCTCTGTGGTAACTTACAGGTAAGGCTGGATTTTGTCCTCAAGACTGTGGGATTCAGTGGTGGAGACCATCAAAGCTCCGGTTCCCTACTTGGTCAACTCGGCACTTTAAAAGTATAAGGACCAGGAGCAGGAGGAGGCCATTTGGCCCATCAATCCTGCTGTGCCATTCAGTAAGATCATGGCTGATCTGGCCGCAGATTCAGCTCCAGTTATTGCCCATTGTCCTCAATTCCCCTATTCTTCAAAAATCTATCTGTGTCTTAAATACATTCAACGGGGCAGGGAATTCCACAGATACAAAATTATGAGTGGTATAGATAGAGTAACTGCAAGCAGGCTCTTTCAACTGAAGTTAGGCGATATACCAACCAAAAGGATGAAAGGCGGAACGTTAGGGAGAGAGTGGTGGGAATGTGGGGTGAACTGCCAGTTGAAGTGGTGAATGTGGGCTCGATTTTAGTATTTAAGAAAAACTTGGACAGACACATGGATGGGAGGGGTATAGAGGGATATGCAAGTCAGTGGGACGAGGAAGATTAATAGTTCAGCACAGACTAGAGGGGGCAAAGGGCCTGTCCTTGAATCTGCTGGTACGTGATCGTACACTTGTGAATCTTCTTCCTGCAAAGGTTCAGTCCAGAAGTCAATACAGAGGATCATAAAAACGGCCAAGAAGATTGCTGGGGTGTCCCTCTCTTTTGTTGACGACAATTACTGGGAGCATTGCTTAAATATGGCTCAAAGAATTATTGAAGACCCTTTCTATCAGCACACTGTATCTCTGTTCTACTGTCATCAGGAAGCAGGTACAGGAACTTCAGAAGCATGTCTGCCAGGCTGGAAAATAGCTTCTTCTCGCAGGCTGTGAGGTTGATGAAGAGTATCCTGTAACTAAGTAAATCTCCCACAATATTCATGCCATGATGCAGAAGTCTTCTTCCATCGGCTCCATCTCCATGCTTACTTCCAAAACCACGATTCTCCACCCCACCCCCCCTCCACCCCACTACAGATCCCTTCTCCCACTTTAAACCTTCTTCCTCTTCCTGGACACATCGTTCTGGTCTCCTGCCTGCTCCGGACCTTTATATTTCCAACGGACACTGTGACATCAGCCGTATCGACTTCATTACTCACCTCACTCATTCCAATTTCACCCCCTTGGAACGCCTGACCCATTACTCACGCCACACCAGTCCAAACCTTACCATCAAACCTACTTACTGGGTGGTGCTGTTGTGGTCTGGCACATTGACCTCTATCAGGGCGAAGCCAGACAAGAACTCTCAGACACTTCCTCTTACCTACCCCTCCAACAGGACATTGCCAAAACTCATCAAACCACCGTCTCACGTACCATCCCTGAACTCATCACTTCCAGTCTCCTCCCAACTTCATACCACCCGTTTCTACCTCCTACCCAAGATTCACAAACCCAATTGTCCCACAGACCCATTGCGTCCACATGCTCCAGCCTCACCAAATTGGTCTTCACTTATCTTGACTCTGTTTTGTCCCCCTCCGCCCTGGGCCAGTCCCTCCCCACCTACATCGGGGAAACTTCACATGCCCTTCATTACTTCAGCATCTTCCAGTTCCCTGAACTCAACCGCCTCATGTTTATCATGGATATCCGATCGCTATACACCTCCATCCCCCATACTGAAGGCCTAACCCCTTTGTTTCTTTGTGAACAATAGACCCAACAAGTCCCCCTCCACCACCACCCTCATCCGGCTGGCAGAGCATCCTCACCCTCAATAGTTTGACCCATTCCACTTTCGCTAGGTCAAAGGGGTAGCCGTGGGTACCCACATGGGCCCCAGCTACACTTTCCTTTTTCTTGGCTATGTGGAGCAATCCATGCTACAAGCCCACACAGGCAAGGCCCCTCAACTCTTCCTCCGCTACATCAATGACTACGCCTCATGTACCCATGATGAACTTATTGACTTCATCCATTTACTGCCATCTTCCACACTGATCTCAAATTCATGGTCTATCTCTTGCAGCTCTCTCTCTTTCCTCAATCTCTCTGTCTCCATCTCAGGAGGACAAACTCTCAACAGGCGTCTTCCATAAACCCACTAACTCCCACAGCTACCTCGACTACACCTCTTCCCACCCTGTCCCCTGTAAGGATTCCATTCCATTCTCTTAATTCCTCTGTCTCCATCACATCTACACCCAGGATCCATGCCAGATCATCAAAGATGGCTTCCTTCAAATAACGAGGCTTTCCTTCTACCACCATCAAATTGGTACTTAACCATTACCCATACTTCTACCCTGGCCCCCTCTTCCCCAATGTACAACAAGGACAGGGTTCCTCTTGTCCCCACCTACCACACCAGCCTCCACATCTAATACATCCTCTGCCATTTTCACCACCTACTACATGATTCCCAACACTAGGCACATATTCCCCTCCCCTCCATTATCTACCATCTGCAGGACCGCTCCCTCCGTGAGACATTTCTCCACTCCTCCCTTCCCACAATCGTCCCCTTGGGACCAATCCCTTTGGCCGCAGGAGATGCCCCACTTGCACCCACACCTCCTCCCTCCCCACCATTTGGAGCCTCAAACAGTCCTTCCAAATGAGGGAATATTTCACTTGTGAATCTGCAGAGTCATCTACTCCATCCAGTTCTCCCGCTGTGGTCTCCTCTACATCGAAGAGATTGGGAGATCACTTTGTTGAGCGCCTCGGCTTTGTCCACCACAATAATGTGGATCTCCCAGTGGCAACCCATTTCAATTCCCCATCCCATTCCCTTGCTGACATGTCTGCCCATGGTTTCATGCACTGCCAAGACTGAGGCCACCCACCAATTGGAGGAACAACATCTCATCATCCGACTGGGCCCCCTCCAACTAGATGGTGTGAATATCGACTTCTCTGGCTTTTGTTAACCCCCTCCCCCAACTCACTTCTTCCCCCATCTCTGTCCCTCCCATCCCTGTCTCCTTTTGTGTGAACATGTTAAATTCTTACCTCGTCCCTTATCATATCCAATTAACTCACAACCTTTTGTTGGCCTGGATTCCTCCCCCAGCCAGAACTGTCTGAATTCTCTGCTTTTGGCTCATACTGCTCAGGCCCAAAATGTCAGCAATATATCTTTGCTTTTTATGACGGCTGGAAAAGGCAGCTGAGTTCCTCCAGAATTTTGGTGGGTTTTTACTCCAATGAAAATCGTGCTGGAACCAAACAGATACTTTGTGAAATAAACAACCACTAAAACAACTAAAAAACAACAGTGTACTTACTTGAATTAAAAAGAAACAGTAAATCCAAAACAAAACAGATGATAAATATTCAATTATCCAAATGCATAAAATATGACTTTGCAATAGAGCAGATGGTCCTTTTGTAGTGCTAGAGCAGTCCATGACCAGTGTAACCAGGGGAGGTTCAAAAGCCTGATTACTGCTGGAATGTCAAGGTCCTTGAGGCATTGGTCCTCAGGTTTCTGTACCTCCTTCCTGAAGGTAGCAGTAAGAAGAGATGGTGACCAGGGCAATGGGGGTCTGTTATGACGTTGGCTGTCTTCTTGCACCCGACAGCACTTGTTTGTTACCTTCTGGGGCCTTCTGCGTTCCTGCACAGTCGAATTCGCAAACCATGCTCTGGTGCAACCTGACACTGTACCTTCCATGGTGCGCCTGTAGAGGTTCTATGGAATATTCGACGACATGACGAATCTCTTCACGCTCCTGAGAAGGTTGGTGTGCCTTCTTCCCGGTTGCTTCGAAAAACTGGCTCAAGAAGAATTCTTCTGATTTATTTTAAATTTAATTTAGACCTACAGCTCGGTAACTGGCCCTTTTGGCTCACGAACCTGTGCCGTCCAAATACCCCAATTAACCTACAACCCCAGTGCATTTTTAGAGGGTGGGAGGAAACTGGAGCATCCAGAGAAAACCCACAGTGACCCGGGGAGAACATACAAAACTCCTTACAGACGGCATCAGATTTGAACCCGTGTTGTTGCCACTGTAACAGCGTTGCACTAACAGTGACATTAACCATGATTATGGATCCCCAAAAACTTAAAGCTCCTGACCCTCTCCATCTCCTCACCCATCAATACAGGCAGGTGAATGACCCCTCGGCTTTTCCTTCCTAAAATCAGCAGTCACCTCCTTGCTCTTGGGGACGTTGAGATGATTGTTCTGGCACCACCCAACTAGATTCTTGATGACTCAACATTTGAATGGCGGTGTCGTCAGCAGATTTGTAGATTGACTCGGATCCGCACTTGGCTACACAGTGGGAGTAGAGAAGGCAACTGAGCCCACAGGGTCAGGGTGCCCCCTTGTTGACAGTCAGCAATGAGAAGACAAGGTCTCTGAACCACTCTGCCACTGAGGGAGTCAAGGATCCGATTGGAGAGGGAGGAACAGAATCCCAGTTTCCTTTAGTTTGGACGTAGGTTTAGCCAGTGTGATGGTGTTAAACACTGAGCTGTAGCAGGAGTGAAACACGAAAGTCTGGCAACGCTGTGATGGTAGTTACAACGTAGAAATGCTGGAGGAACTCCGCAGGTCCTGCAGCATCCATAGGAGGATATATTACATCCTGACCTTCGACGAATGCTGCAAGTCCTGTGGAGTTCCTCCAGCATTTCGATGAACAACAGCCAGTAGGTGCTGGAGGTGCTCCTGTGGTCTAGGTAGCTGATAGATCCAGAAAGATGTAATGAGGTAAAATGTTGGAGTACATCAAAAAATGCTAGATCCACTCAGCCATTCTGGCAGCATCTTTTGCAGACTCAAAGAGTCAGAGACAGAGGGGAGAGGTGTGGAGAGAACAAAGGGACTTCTGCGGCAGGATGGAGACCAAAGGGAAATAGGTGACACAGATAGGGTACAGATCGAGAGACAGCGGAGAAGGCTTGTTCATGGCCACTGGACTGTCTGAAGGAGGTGTAATTAGAGGCTGATCAGAGAGAGAAAAACAAAATGAATCCATGGTGACCCTGCGGGGAATAGGGCAGACAAAAGCCTGAAGTAGATCCCAGCAGGTCAAGCAACGATGGCGGAGAAAAGCTGAGATACATCAAAACCAGCCAGGGATCGAAGACACCACAAGATATAGGAGCAGATGAAGGACATTCGGCCCATTGAGCTCATTCTACCATTCCATCATGAGCTGATCCACTCTCCCACTCCACTGCCTTTGCCCCATAATCTTTGATACCCTGACCATTTGGATGCCTATCAGTCTCTACCTTAAATACACCCAACGACCTTGTCCTCTACAGCTGCCCATGGTTGCCAATCCCACAGGTTCACCACTCTCTGGCTTAATGAGCGCCCTTCAACCCTGAACCTGTGCCCTCTTGTCCTAGAAAAACAAGAGAAAAATACTGTCCCAGTACTTGAAAGCAAAACCAAAGAAGTGGAATCAAATGCCTGATCTGCAGTTTTGGTTTTAGTTTAGATGTACAGGATCTACAGTTTTGCTACTTTAAGAATCAAGAACCAGTGACCTGGGTTGACACTCCAGTACTGAAAATTGCTGTTAGGGCCACATTTCAGATGAAAGGTTAAGTAGAGCCATCTTGGGTGAGTCAAGTCAAGTTTATTGTCATTCAATTGCCCAAGTACAATCCGACAAACCAGCATTTTCCAGTCCTCAGTGCAAAATACATGCAGACACATACAGACAAACAATACATATGCAGGACGTATTCATGTAGACAAAACAAGTAAATAAATAATTGTTTGGTCTCATATGGTTAGAGTGAGCAGTTCCTTTGGTCAGCATTCTCACTGCCTGTGGGAAGAAGCTGTTCCTCAGCCTGGTGGCGCTGGCCCTGATACTCCTGTATCTCCTCCCCGACGGGAGCAGCTGAAAGATGCCGTGTGCAAGGTAGAAGGGGTCCTCAATGATTTTGCATACCCTCTTGGATGATTTGTAGAGGGGCAGGGTCACTATCTCCATTGAGCTTGACAATATTTATTCCTCACTCCACATCACAATGGATTATTTGTTACCATTTCCCATTGTGTGGCTTGTGGGATGAGTCAATGTACAAATTAGGCTCTAACATGACAATGACAAAAGGCAGTTAATTGGCTGTAAATTAGATCCAGCTGCGCTGGATGGGTCACGTCTCCAGAATGGAGGACCATCGCCTTCCCAAGATCGTATTATATGGCGAGCTCTCCACTGGCCACCGTGACAGAGGTGCACCAAAGAAAAGGTACAAGGACTGCCTAAAGAAATCTCTTGGTGCCTGCCACATTGACCACCGCCAGTGGGCTGATAACGCCTCAAACCGTGCATCTTGGCGCCTCACAGTTTGGCGGGCAGCAGCCTCCTTTGAAGAAGACCGCAGAGCCACCTCACTGACAAAAGGCAAAGGAGGAAAAACCCAACACCCAACCCCAACCAACCAATTTTCCCTTGCAACCGCTGCAATCGTGTCTGCCTGTCCCGCATCGGACTGGTCAGCCACAAACGAGCCTGCAGCTGACGTGGACTTTTTACCCCCTCCATAAATCTTCGTCCGCGAAGCCAAGCCAAAGAAAAAACTTTGGAACATTCTTAGGTCACAAATAGTATGATACATATGCAAGTGTTTCACTTTCCTTGAATAAAACTCTAAATGATTCTCAAATTGTGCAATGTGTATTTTTTTTCTCTTTCTCTCTCCGTGCTTTGAGCTGAATTGCCCATCAAAATTTATCTGGGACGTCATCCATAAAAGTCTGCAGAGAATTTTTGTCTTGCATTTATTTCACTGCTGATTTCAAGGCTCCTGGGATAGTGAATCAGAATTTATAGTCATGAAATTCAGTGTTTTATGAGAGCATCACAGGGCAAACATTCGTATTATAACCATCTTACAACATGACTATAAAAAATAAAAATAACAGTGCACTGAATGTAAGGCAGTGTCTTTGGTTCATTGATCATTCAGGAATCTGATGGCAGCGGGAAAGAAGCTGTCCTTGTGCCGCTGAGGGCTCGTCTTTAGGCTCCTGGACCTTTTCCCTGATGGTACCAGAGTGAAGAGGGCCTGGCCTGGGTGGTGGGGGGTCTTTGAGGAGAGAGGCTGCTTTTTTAAGACCCCACCTCATGTAGATGTCCTCGATGTGGTGACGACTGGTGCCTGCGAAGTCGCAGGCCGAGTTAACAACCCTCTGGAGTTTATTCTTGTCCTGAGAGTTGGTGCCTCCGTACAAGACAGAGTCGCAACCAGCCAGAATGCTCTCTACAGTCCACCTGTAAAAGTTTACGAGAGTCTTCACTGATATACAGGATCTCCTCAGACACCTCACAAAGTCTAGCCACTGGCGAGCCTTCTTTGTGATTGCATCAACATGGAGGCTCCAGGACAGATCCTTGGAGGTGTTGACACCCAGGAATTTGAAGTTCTTGACCCTCTCCATGACTCCGCCCTCGATGAGGACTGGGTCGTGTTCCCCTGACTCCCTCCTGAAGTCCACAATCATCTCCTTAGTTTTGCTGATCTTGAGTGCAAGGATGTTGTCGTTACACCATCCCACCACCAGCTGTTGTGCCTGCTGTAAAAATGCAATGGAAAAACTCAGCAGGTAGGTCTATTGTTACATAGCAAAGTTAAAGATACATATCTATTGTTTTATGCTTGACCAAAATGTGGGCAGTTGTCCAAAGGTGGGGAGCGAAGGGCAGGAGGAGGCGCACAGGCCTACAGGCAGGAGGGAGGGCACAGCAGCAAGTAAAGATGCCTCTGTGAATGGAGGGGGAAGGGGTGGAGAGCTGGAGGAAAGGAGGAGTGGGAGAATGGGGAGTAGGTCAATAACCATCCTTATTGTGCCTGTTGTTGCTTGCTAATGGATGTGAGATTGAGGCCCTGGTGAAACTCATGCAAGATTAGGACCAAGATGCAAGACTGGACAATTATCTTGGTATGGTCAGCACGGTCTTTCTAGGTAATGGTTAGCACACTATTCTCTTTGGCTTGGCTTCGCGGACGAAGATTTATGGAGGGGGTAAAAAGTCCACGTCAGCTGCAGGCTCGTTTGTGGCTGACAAGTCTGATGTGGGACAGGCAGACACGGTTGCAGTGGCTGCAGGGGAAAATTGGTTGGTTGGGGTTGGGTGTTGGGTTTTTCCTCCTTTGCCTTTTGTCAGTAAGGTGGGCACACTATTACAGCGCCAGCGACCCAGGTTCAAATGTGATGCTGTCTGTGAGGAATTTGTATGGTCTCCCTTTGACCTCCATGGATTTCCTCCAGGTGCTCTGGTTTCCTCCCAGACTTCAAACCGCAGGGGTTTGTAGATTAATGAGGGTATTTGGGCAGCACAGACTCATGACCTGGCAGGCCTCTAACCATGCCATATGTCTAAGTTAATAAGAAATGTTTTAAAGAACTTAAGTAAGAAAAGAGCTTTGTAAATACTGCCAAATCCTTCAAAGGCCCGCATGGGAAACTAATATGGGGACACCAGTATGGGGCACTGTGAGTGGTAAACCCTCCAAAATGTAGTGGGCACAGGCCAGTACATCACAGGCTAAACTCTCCCCACCATCGGCAACAACTGCAGGGAACGCTGCCGTCGGAGGGCATCATCAAGGATCCACACCACCTTGATTGTTACACTCCAGCCATCGGGAAAGAGGTAATACAGTAGGTCCACAAATTCTTTTCCTGTGACCAAAGTATGTGCGCACTGAATGTTTGTGCAAATGTAAACTTGAAATAGTTTCAAGCGCCTCACAGTTTGGCGGGCAGCAACCTCCTTTGAAGAAGACCGCAGAGCCCACCTCACTGACAAAAGACAAAGGAGGAAAAACCCAACACCCAACCCCGACCAACCAATTTTCCCCTGCAACCGCTGCAACCGTGTCTGCCTGTCCCGCATCGGACTTGTCAGCCACAATCGAGCCTGCAGCTGACGTGGACTTTTACCCCCCCTCCATAAATCTTCGTCCGCGAAGCCAAGCCAAAGAAAGAGAAATATATTTATATGTTTATTGTGCACGTGTATTGTTCGTTTGGCTGCGTCTTTAATATATTTATGTTTACTGTGCACGTGTATTTTTGGCTGCGTCTTTAATATATTTATATGTTTACTGTGCACGAGTGTTTGTTTGGGTGCGTCTTTAATATATTTATATGTTTACTGTGCACGTGTATTGTTTGTTTGGCTGCGTCTTTAATATATTTATATGTGTACGGTGCACGTGTATTGTTTGTTTGGCTGCGTCTTTAATATGTTTACTGTGCACGTGTATTGTTTGTTTGGGCTGCTTAGAAAAGTGGGCTGAAAAATGGCAGATGGAATTTAATGCTGATAAGTGTGAGGTGCTTCATTTTGGTAAGAAGAATCAGAACAGGACATACGTGGTAAATGGGAGAGCATTGATGAATACAGAAGAGCAGAAAGATTTAGGAGTAACGGTACATCGTTCCCTGAAGGTAGAAACTCACGTGAATAGGGTGGTGAAGAAGGCTTTTAGTATGCTGGCCTTTATCAATCATTGCATGGAATATAGGAGTTGGGAGGTGATGTTGAGACTGTATAAGACGTTGGTGCGGCCTAATTTGGAGTTCTGTGTGCAGTTCTGGTCGCCTAATTATAGGAAGGATATAAACAGAGTGGAGAGAGTGCAGAGAAGGTTTACCAGAATGTTACCTGGGTTTAAGCATCTAGAGTATAGGGAGAGATTGGACAGATTAGGTCTTTATTCTTTGGAGCGTAGAAGGTTGAGAGGGGATTTGATAGAAGTATTTAAGATTATGAAAGGGATAGACAGAGTGGATGTGGATAGACTATTTCCGTTAAGAGGAGGAAAGATTAAAACAAGAGGACATGAGTTAAGAATTAAGGGGCAGAGGTTTAGAGGTAACATGAGGGGGAACTTCTTTACTCAGAGAGTGGAAGACGTGTGGAATGAGCTTCCGGGAGAAATAGTGGCGGCGGAGTCAATTGTATTATTTAAGAAAAGGTTGGACAGGTATATGGATGAGAAGAAGATGGAGGGTTATGGGCATTGTGCAGGGAGGTGGGACTAGAGAGGGGTGTTTGGTTCGGTGCGGACTAGAAGGGCCTAATGGCCTGTTTCCGTGCTGTAAATTGTTATGTTATGTTATGTTATAATTTTGGCAGAGCCTATCTCTCATGGTGAATAAAACTCTATTTGCATGTTCTAATACAATACAAGTATGATGAACTACTTGTTTAACTGACGAACTAGTTAACAGAAACAGTGAGCTGAGATTATTTTCAATAAGCATCATTATTGATTGCTACGTTGCTTTATGTAACTAACCTTTTGTGCACACATGATTTCCTTTGTGTGCTGGTTTCATAATGTGTGCACCCACAGAGCTTAGAGGGAACAGTGGCTGCCACCCCTCCACCATCTGAATCCCGAACAACAAACTCAATCAGAGACTCATTTAAGGATTTGTACTTTGCTCATTGTTTATTATTGTAAACTGCTGGTACCGTGCAACCCAGTACTACCCGTCACATGGTCGGATGGTCGGCAACTAACCCGGCTTCCCCACCAGGCTTGCAGGATGAAAACCAAGACCTGTCAAAGGGTGGTCGAACCTTTGACCACAAACCCCACAAATTGACTGAAAGGAACCATCAACATCCTATGGGATGGATAACCAGAACGAATTACTGTAAATTCATAGCTCTGTATTTGCACAGTAAGTTTGTTTACCATCCACTCTTTTTTTTTGAGTACATTCACAGTTACCAGTAATTCAAAATTATGCCTGGCCCACAGGAAAAAGAATCTCAAGGTTGTATGTGATGTTCTGCATGTACTCTGACAATAGGTTTGAACTTTAAAGGATGCAGGACTTTCTGTGGCTAAGTCTTGCTTTTATGGGGATCATACTGTCTTGTCATCAGTCAAGCAGCAAACAACAGTTCACCATCAAATTCCAGGAAATCAAAACACTCAGGGAAAAAAAAAGACCATACTGTAGGGGTTATGTATGTGGGGGAACAAAAGGAATGTTTGTGAGCACAAAGCGAAGGTTTATGATGGGATGGAAGGCAGGCTCGATCAGAAGACAACAAGACAATCAGAGCAAGGAAAGGACCCCACTTATTTTCGCTGCTAACTGTGTTGAGCACCACAGGCAGATTTCGGTTTCAGGTGTCAATACACAAAATTGCTACATTTTCTTACAGATAGAGGCAAGGCCACCATTACTCTGAGGCTAGAACAAGGAGCAATGGTTCCAACTCATGAATACCATTGAAGAAGAATGCGAACTGGAGGCCAAGTGATTGGGCACGTCCCTTTTATCTGTGCGACGCAGGGATGAATTCAGCCTCAGATGACAAAAGTCCTCTGTTGCCTTTAAAATTAAAACCACTGAATAGCTCGGCACCGTCGTCTCATTGCGCGCTACTGAGGTTTAATTTGTCACAACTATTTCATCCCTGCTCTACCTCAATATGTTGCAAATATTTCATTTTCAAGACTTAAACTTTTATTTTGCTTTGAATTTCCTTCAACTGCTATTTCATGGACTGTCCACATCTTAACAACTCACCATGAGAGAAAAAAAATCACAGTATTTCCCTTCTGATTGTTTCTTTTTACCATTGTTCCCCCTAGCTAATGGTCCTGACAGCAGAGACTGTTTCTCCTTATTTCTTCTTTATAATTTTGAAGACCTCTGTTAAATCCATCCTTTTACTTTCAGTGCTGAAGGCAAATAATTTCTTTTCATTGTTTCCCATGACTAAAGTTCCTCGAAATTCCTAGTTGCAGTTCATTAACTCCACCCTGTGCTCCCTCCACGCCCTGCCATCTTCCTGAATTGTGGCGCCAACGCAGCTGACACCTGATTAGTTAGTTTAAGCTTCTTCTCTGCAAGGACTGTAGCCGCTTTCAGGTGCTCGGACGCAGATAACGCGCCGGCAGACGCGGCTGGGGGGAGTGCAGCTGGGACGTTCAGGTGGCCGCAGAGAAGACGCCTTTTTGTCACCTGAACGCCAGCTCCTGTGGACTGTGACCGTAATCCCACTGCTGCTTTCAGGTGCAACAGGGGATTCTCCCAGCCAGAGAATATACCTACAGGAGGAGGGTTAGGCAAGTGCTCCGCCTGGCTGGGTTCTCCACTTTCAGGTGGCCACCGAGAGCTGCACCGTGGTAGAATAGGCAGCTTTACAGTCGGGTATTCTGGCCACCTGAAAGTGGCTTATGTTTGATTGTCCCTGAGTGAGGTTGAATCTGTAAAGGTCAATTCATTGTCATGCAGACAAAAATCTCTCCTTTAACTAAAGGGAATACCTTTAGAGACATAGAGTGGTCATGCATCTTGTTGCCACCTTTGATGTAGCTGATTCTGGTATCCCCGTAACCCCTGCAGCCACAGGCCACATTGTCCTTTTGCATTCATGCTCAAGTTCAAGTTTATTATCATCCAACTGTGCAGCGTCTCTCCAGACTATGGAGCTCATACAGACACCCACAATGCACATCACATGATCATCAGATCGACACATGAAGATGTAATTTAAAATAAATACATATAAATATTTCAAAATTATTTACTCAGTTGAAGGATACCATTCATCAATTTCACAGCCTGCCAGAAGAAGCAGCTTCCCCAGCCTGGTAGCCCTGATTTTGATGCTCTTGATGGTAGTAGGTTAAAGATATTGTGTGATGGATGGATGGAAAGGGTCTTTTATAATTCTTTGAGCCCTATTTAATCAATGCTCCCTTCATCAATAAAGGGAAATCCCAGTGATCTTCTCGGCATTCTTACCCAGTGGCCAATGGGTTTGTGTGTGATGCCAATATAAAAAATTAAGATAATAACATGCCCTTGTAGCACGTGCTGCGAAGTCTGGGAAGAATGGCACACACACTCTAACAGTCAAAGTGGAAGACTGGTATATTGCACTGGAAACCTGGCTTATATTGTCTTCCCGCCGCTGATGACAGGGGTGACGTCACGGCAGCGCCGGCCTCAGATCGGTCAGCGTTCCCGCCATTGCCCGTTGCTTCCTGCCGTGCATGTTGTCACCTGGGACGAAGGTTGTTGGCCCCCCCCCCCCCGCGGGGTCTGCGCAATCGTCGTGTTCGTCGGCCATCTTGTGTACTGGGTCGCGGGCTGCTACACCCTATTATTTTCCATGTATCAAAAGAGTCAATGCAAGGAAGGTGAGTGCTCATTAAAAACTGGAATTATAGAATATTGTGAACACTGGGTCCTATGAACCAATCTCCAATTGGCAGTGACCGCAGAGTAAACACAGGGTTAATTTATCTCATCTCCGAAGTGAAGGCCCCAGATTGAAATCCTGCCCTAGAGACACAATCACCACATGTGGCTTGACACAGAGGACACATTCTCGGAATGAAAAGATGTCCCTTCAGAGCAGGGGCGGAGAGGAATGTCTCACCAAACCCTGGCTGGAGTCCATTGCTTCATACGCCTGAGGAGGCCATCTGTGGGATTGAGAGGGAAAATATATATCAGCCATGATTAGAATGGTGGAGAAGAATTGATGGGCAGAATGGCCCAATTCTGCTCCTTCCTCTCATGGTCATCATTCCAAAGGAATTTTAAAATAAGTTGGTAGTAGATTCCATAGATATTCCATAGATCTCGTTTGAATAGCAAAGATCTTCACATCATTGTTCCCAAACAATGGAATCAAGAAAGTGAGTTACTTGAACATTGTTTTGTGTTGGTTTATGTCAGAGCTTGCTTTTCAGAAGAATCAGAAATTGTCTTGAACATGTCACAAAACTCACAGTTTTGTGACAGCATTACAGTGCAATATTGCTATAAATTCCATTTCAGAAATAAATAAAGTGCACGAAAAGTAAGGCAGCGTCTGTGGTTCATTGTCCATTCAGAAATTTGGTGGCAGCAGGGAAGAAGCTGTCCTTGTGCCGCTGAGTCCTCATCTTCAAGGTCATATCCCCAGCCCCCCACCCCTCTGGTAGGAGAGTGGTGTGGCCTGGGTGCGGGGTCTTTGAGGATAGAGGCAGTTTTCTTAAGACACCTCCTCATGTAGATGTCCTCGATGGAGTAAAGAATGGTGCCTGTGATGTAGCTGGCCGAGTTAACAGCTCTCTGGAGTCTCTAATTGCATTGTCACATTCCTTAGCTTGTAGCCAGTGAAATACATTTTTAAGTGTGGTCATTGTTTAAATTTAGATGAAAACTTTAAATTTAAATTTAGACATACGGCACAGTAACGAGCCCATACCGCCCAATTACACCCAAATGACCTACGACCCCCCTGTACGTTTTTTTGATTAGTGGGAAGAAACCCAAGCATCCAGAGGAAACCCGTGCAGACACGGGGAGAACAGACAGCATGGGATTCGAACCCCAGTCCCGACCGCTGGCGCTGTAGCAGCAGCGCTAAATTATAGAGCTGTGATTTTCAGTTGATCGTGAAGCAAATTAACATTTTGAATGTGCCACTGAGGTGTTGGAAAAGTAAGCAAATGGAGAGCAAAGGAAATCAACAATATTCTGAAACAAATCAAAACTTAGAACCATAGAACACTGCAGGCACAGTAGCAGGCCATTCAGCCCATCTATTCCATGCTACTTGCCTACATTGATGAGAATGATGATACTGTGGTGGCTATCCACAAGTTAGGCGAACCAGCCCCACTTGTAAGCCACGAGGCGGGGCAGCCAGCCAAAATGGCGCCATCGGGGGGATTTCCCTTCCTTCCAGCTCGGGGCTCAGAAACTCACGCTGGGGGACCACGTGACGCCCGGCTGACGTCAGCGCGGTGCAGTTCTCAGCCAGGTCCGAGCTGGAAGTATAAGTGCAGCCCAGCACCCTGCAATAAACTAGCCTGGTCACTGAGCTCAACCCGTCTGGTTGCGTGTGTTATTGCAGGAGCAGCGTCGCCGCTGCTACAGGGCACCAATATACTTTTCTGCAGCACAGATTAAAATTTAAGGCAAACATGGGAACAGAGACAATGGTCTAGCCCATAGTGTGACAAATGCAGTTCTGCTAGGAGTGCAAACACATAATTATGTGTGATATTTTTCTTCTCCTGCTGCTCTCCTTCCTTATCGCTTCTAGCTTCTTTCTCTATCACTCTCCCACCTGTATCCACGGATTACCTGTAAGCCTGTGCTCAACCTCCTCCCCCCCACCCCCCAACTTTTTCATTCAGGCCTCTTTTTCAACCTCCTGGACGAAGGGCTTGGGCCCAAAATGTTGATTACCTGTTTAACTTTCACTGGATGTTGCGTGACCTACAGAGTTTCTCCAGCACTCTTGCAGCCACCATCTTGTCAGTTCCTATCAGGCTCAATGGGATCTTGCCTGATTATTCTGGACGTGCATAATAAAGTTCCCAATCCTTTGATATCATGCTGTTTCAGCCAGGGTTTTGTGCTTTTTTTTGTCTTGGACTGGAGAACTATAACCTGATTCATAAGGAAATGTTCTGCTAATGACCCACAGCTAACATGGCGATTAGTGCAGAGAACCAAAACCTCGTGTGCCAGCTGCAGAAAAATATTAACCTTAATGGTTCTTGAAAGGGAGGGCTTGAATTTTACCATATTGCTTTTGTAAATCAGTTCTCGGTTATCCGTGCATGAAGCGGATCATTTGAAGGAGAGTGCAGTGCAAAGTCTGTATTATTTTAATAAGATGGTACAACAAAGCCCCTGGTGGCCTTTCCCCTCTCTTGTAATCAGGGCTTGAATATGTAGCAGAGACATGCTAATTTTCTACAAATGTTTGCATTTGATAAAGACAAAAGCCATTGTTTAGAATGAGGGGCCGGTGAGTGACCATGTTTGTAAATTTGAGGCATTGTGTAAACTCATTCATAATTGAACGGAATGGCATTTTTCAATCAGGAATTGCAGTGGAAATCCCTTATCCCAATGCCCTTATCCCTTAACGGTGATCACTTTTGGATTTACACTATGCGCATCCTGCAATTTCCACAGTCTGTTGCATCTGGCATCAGCTGTGCTTTGTCCATCCCATTATCCTTTGTGCGGTTAAGTGGGTTTAAATGGGTTAGATAGCCTTCACATTATGTATAAATGGATTATACATTCAAATAAGCACTATAAGGGTCATTGCACAGTCAAGCCTGCAACTCTTTGTACAATCAATATGCATAGCATGATGAGCCAGCTTCATCTATATTTGAGTTTGTTTGTGTCATGCTTCATCTTCCCCAATGCATGAGAAAAGAAGCCATTTATTATTCCAGATTATTTGCTTTCAAAACGTAAAGCTAAACCACAGTGAGCGCAACACGACTTCCACGCCAGCCACTCTGGTTCAAATCCGCCGCTGTCTGTAAGGAATTTGTATGTTCTCCCCGTGATCTGCGTGGGTTTCCTCCCACGTTCCAAAAATGTATGAGTTTGGAAGGTTAGTTGGTCATAAGGACTCATGAGCCGGCGGGGTTGTTACCACGCTGCATCTCTAACTTAAAAACATCTTCAATCTCAGTTGGAGCGCTAGCAGAGAAATTGTAGGATCCTGGGGCGATCTTACCCAAATAATCACAGGAAAATGTGAAGAGAGAACATTTAGAAACATAGAAAATAGGTGTAGGAGTAGGCCATTTGGCCCTTCAAGCCTACACTACCATTCATTTTGATCATGGCTGATCATCCACTCAGTACCCTCTCTCTCTCCATGTCCCCTGATCCCCCTAGTCACAAGTACTAAATCTAACTCTCTCTTAAATATAGCTATGGAATGGGCCTCAATCACTTCCTGTGGCAGAGAATTCCATAAATTCACCACCCTCTGAGTGAAAAAATTCTTCCTCATCTCAGTCCTAAAGGACTTCCCCTTTATCCTTAAACTGTGACCCTTGGTTCTAGACTTGCTCAACATTGGGAACAATCTATCAAATTCCTTAAGATTCCTATCAAATTCCTTAAGATTTGTATTCTGACACTACATGGAGAGATCAAAGAAGGCTCGCCAGCGGCAATACTTTGTGAGGTGTCTGAGGAGAATCGGTACATCACCAAAGACTCTCGTAAACTTCTACAGGTGGACCGTGGAGAGCATTCTGGCTGGTTGCATCACTGCCTGGTAACAGAGGCGCCAACTCTCAGGACAGAAATAAACTCCAGAGGGTTGTTAACTCTGCCTGCAACATCACAGGCACCAGATTTCACTCCATCAAGGACGTCTACACAAGGCAGTGTCTTAAAAAAGCAGCCTCTATCCTCAAAGACCCCCACCACCTAGGCCTTGCCCTCTTCACTCTGCTACCATTGGGAAAAAGAAGCCTAAAGACAAGCCCTCAGTGGCACAAGGACAGCTTCTTCCTGCTGCCACCAGATTCCTAAATGATCAATGAACCAAAGATACTGCCTTACTTTTTCGTGCACTAATATTTTTAACTTTTTTTTACAGTAATGTTGTAAGATGGTTTATAATATGAATGTTCGCCCTGTGACGTTGCTGCACAACATTGAATTTCATGGCTTGTTCATGACAATAAATCCTGATTCTGATATACATGTATATTTTTATATTGATTTCTATGTATTTTCTCCCCTCTGGAGCTCTCACCTGTGAGTCAGTTGGTTATAGCTCAACGGGGAAGCTTTGAGTTTGTAACTTGGATGCCACTTCTCAATGATACTGAAGGAGTTCTACAGTTTTGGAATGGACATCTGTCTGGGAAGATGTTGAAACAAATCATGCTGGTCCCTTTCCCACTTTTTTAGGACAAATGTTGACAGTTCTCTTGGTGCCCCCAACACTATTTATCCCTCAACTAAAACTGGAAGAAAATCTGTGGGACCTAGGTGGCATGCATTTATACATGGACAAAGGTGCCAACAAAATGTGTGCTTTTGCTTTTGCAAGGAGAATATTGTTTTCCTGAGAAAACATTTTAAAGAGGAAGATGGAATAGCTGCAAGAACCTCAGCGAAAGCACATTTGGCTCTGCTCCTTTCATCAGGCATTGGTCACCATATGGAGAACGCAAAAGTGCTGGAGAAGCTCAGTTCTCTGCGTGACCTGCTGCATCACCCCAGCACTTCTGTGCACTGCACGAGCTCCCTACATCTGCAGTTTCTTGTTAACCTCCATTGATCTCTTAGTGAACAGAGGTCACAAGGAAGGGATTCAAAATTCACCCTCGGGTTGCTTTGAAGAAGTTCCCCTTTATATCTTTGCCTCCTATGGACACTGTGTAACCTGCTGAGTTTCTCCGCCACTATGGTGTATTAGTTATAATAGCACAAAGTTTTTCCTTACCAATGTGTCCAAACATGTCTTGAAATATTGGAAGATCACTGGGGTCTCCCATTCCTCTATTGATAACTCTGACCGGGAGCACTGCTTAAATAGGCCTCAAGAATTAATGAGGACCCTTTCCATCCAGCCTACAGTATCTTTGACCCACTACCATCAAGAAGGAGGATCAGGTTCAACACCTTTTGTTGAGCTGGACTCCTCCCCCTCCTGCCAGTCTAGTCTTTATTCTGACACCTTCCTGATCTTAGCTTATCCCCTGAAGAAGGGTTCAGGCCCGAAACGTCACTGATATATCTTGACCTTCTATGGATGCTGCAAGACCAGCTGGTGTGTGTGTGTGTGTGTGTGTGTGTGTGGTGTGTGTGTGTGTGTGTGTGTGTGTGTGTGTGTGTGTGTGTGTGTGTGTGTGTGTGTGTGTGTGTGTGTGTGTGTGTGTGTGTGTTCCATCAAAATCAAGACTGCAGGCTGAGAAATAGCTTCTTCCCGCAGGCTGCAAGATTAATGAACAGCATCCTGTAACTGTGTAAATATTCCAACTAGTTTTATATATTTATTTTAAATTCTATCTGCTTGTGTGTGTGTGTGTGATTATTATGCGCTTGTATTGTGTGGTGCGTGTGTTTCAACTGGTTGTACTATCTTTGCACTGTCAGATGATGATAAACTTGATATTTCTTTATACTTCATTGACCTACAAGCTTTCTTCATGTGGTTCCAAATTATCTTCACACCTTCCACATAGACTTAGTCTCAGCTAATTTTGAATTTCCCCCACTGCCTCCTGATTTTTTAATCAGCTTTGTGAGTGTCACTAACAAATATCTGACCTTCCCCCTCCCACCGCAATTTGCTTGTCCAAACCTTCCCTGCTAACCCGTATCCCAGATTCCAGTAGCAGGCCAGTGGGTGATTGATTGAAATGTTGCAAAGAAAGATAGTTTTATTAACTTCAAGTGCGAAGGACAGATCCCAGTGGCTAAAAATTGCACCTGAGGGCTTTGTTGGTGTGGTAAACCGCTGTATGTATATATTTATCTGAGCAAACTGACAGACTTTTATTCACAATAGAACAGACACGTCCATGCTGCTCGTCTGTCCCGAACTGGGGAGGGGGTGGCTGTGGAACAGACACCTTTATTCGGGAGTCTGTGAGAGGAGCCGGCCAATGGGTGTGCCCAAACAGGTAAATACATACATACAGTGGTTTACCACAGTGGGCCAAATGTAATTGATCAGCAGACTGCACATTTCACAAGTTTTCTGTTTTGTAAAAATCTATTTAAAGTGCCAGTGATTCTGTTACCCACTGTAATTAGTTCAATTTTTTAAAGTTACAAAAACGTATGAAAATGTGGCTTGCCACAGTGACGGTGGAGACTGAGCTTTGTGTCCTTGTATTGATCTGATAAATGACCCCTTGCCCGAGGATTTTCAATGTATTATGCTCTTATTGATTTATTAATGTTACAGCTCATGTTTTTGTGGGAATATTGACAGCTTAGAGTCCGTTGGCATGCAAGCACCTGCTCTGCCATTTTCTTTTACTCATTTGCACACGTTGACAACGGCTTTCGAAATTACTGATTGCCACTGATCTGCTGAGTAGCTGACAGAAGTGATACTGCCCTGCAGCAAAGTTCCAACACAGGGAGGCCAGGAATAAAGTTCTGAATAGGAGCAAATGCTCTGTGAAAATAAAACATTTTGACATTTTCTTGGGCTGTGAAAGGTGAACCTTCTTTGCAAGTGAATCAAGAAAGTCTGCAGACACTACAATTGCAGTAAATTCACAAAAGTGCTGGAAGAATTCAGCAGGTCCCCAGGAGGCTGGTACAGTGGTAGTGCAGTGGTTAAGCTGCCAGTCGAGATGCATGGACCAACAAACCAGAGGCATGAGTTCAATTCTCACCTTGCAATTTAATCACCTTCATTACAGGAAGTGGGAGCTGTGGAGAGGGCACAGAGGAGATTGCCTGGATTGGAAAATATGTGTTATGAGGCAGTTAGCAGAGCTAGGGCTTTCCTCTTTGGAACAAAGGATGAGAGGTGACAGGGTTGGCACAAAGGTTGGGGGGGGGATCTGTGGGCTTTGCCCCTCCAAACAAGGTGCTCTGCCTTCCCAATGAGGTGCTACGCGCCCTCTTCCCCCCCCCCCCACATACGGTTGCGGCCACCCCTGGCCCTACTCCCTCCAACATCAGTAGTGTCTAGGTGACTCTCCACCCGTCCTCGGCCATGTCACTAGCGTGCGTCAGGCGTCAGTAGCGTCTAGTGATCTTGACGGCAATAAAAAGAATGGCCTCGTGTCCCACGTCAGAGGGCGTTAACAACACTGTTGACAGGTAGGCTTCCGCTAGCACTTCTTCCCCCCCCACCCCATCAACAGGTAGGTCCCTGCTAGCATCCCCCACCTTCCATCAACAGGTAGGTCTTCACCAGCACCCCTACAGCTGAATGAGCCTCCCTAAACTCACTAAAGCCCCTCTCTAACGTACGTCTGGTGCTGACCCTGAGAGGTGAAGATTCTGAGAGGCAAAGATAAGATAGCCAGCCAGCACCTTTTTTTTAATCCCAGGGCAGGAGTAGCAAACCCCAGAGGGGCATCTGTACAAAGAGAAAAGGAGGAAAATTTAGGGGTGAGTTTTTTTTACCCAGAGAACTGTGGGTGCTTGGAATGCATCGCTAGGGATTGTGGTGGAAGCTGGAACAAGAAGGCATTTAAGAAAACATTAGACAGGTACATAGATCAAATAAAAATAGAGGGTTATGTGGTAGGGAGGGTTTTTTTAGGGTAGGTATATATAGGTGGAGACATCATGGGTTGAAAGGCCTGAACTGCGCTGTAATGTTCTATGTTCTATATATAGTTGTTTGGGCTTGAGCCCTTTATGTGAGCTAAAGGCAGGCAGGCTCCTGAATAAAAAGGTGGGGTGAGGGAGGAGAGGGAGGAACACAGGCCAATAGTCAAGAGGTCCGAGGTGGGAATGGATAGGAGGTGAGAATTGATCCATTCACTTTCCCTTTCCATCGGGGCAATGAAGCAAGAGCTTCAGGAAACTTCAATTTGGAGACTTCCTGGAGAAATGTAATTTTGTTTGTGAAGGGACTCTTGAGTTTACAGAACAGTATTTAAAAACAAAACTGCAATTGAGCACTTTAACGAGGATCGAATGTTATTAAAAATGAGAAACCCATGAGGCAATTTGTAACTCAACTCTTGATCCCAGTTCTGACCAATGTTTGATATTGTCACGAGAGGCAGCAGTTTCTCTTCCCAAAATTATCTGCGTTAGATTTTTGGACTTTCGCATGTCATTTGACAACCTTTTATTTTCTTCCATCTATTTAATTTCCCACCCTGTGGTTTTAAGAAACGTGTTTGGGTACCTTTCTTGGCCCTTGAGCTGGAGGTTGCATTCCTCTGCTCTCCAGCAGACACAGCTCTGGCCTGTTGCTTGGGTAAACATTTTTAGAGATAAAGCATGGTAACAGGCCCTCGCAGCCCACGGGCCTGTGCCGCCCATGTAACCAACCAACTCTGTACATCTTTGGAACGTGAGAGGAAGCCAAAGAACCTGGAAGAAACCCACGTAGGCATGGGGAGAAGGTACATATTCCTTACAGATAACACAGGATTCAATCCCAGGTCACTGGCACTGTAATAGCGCTGCAGTAACCTTGCCGCCCAGAATCTCTCCACACATTCCAAAGCCTGACGCCTTCTCATATCAATTATCCTGGAGTATTGATTGTAATGGATGAGGAGGAGGTTGAATAATAGCCTTGAACGGTCCTCAACACCCAAGAGTTAGTCTTCTTTATAACTGTTCTTCATTAGGTGTCTTTATGGAGTGATGACGCATTGACGCTGGCTCCATTGGGAGACAAAAAAGGACTTTCCTTTGTATGGAGAAGGCCTAAAAAGGCTGCTGCAGCATTGCTTTTATGCGGAGTGGTATCAGGAGCTGTCCTCTGGAGCTGAGGGAGGCGGGCGAGTGGTGCAGTAGGTCGAACATACGTGCCGAGCAATGGCGGTCTTTGTTACTCATAATCCCCTCGTATCTGTAACCGCTCTAGGAAACGCAAAGCGGTTCCATTTGCAAGGGGGATTATGGGTAACAAAGACGGCAATTGATCCTTCTTCCAACTTTTCTGCCCCTCCGGCACGCTGAGCCCAGGTCTTCTCTCCGCTCTTTCGTCCCTCGGATTCCTTGGTTCTGCTTCTCCATCCACACTCCTCAGCATCCTTCCTCCTGGGCTGAGGAGCCCAGCACCCGGGTCCCTTCGATCTCTGGCCCGACGGCTCAGTGGGCTCCGACTCTCCTTGCACCCTGTAGGGCCTCCACGCTCTTGGGGCCAGACTCCCTCCATTCCCCCTCACCTTGCACGTCCATTCCAGCATTCTCCAGCTCCTCGCTGCCCTCCTGCTCCTCAGTCTCGGCGGCCTTGGTGAAGGAGCGAGGGGTGAAGGTGGAACTGGAAGAGGACATTTCCAGGAGCCCTAACCTCAGCATCAATCACCTTAGCAGCCTGGGTTATTGCTGATTACATCATCAGCCTGCCCCTAAGTAGCCACCTTCAGTGGCATTCCTTTTTTGGAGCGAGATGGAGCGATTCACCCACCTCTGAGACTACCCACCGGAAGGATTGGAGTCCACATCCAACATCCACCATCAGCATCGATGTAAAGGTGGAGACCATCTGCCTTTACATTCACTTTTTTCCCTCTATAAAAAGGCACATTGTAACCTCTGGCATCTGCTACGTTCAGTGGTGAAACAGTGGTTTATTTTATTTATTTATTTGGACATGGAGGACAGTAACAGGTCACTTTGGCCCACATGTCCATGCTGCCCAATTACACCCCATTAACCTACACCCCCGGTACGTTTTGAAAAGTGGGATGAAACTGAAGCCCCTGGGGAAAACCTGTGTAGATGCAGGGAGAATGTACCAACTCTACGGACAACGTGGGATTCGAACCCCGGTCCCGCTCACTGGCACTGTAACAGCGTTGCGGTCATCGCTATGCCAACCATTCCACTCTGGTTAAGCTGCCTGGTCCAACAAACCAGAGATGTGAGTTCAATTCCCATTGTGGAATTTAATTTCCAATACTAATCTGAATTTTTTTTTAAACTTCGCCTCAGTCGTGTTGACCACAGAACTAACCTATTATTAAAAATAACTCAAGAAAAGCTAAACTGCAGGATCTTGAGTGAACGATGAAGGGTGGGACTCAGCGAGCCAGGCAGCACCTGTGGGTGGAAATGGTCGCTCAACATGTCAGGTCAGGATCCTTTATCGCAATTCAAGGAAGAATTAGGGTTTCTTCATTGTTGTTATATAAAGTCTCTTGCTTCACTGATGCTCTTAAGGGGAGAAACCATTCACTCCCTCCACCATCAAAGCACAGTCGCCGTGGCTTGTCCATTCACAAGATGCACTGCAGCAGCCCACTGAGGCGCCTCAGACAGCTCCTTCCAAACCCACCACTTCCACAAAGATAAGGCCAGCAAAAGTGCGGGGCACAGTGCCATCAGGAAGTTGCCCTCCAAGCCACACACTGTCCTGACTGGGAAATAAATCACTGCTCTTTTTCCCCATTGCTAGGTTAATATCCTGAGGCCCTCTACCCATCAGAAGGTACACTCACAGCTCAAGAGCTGTGGTTCAAGAAGGTAGCTGGCCGCCACCTTTTCGAGGGATGGACACTTCAATGCTGGTTCAACCTGCAAAGTCTTTCGAAAATAAGTTCAAATTTAAGTTTATTTCCATCTGATTGTACATATACTGCACAAATACAATCCAATGAAACAGCATATCTCTGGACCAAAGTGCACACACACACACAACCAAACATATGCATATACGTAGCGATCCAAAACAAGTGCATATAAGAATTATTCACAGGTTTCTAGGATGATTCAACCGTCTCATTGCCTGTGGGAGGAAGCTGTTTCCCAGCCTGGCAGTCCTGGTTTTTATGCGCCTTGGAGGTCGTGTCTCAAAGATACTGCAGGCTGGATGGGCAGAGTCCTCGATGGTTATCTGAGCCATCTTTAAGCTCTGCTCCCAATAGATATTGTCAATAGAGGGAAGGGAGACCCCAGTGATCTTCTCAGCAGTTTTAATCACTCTCTGTACTGACCTCCGATCTGATGTTTTACAGCTACCATACCACCATATGATGCAGCCTGCCATCTGCTCCTGGGGAACGTTAGGAAGGGGCCTCTAGCTTTGCCCTCCAGCAAATGTTGGTGGTGCTGTTCCATCCTGACAGTTGAGGAGCTGTTGTGGGTCCAAGACAGATCGTCCTTTAAATGGACACTCTCTACTTGATATGTAGTGGGGAGTGGTCCTTCGTCCTTCTGAAGTCCTCAATCATCCCCTTTGTCTTGTCCACGTTGAGACTTAGGTTGTTGCTCTTGAACCACTGTGCAAGCCTATTGATCTTCCCTCTGAAAGCCGACTCATCAGTGTTGCTACCATTATGTCATCCATATACTTGATGACTCTGCCATCTGTACCTGCTCTTGGCTCCATGTGATTCCAGACACATCCCATATAGTCAATTTCCTATATTACAATGGTAGTTGCCACCAGGACTGGCTGTGAAGTGCTTTGAGGTGGATTAGAAATGAACATAAAGCCCTGCAAAAGATAATGGACAGAGCCCATGACATCACAGGCAGAACATTTTCAGGGAATGCTGCCGTCAGAGAGCAGTAGCAATCATCAAGGATCCACACCATCCACCACACGCTCTGCTCTCACTGCTACCATCAAGAAAGAGGTATAGGTGCCACAACACTGAGGGCAGGGGAGGTTGGAAAAAGAGGGCATAAGTTAAGGGTAAGGGGGCAGAACTTTAGAAAAAATGTTAGAGGATGCTTCTTCACTCAGAGAGTAGCGGCAGAATGGAATGATCTTCCAAAGGAGATAGTTGAGGCAGGGTCCCTTCTGTCATTTAAGAGAAGGTTGGATGTATACATGGATATGAGGGGGTTGAAGGGTTATGGGCGGAGAGTGGGAAGGGGGAAGCTAGTGGAGTTGTTCGAGGGGCCGATATGGCCTGTTTCCATGCTGTAAACTGTTATATGGTTATATGATAACACTCACACCACCAGGTTCAGGAACAGCGGCTCCCCCTCCACCGTCAGACTCCTCAACGACAAACTCAATCAGGCACTCTTTTAAGGATTCTTACTTGTGCACTTTATCAGCAATCTTATGTATTGCACAGTCAATTTGTTTAAATTTCTTTATTTGTTTACATAGGTAACATTAAGTATAGTTGTTTTCTTGCACTACCAATAAGCGGTGATTCTGCCTTGCGTGCAGGAAAAAGAATCTCAGGGTTGTATGCACTCTGACAATAAATCGGAAATCTGAGAAATGCAAACTTTCAATCCTTGCTTCAGTTCAAGTCGTCTTGCCATCCTATAGGCTTTGCATCCAACATTCTCTCTGTCTTGGCCTGGGTGCAGAAATTCAGCCTCAGTTAAAATCTACACGAGCGAGAGAGACTTATTGCAGATTCGGGGAAATAATATGAACATCACCTCAAAAATAGAGTTGCTTTTATACACCTGTTGGCCCAGCACTATTGGAGGAGAGCTATAACCTGATTCATAAGGAAATGTTCTGCTAATGACCCACAGCTTACATGGCGATTAGTGCAGAGAACCAAAACCTCGTGTGCCAGCTGCAGAAAAATATTAACCTTAATGGTTCTTGAAAGGGAGGGCTTGAATTTTACCATATTGCTTTTGTAAATCAGTTCTCGGTTATCTGTGCATGAAGCGGATCATTTGAAGGAGAGTGCAGTGCAAAGTCTGTATTATTTTAAAAAGATGGTACAACAAAGCCCCTGGTGGCCATCCTCCCCTCTCTTGTAATCAGGGCTTGAATATGTAGCAGAGACATGCTAATTTTCTACAAATGTTTGCATTTGATAAAGACAAAAGCCATTGTTTAGAATGAGGGGCCGGTGAGTGACCATGTTTGCAAATTGGAGGCATTGTGTAAACTCATTCATAATTGAACGGAATTGGCATTTTTCAATCAGGAATTGCAGTGGAAATCCTTTATTCCAATATCCTTATTTTTATTTGGATTACATTTACCATGTGAAACCCAGCCAAACAAGCAGCATCTTCAAGAGAACATAGAACAATGCAGCACAGTACAGGCTCTTTGGTCCCCAATGTTGTGCCAACCCATATATTCCTTCCTAAAAATTAAAAAAGTACTAAACCCTCCTTACCTCGTAACCCTCTATTTTTCTTTCATCCATGTCTCTGTCTCTTAAATGCCCCCAATGTTTCAGTCTCCACCATCATCCCTGGCAAGCCACTCCAGGCACCTACAACTCTCTGTGTAAAAAAAACTTACCCCTGATGTCTCCCAAAGCTTCCCTCCCTTCACTTTGTACATACGTCCCTTGGTGTTTGCTGATCCCGCCCTGAGAAACAAGTGCTGGCCGTCCACCCTATCCATGCCTATCATAATCTTGTAAACCTCTATCAAGTCTCCTCTCATTCTTCTACGCTCCAAAGAGAAAAGTCCCAGCTCTGCCAACCTTGCCTCATAAGACTAGTTTCCCAATCCAGGCAAAATCTAGGTAAATCTCCTCTGCACCCTCTCCACGGCTTTCACACCCTTCCTATAATGAAGTGACCAGAACTGAACACAATCCTCTAAGGGTGGTCTTACCAGAGATTTGTAGTGTTGCAACATGACCTCTCTAGTCCTGAATTCAATCCCTCTTTTAATGAAGCCCAGCATCCCACATGCCTTTTTAATCCTACCTTGAGGGATGTATGGATTTGAACCCCAAGGTCTATCTGTTCATCCACACTCTTAAGTTAATGGGAAAATCAATACAAATGCATGGCAGCGAAGAAGGATTCACATATTTTATCTGTATTTCTCACCAAATGTGGGATCCTTGGTTCTTACTTCTTCTCGGACATCTCTGTGTCTCCAGCTCCAACAATGATGAGAGATCATTTGAAGTCAACTATTGACTATTATCAATTCAGTTGCCAAATTTGATTGAACTGAACCTTGTAGATTTCATGAAACGACCACCTACCTCCGGTTATCTTGACCTCACATTCCCTCCAATGTTCTCCAACAGATCTCTTCATCTTCCCATAACAGTGGTAGGTCATTCAAATATTAATAAATTTTAAATTTAGACATACAGCATGGTAGCAGGCTATTTTGGCCCACAAGTCCATGCTGCCCAATTTACTCCCAATTAACCTACACCCCCATTATATTTTAAATGGTGGGGAGTAACTGGAGACCACAGGGAAAACCCATGCAGACACGGGGAGAATGTACAAACTCCTGACAGACAGTACAAGATTTGAACCCCGGACCTAATCACTGGTGCTGTAAAGGTGTGGCGATAACAACTACACCGACCTTGCCGGCCATTACGCCAACCGTGCCCCCACTTAACAAAAAAGAACAATCGTATTCACGTAGTTTCCATTAACACACTCCCCCATGCCCCTCTCTCTTTTCCTATCCTGTTGTGCTCAACCCTCTCCCCGATCAGCATTTTTCTCCCACCATCCCAACCCTAAGGTATTTCCCCTGCACCTTTCTCCCTCCTCTCGTCTCTTCCTCCTCCCTCCCAGCATTTTTATTCAGGCATCTTCCCATTTTTTGCAGGTCCAAAACATGAATGACCCTTTCCTCCCTGTGGATGGTTCGTGATCTGCGGAGACTCTCCAGCACATTTGTGGGTAGCACTCAACCCCAGTATCTGCAGATTTCTCATTTAAAAGAATTCACATGAATTATTTTAATTTTGCTCATGATATGATTTAGTGGCTGGATTTTAGTTTGCAACCGAGTTCTGAAAATAGGTTCTTAATTGTAAGGTGTGGATGAGTAGGTAGCATTCTCGCCTAAGAGGGTGAAAGTTGTGAATTGAAGTCTAACTCCTGATAAGCATTATCATCAAGCTGTCACTTCAGGGCCTGACTGAGACATGAGACATGTTTCTCCTCACTTCTCTCTCACCGGTTATTAAATATCCAATGGCACGACTTCAAAGAAGATGGAGGAACATTTTGACCAATGTCTATCATTGCCTGAAACCAACTGAGACAGTCATCATCTCATTGCTCAGTGGGACCTTACTGCAAGATAAATTAGCTGCCACATTTCTACATTCTAATACTGACTACACTTTGTTGACTCTGTGTGCACTTTGGGCTCACTTGAAAGGGTTGAGAAAGGTGCTACATAAATGCAAATCTTTCTTTCCTTCTCCTGTATTTAATGCAAAAAAAATTTTAATTTAGAGATGCAGCGCGTTAACAGGCCATTTCGGCCCACGAGCCCATGCCACCCAATTAACCTATACCCCAACACGCTTCAAAAGGTGGGAGGAAACTGGAGCCCCCCCGGGAAAAACCCACGCAGACACGGGGAGACCGTACTAACTCCTTACAGAAAGCGCGAGATTCTAACCCCCATCTTGATCGCTGGTGCTGTAAAGGGGTTGCATTAACCGCTATGCCAACCAGGCCACCCCACTCTCTTAAGTACTGCTCTTAAGTCCTCATCAAGCTGCGGAGAGGGTAAGAAACTTCAAATTCCTGAGTGTCAACATCTCTGAAATTGCCTGAAGTGCCTCTTAGAGTCAGAGAGAGAGAAGCAAAAGAGAGTTCTGAGAGTTCCCTCCCCCCCCCCCCCCCCACCCCCCAGCCCACCACCAGAGTCACCGAGTGTCCGTAGATTTGGCTCCAGAGCTTACACACCCACACAGAATCCAGTCCAAACCATTGGCAACTGAGCTTCAGATCGGAACATCTGACACGGTCAGGGACCCTTCAGTGCCCTTGGCACCACCTCGCATCCCCATTCTAATTCCTGGTACCACTTTGAGCCAGTTTCCAGCAGTCTGCAGCCCGGTCGGTACAAGACTCCCAACAGCAGCCCACAGCCTCTGTGGGTTCCTCGATTCGAGTCGCCGGCAGCCCACCACATGCGTGGGTCTTTCAGGCGCAGAGCCCCTCACTGGTCCGCCGCCGTGGCCACTGTCCCGTGGGTCATCTCCACTGGTTCTCTTTCTCAGACGGGGGAATGGTCTCCCTGTTTTCTGGCTTCCTCCGCTCCCCTGGAATCTGCAACCCCTCATGGGTGCTGCCATTCATAGGTGCTGCCATCTTAGATGCAGAGCCCACGGTCACGGGATTTTAAATAAAACTACCATTGGCTCTTTCAATGGGCCATTCAAAGACTGCACGGAGCTGATGGCTGTTGACTGGGCAGTTGGACCCCACAGGAGCTTTGTATTCTCGCTCCCCGCGGGTCAGCACCAACGGCAGCGCCACCATTTGGCATACATTTCACCAAATGTGAATCATAAAAGAGTGTGACTCGTGAAGGCTCGTCCACACCGTGTCAATGTCAGTCATGCACCAGCCAGTAATGAAAGCCTAATGAGTTTCGTTGTCCTTTTAAGAATTGCAGTTCACTGTAATTGCTCCAGAAGCCAGTGTGCAGCATTCTAGGAAGCCTAGCTACTTGGCCTCTCGGGATGCTGGTCTTTATTTCATCTGATTTTAGCAGCTTGCTTCATAGAAACGGAATAATTTCATCCCAATTAGAACTGTTCCATTATTTCATTTTCATTTACATTTAAAAAGGATCATTAGAATAATAGCAAATGATAAATTAAGCATCAAATATTAACATAAGGTTGTATGCGAGTGTGTGTGTGCGTGCACACGTGTGAGTGTGTGTACGTGTGTGTGTGTATTATTTTAAAATCTAGACATACAGCACAGTAACAGGCCGTTTTAACCCACAAGTCCAGGCCACCTAATTTACACCCCATTAACCTACAACCCCAGTACGTTTTTGAACGGCAGAAGGAGACCGGAGCCCCCTCCCATGGAAAACACACGCAGACACAGGGGGAACGTACAAGCTCCTTACAGACAGCGCGAGGATTCGAACCACTATGCCAACCATGTCGTCCCAATTTTAGGCAACATTTAGGTTTAAAGATTGGATAAAAGGGAGAAGGGAAGTTTGGGTGGGTTGCAACACTTGAAGGCAGGACTATTAGTTAGAGCAGAGGAGGAAAATCGATACTTGCTTTGTGGGACCAGTAAAATAGCAAGAGAAACATGATTTCTGTTTGCTAACTTTTCAGTCCTTTCTTTAAGAAGGATGTTGTTGGTTTGCAGGCAGAAAGTCTTGATGATATTGAGCAAAACTGCATTACCTAATGATAACGATAATGGGTTTATTGTCATACACATTGGGCAGTATACAACTTCACCTAAATTTTTACTTGCTGCAGCCGACAGGTACTTGTAAAGAAAATCTATAATAGTATTGTGGCGGCTCGCCACCATGGAGATTGAGTCGGCACATCACGTGGCAACAGCATAACACATGGTAACACGTCCTTAACACAGCAAACTGGTGCAGTTGAAAACTGGAGCAGTACAAGACCAACAGCCCTGAAATGGTGCTGGCCAAGCTGCCCAGCTAACAGATCGATAACTGGCTGGGGAAGAAGGGGTGTCCACATGCAAGAATGTTCCTGCCCGCTTTTGTTATTCATGCGGCTTATGGTGTCAGCCAATCAAACAAACGGCGGGAAACTCCAACTGTATAAAAGGAGCCTTTCCAGCCTCAATAAATCTCAGAGCTTAACCTCCCACATTGCGAATGTGTGTGTTTCTTTGAAGCAGTTGGCAACAGTAACTAATTTAATTTATTTAAAAGAGCTAATAAATACATCAGACAGAATCAGGATTTATTGTCATGATCGTGTCACGAAATTTGTTTTGCGGCAAAATTACAGTGCAAACATTGCTATAAATTACATTTCAAAAATAAAAAAATAAATATTACAAGAAAATAGGAGAAAGTGAGGTAGTGGGGTCATGTGCTGGCAGAAATATGCTGGCAGAGGGGAAGAAGCTGTCCTTGTGCCCTCAGGCTCCTGCACCTCCTTCCTGACAGTAGCAGAGTGAAGAGGGTGGCCTGGGTGGAGGGGATACTTGAGGATAAAGGCTTGTTTCTTAAGACACCACCTCTTATAGATATCCTTGATGGAATGGAGATTGATGCCCATGATATTGCCAGTCGAGGTCACAACTCTCTACCTTTATTTCCTGTGCATTGACACCTCTATTCCAGTCAGAATGCTCTCCACCGATAGAAAATTTTGAGAGTCATTGGTAACATACCAAATCTCTTCAAACACCACAAAGTATAGCCACTGGCGAACCTTCCTCATGATTGCATTGATGTGGAAGCCTCAAGAGAAATCCTGAGAGATGTTGACACCCAGGAATTTGAAGTTCCTGACCCTCTCCATTGCAGAACCCTCGATGAGGACAGGGTCGTCTTCTCCTGACTTCCCCCTGAAGTCCGCAATCATCTCCTTGGTTGTGCTGACGTTCAGCTCAAGGTTGTTGTCGTTGCACCATTCAACAAGTTGATATATCTCCCTCCTGCACACTCCCTCATTGCTGTCTGTGATTCTGCCGACAACCATCGGCAAATTTGTGGATGGTATTGGAATTGTGTTTGGCCACAGTCATGGCTGTATAATGCGTAGAGCAGTGAGCTAAGCACACATCCTTGGGATGCACCTGTGTTGATCATCAGTGAGATGGGGACATTATTTCCATTTCATACTGACTGTGATCTTACAAAGAGGAAGTCAAGGATCCAGTTGCAGAGGCCCAGAATTTGGAGCTGTTGACCAGATAGACAGATAGATAAAAAATATTCACAGTACTCCTTGATTTTATAAAAAAATTACTTTGTGGTGTTGGAGCTCTGTACCAAAGGGAGGTTCAAGAGTTTGATAGCCATTGGAAAGAAACTATTTTGAGGCGAGATGTGATTTTAACAGGCTTCTGACCCTTCTACTTGAAGGTAGTAGTGAGAAGAGGTGTGACCAGGGTATAGGGGTCCTTCATGATGTTGAAAGCCTTCTTGAGGTGGCACCTCACACAGATGTCTGCAATGGATGGGAGGTTGGAGCCTATGATGGAACTGGCTGTGTTTGTTACCTTCTGGACCCTCCTGCATTCATGGACATTAGAATTCCCAAGCCAGGCTGCAACACAACCATGGTGACACCACAGTGTATCTGTGGAAGTTCGATAAGTTGGAATTTAGCAGAAAGAGGGTGGGGGGGGGGGGGATCTCATTGAAACCATTTTGAACATTGAAAAGCATGGTCAGAGTAGATGTAGAAAGATTGTTTCTAATGGTGAGAGAGTCTAGGACAAGAGGGCACAACTTCAAGATTGAAGGGTGTCTGCTTTGAACAGAAATGCATCGGAATTGCTTCAGCCAGAAGGTGGTAAACCTGTAGAATTTGTTGCCACAGGCAGTTGTGCAGGCCAGGTCATTGGGTGCATTTAAGACAGAGATTGATAGGTTCTTGATTAGCCTGGGCATCAAAGGTTATGGGGAGAAGGCCAGGCAGTGGGGCTGAATGGGAGCGTGGATCATGATTGAATGGTGGAGCAGACTTGATGGGCTGAACAGCCTCTTTCTTTCTGCTCTTATGGCCTTATGACATGCCAAATCTCCTCAGACCTCCTCAGCAAGTATAGGCGTTGGTGTTCCTTCTTCGCGGTTTCTTCGATGTGCTGGCCCCAGGAGAGATCTACTGAAACAGGGATTCCCAGAAACTTGAGGGACCATGCAGAAGCCCCAGCACATGACCCCAGGAAGACCTCACCTTCCAAATTTACCCATGCCCTCTCCTGCCCCTCCTGTGGGAGAGCCTGTGGGTTTGACAGAGATGTGACCAGATTATCCAGGGTGACCCTCTGAACTGGTGCGGAAGCAAACTCCCGAAGGGCTGAGAAGGAAGAAAGAGCTGCTGAGTAAAAGAAACAAATTGCATAAACACAGTAATTTTCCAAGACACAGGAAAAAACTGAATTAAACAATGAATGTGGGCAACTTGGCAGGAGAGCAGGCGGTTCCACACAGCAGCCAATGGAATACGGGACCGTGCACAAGGGCAATCACATGCTCCTTGATTCATCATCTTGAGCACTTGATCACAATTGTGCCTCAGAACCCAAAGGTTACATTTTTAAGATCCAGAAACATGATCAGTCAGTAAGAATTGGAAACAACGTCTCCTCCTCAGTGATTATCAACTCAGGTGCACTCCAAGGATGCGTGCTTGGCCCACTGCTCTACTCATTATACAACCACAACTGTGTGGCCAGGCACAATTCCATTGCTATCTACGAGTTTGCCAATGACACCACAGTTGTTGGCAATGAGGAAGCGTAGAGGAGGGAGATAGATCAGCTCATTGGATAGTGTAACAACAACAAGCTTGCGCTCAATGTCAGCAAAACCAAGGAGATGATGGTGGACTTCAGGAGAAAATCAGGGAAACACGAATCAGTCCTCATCGAGGGCTCAGTAGTGGAGCTTCAAATTCCTGCGTGTCAACATCTCCGAGGATCTGTCCTAGAGTCTCCATGTTGATGCAATCACGAAGAAGGCTCACCAGAAACTATACTTTGTGAAATGTTGGAGGAGATTCTGTAAACCCTCATAAACTTCTACAGGTGCACTGTGGAGAGCTGGTTGCATCACTGCCTGGTATAGAGGTGCCAACTCCTCCAGAGGGCTGTTAACTTGTCCTGCGATATCACAGGCACCAAACTTCACTCCATCGACGACATCTACATGAGGCTTGAAAGACGAGCATGCAGCGGCACAAGGACAGCTTCTTCCCCACTGTCATCAGATTCCTGAATAATCAAGGAACCAAAGACACCGCCTTACTTTTCGTGCACTGTTATTTTTATTTTTTATGGTAATGTTGCAAGATGGTTATAATATGAATTATAAGATGCTGCCGCAAAACCCCGAATTTCATGACTTGTTCATGACAATAAATTCTCATTCTGATTCTGGTCAGGGAGACACTTCATTGTGACCTTTAGTGAGTGCAAGGTGCCATCTTTAACACGAGATGCCTCACACAAAAAATATCCACAGCAACCAGTTGAAGAATGGGAAGGGAAATCTCCTCATTGTCTTGAATAATATAATCTCTCAGCACCTGAAATAGATGATTCTGCTCATTTACATCACTGCCATCATGGAAATTGCGGTTCCCAGTTTAGTTGGCTCACCTCTCGAATTGCAGCAATTTCTATACTTGTAAATGGAGGATGTTCTGATGCCATGAAAAGTACTTTAAAATAAAATCAGTCCTTCTGCCTCATAAACAACATAGATAGGTCGGGAGCTAATGTCTAATTTTGATTAAAAATTTCTCTATGTTTACTTCTTGAGATTTGCTGTATTGTTTAAGTTTAACTCGTCTTCTTATATTCACAGACAAATAAATTATCACTAAATGTTTCACATACAGAATTACTTTGAATTGGAACGATTGTTCTGATGTCCAGTAACAAGACAACCAATTAGCAACCAAACAATGCTACTCCACAGGGTCCTACAGCCTGGTCTTGATGCCGACGGTTTCGCGTAGGCTTTAAAAGGGCTTGTTATAGGAACCCTCTGTGTCTTTGCCCAAGACGGTGGCACCTACATTGGGCAGCGTAAATCTTCGGGGGAGCAGCGAACTGGCAGAGGGCACCAGAAGCAGGGAGAACAGCCCCCGCCCCCAACACCAACCCACTGCCTCCCCGTTGAGCATGGGAGACAACCTGTCAGGACAGTGACCTCAGCAGTGGAACAGCGAGGGGCCAGGCAGCTGTATGACCCACACGGTCTGCGAGCGGTTGGCAACGTGTGGTCGAAGGTCTCAACACAGGCTATGAGCTGCTGGAGACTGGCTCATCGGAACCAGGATTCAAGAGGGTGCTGAGGGCAAGAATGGCTCCTGAAGGGCCTCGGGTGCTGACAGCCTGATCGTATCAGAGGTTTGAATCTGGAGCTCAGCCTGCAATGATATGAAAAGCGGTCTGTGTGGTGGCTATAGAGGCTGCAGCAATTCTGGAGGCGAACCCACAGACACTCAGTAACTCTGAAGGGTCTCACTTTTGCTTCTCCTTCTCCTATTAGGGGCACCAGGCAATACTCACAGCGACTCTTTTTTTGCCTTACGGCAGACAAAAGTTGAAGTATATCTTGTATATTTCATTTTTATGATTTATTGCACCCAATAAAAGGAATGTTGAACCTTTGAAATAGTTGCACAAGATCTCACATTGTTGTAGAACGGAGGTGGATAAGGTGGTTTTTGGGACACTGGCTTTCATTGGTCGGGGTGTTGAGTATAAAAGTTGGGCCCCTGTGATTCCGCTGTACAAGGCAACGGTGAGGCCACACTTGGAGCATTGCATGCAGTACTAGCCACCCAGCTGTGGGAAGGATATCGATAAATTGGACAGAGGTGCAGAGGGCATTCACCTGCAGGTTAATGGGATTGTAGGGCTTGAGTTATAGGGATAGGCTGTGTCTTTATTTGCTAGGTTGAAGGAAGTTGAGGAGTGGCTTTTGTCGAGATTTATAAAGTTGTGAGGGGCTTAAATAAAGTCTTTTACCCAGCGTAGATGTTGATAGAACTTCTTCAGGAGTTTGCGGAGGTTTGGTATGACATCAGAAACCCTGGCAATCATCATGGTCTGGTTTGGAAACACCAATACCCCTGAGTGTAAAGCCCTCCAAAAGGTAGTGGACACAGCCCAGGACACACAGGCAAAACCCTCCCCTCTATTGAGCAGTTCAGCAGGAAACGCTGCCGTCGGAGAGCAGCAGCAATCATCCAGCATGCACTCTGTTCTCACCGCTGCCATCAGGAAGAAGGTCCAGGTGCCACAAGATTTGCCCCACCAGGTTCAGGAACAGTTGCTACCCCTCCACCATCAGATACCTCAACAACAAACTCAATCAGCGACTCATTTAAGGACTCTGACGTGCACTTAATTGATCTTTTTATTCTCTCTATATTGCAATTTGTTTACATTCGTTATCTGTTTACAGTTCTTTGTTTGTTGATATGTATATGCTGTGTACAGTTTTTCTTTTGCACTTCCAATTAATGGTCATTCTGCCGCGCCCGCAGGAGAAAGGAATCTCAGGGTTGTATGTGATGCCACGTATGTACTCTGACAATAAATCTGAAACCGAAGGGCACAAGGGAAAGGGAAAAGATTTAACAGGGTCCTCAGGGGCAGCATTTTCACTCCATTGATGGTCCATTTCTCAACTATAGATGTGGGCACGATTTTGACCATCAGAAAACACTTAGATTTTTGGACAGGAAGGGCTCAGAATAATGTGAACCAAATGCAGGCTAATGGGACCAGTCAGAATGGCAGCTTGGTCAGCATGAATAGGTTAGGCTGAAGGGCCTGTTCCACATACAGGACCATGACTCTGTCAGAAATGTATAGTTCAGTATCAGAATAAGAATTTATTATCATGAGCATGTCATGAAATTGTTTTGTGCAGCTTTACAGTGGAAATATTGTTATAAAATTACATTTAAAAATGAATTCGTGCAAAAATAGGAGGAAGTGAGGTAGTGTCTGTGGTTCCTTGTCCATTGAGAAACCCGATGGCAGAGGGGAAGAAGCTGTCCTTGTGCCACTGGGGTGATCATCTTCAGGCTCCTGTACCTCCCTCCTGATGATGGAGGGTGAAGAGGACATGGCCTGGATGGTAATGGTCCTCGAGGATAGAGTCTACTACTTTCTTAAGATGTCCTCGATGGAGTGAAGGCCAATGCCCGTAATGTCACTGGTTGAGTTCACAACTCTCTTGTTTTTTCCTGTCCTGAGCATTGGCGCCTCTGTACCGGACAGTGATGCAACCGGGCAGAATGCTCTCCTCGGTACACCTGTAGAAATTTGGTGACATACCGGATCTCCTCAAACTCCTTCCAAAATATAGCTGCTGGTGAGCCTTCTTTGTGATTGCATAGTTATGGAGGCCCAGGAGAGATCGTCAGAGATCTTGATACAAATACCAGAAGCCCAGAGAGTCCAAGGGCACAGAAACAACCCAATCAGACCATCACATCTATGCTAACCATCAAGCATCCATCTATCCTCCTCCCATGGATCCACCACATAGCTTTTAGCTTTCTATGCACTGGTGATTCAAGTGCTGGTCCAGAGTTTTTGGTGTTGTGAGAGTTCCTTCTTCCACCACAGTGTGCTCCCAATTGCAATCACTCTCTGGATGAAAAAGAGCACCTCCACAGATCCCTTCCACACCTTAACTCTTTGCTCTCTTCAAATTTAAATTTTAAATTTAGACTGACAGCACAGGAACAGGCCCCTTCTGCCCACGAGCCTCTGGCGCCAAATTACACCCAATTAACCTTCAACCCCAGTGGAAGGAAACCAGAGACCCTGGGGAAAACCCACGCAAGGCACGGGGAAAATTGTACAAACTCATTACAGACAGCGTGGGATTCGAACCCTGCTCACTGGCGCTGTAATAGCATTCCACTAACCGTTACGCCAACCGTGCCACCTCTATCGAGGATTTAGCTAAGCCACGGGAAGTGGAGCTTGAGGTTCTTACAATCTGGAGTCCCTTCTAAGCATTGTTTGCCAGATTGATCATTACATGGTGTTCAAATGAAACTCCCAAGAACTGTTCCTATGATCCCCAATATGTTAGTTTCTGACTTGCTTCGATGCTGGCAGAACAGAACCCATTTCCCATTGTTTTTAAGCATGCCAACCTTGGCATTTTGTTGGGCAGTAACAGTCACACTGAATCGGCAGAACTCCACTGTTGATGAAGAGCATCAGATTGGAGGTTAATCCACAGGACCATTGCAGCAACATAGAGAATCACTGGAGTGTCCATAAACTCTACCCCCCCCCCCCCCACCACCCCCATCAGAGGGATTTACTAGGATTAAAAAGGGGTCGCAAAATTAATGAGAACCCCTTCCACCCCGCGCACAGCATCTTTCAGCTGCTCCCCATCAGGGAAGAGGTACAGGATTATCAGAGCCAACACCACCAGGCTGCAAAACAGCTTCTTCCCACGAGCAGTGAGACTGCTCTACGGCTTTGTACTACCCGCCGTGGCTCTACCACTTATTTAACAAAAATATTTATTTATTTAGATATTTGTATATGCGTACTGTGCACATGTATCGATCGTCTATATGTGTGTTGTGTCTGTATGTGTGTTTGTAAGTGCATTGCAGAGGACTGGAGAGCGCTGTTTCATTGGGTTGCACTGTATAATCAGATGATAAATAAACGTGAACTTAAATAGCTGAATAAGAAAAAAAGCATACCATGTCCAACTATATCATGGGCCTGACACACCGCACCAAGGAAATGATCCTTAACTCAGTATGAGCAATAAATAGGGGCATTGCCTATATTCCAGCAATGAACTAAAATGTTAAAAATATTAATATCATATTCAAATGATATCTCACCTCCAAAGCACTCGTGAAACCTTGCTAATTAAAAATTTGCATCTTTAACAGAAATACTGTGTACTGAATCAAACATCTGTTGTACTTTTTCATTTTCTTTGGTAATTCTAAATTACACGCTTTGCAATGTTTCTTTATTCTTTTCCCTTATTCAAGTCTTTTTTGATTATTTTTACCCTTTGGAAACAATGGGAAGAAACTGCCTATTTACCAAAACCCTCCTCCATTCCCTCCTGGGTAAGCCTATAGTATCCCTTCCACAGGTGACCTCTCCTCAACTTGGTCCCTGATCTTGACTGGATCAACATGCCCTGAGGTCTAACTTGGAATTCCTGTTTCCTCCCTCCCTACGGGCCTACTAACCCTTCTCTTGTAAGTGCAATGCTATTACAGAACCAGCGACCCCGGTTCAAATCGATGCTGTCTGTAAGGACCTTGTAGCTTCCCCCCATGTCTGGGTGGATTTTCTCCCATCCTCCAAAACAAAAGAGGTTAATTGTGTGTAATTGGGCAGCACAGATTTCAAAAGCTGGAATCGGCTTAGAACATAGAATTTTACAGCACAATAAAGGCCCTTGGGCCATGATGTTGTTCAAACCTGCCCAACAAACTAAACTTTCCTGCGTCCACGTGTCTGTGGAAAAGCTTTTCCATGTCCCTATTGTGCCAGCGTCCACCACCACCCCCCGACAATGCATTCTAGGCACCCACCACACTCCATATTAAAAACCCGATGTCTCCCCTAAACCCTCCCCTCACATTATGCAGATGTCCTCTGGTATTTGCTACTGTCGCCCTGGGAAAAAGGTGCTGGCTGTCCCCCACCCCCCTCCCCCCCATCTATACCTCATGATATCTATTAAGTCACCTCTTATCCTTCATCACTCCAAAGAGAAAAGTCCCAGCTCTGCTAACTTTGCCTCATAAGACACTTTTTCTCCAATCCAGGCAACATCCTGGTAAATCTCCTCTGCGCCCTCTTCATAGCTTCCATATCCTTCCTGTAATGAGGTGACCAGAAGGAACACAATGTTCCAAATGTGGTTACCTCACAGCTCTTGAACTCAATCCTCAGCCTTCGTAACTCCCCTATCAATCTGTGCGGCAACCTTGAGAGATCTGTGGATTTGGAACCCAAGGTCCTTCTTTTCCTCCACACTGTGAAGGATCCTGCCATTTGCGTATATTCTCTTGCTTCTACCGAATTGTAATTTAGTAATTTTTTAAAAAAACTCACAGAGCAGCCTCATGGCATACTTCAGCAAAAAATCAAGCCCTCACCCTAAATTGTCCAGACTGGCTAAGTGACTTATCTAAGCCCTTCCCATTTACCTCTGTTGGGCCTTTGTCCCTATCTGTCCAAAGTCTTTTAAATGTCATAACTGTGCCCTCTGGCAGCTAAGTTCTACACTCTTTGTAGCAGCTCACTTTTTAATGTTTCCCCTCTCATCTATGACTCTAAATTTCCAAACTCTGAAGATAAATCTATTGACTGATCTATGCCCTCATGATTTGATATAGCTCTATAAAGTAAACCTTCAACCTCCTCTGCTCCAGAGTTAAAAAAAAATCCTCCTCAACCCCTCCAGTTCTGGCAATGTCCACGTGCAACAATCTGGTGGAGGTACGCAATGGGCAGGCAGCATCAGGGGAGGAGGCTATATTTTTCCAGCCTCGACAAAGGGCTTCTGCTTGCAACGCCAACCACTTTTCTCTCTCTAATGTGCTCGTCGCGATGAGTTCCTCCAGCATATTGTGCTTCGCTTCAGATTTCAGTCTGCAGCCTCTTGTGTGCCTTCAACATCCTTGTGAACCTTCTTTGCACCCTTTCCAGCTTAATGACATCCTTCCTCTAGCGGGTGGTCGGAACTGTGCAAATTACTCCAAGCGTGAAACTTTTAACTAAGTATGACACCAGGAAACTCCAGAAAAATCCAAATCAATGAAAATCAAGAGAAGGACTTGAGCACTGGCCATGCCTAACCTGACACAACGTGAGTGGTTCATTGGAAGGGGGCATTTCCAGCTTCAGCAATGCTGTCAGGGTTATTCAGAGGAGAGCCTTAGCTCCATCCACTCCATCGAAAGGAAGTCAACATACTGAATGACCCACCCCACCCTGACCCGCCCCTGTAGCTACAGTGAATGCATAGGCAGACCAGAAACTCCTTGGGTTGTGATAAGTTGCTTTCTGTCTCAGAGACAAACTGGTGACTCAAGTCACCGGCACCCCATTCACCATCATGAATGTTCACTCCCTGTGGTTGCAAAATCTTTAATGTACAAAATGCTCACTTTTGAAAATGCTTCTCATATCCTCAGCACACACCCTCCCCCCACCCCCAACTCCCCTGGCAGATGTGTGTGGCCTCCATCGGTCGTTGGTAGTAGCTGGAGTGGCCTCTCCAGGGTGAAAATCAAGGCAGAGCTGAGATCTGACTGTTGCCCATGTAGTGGGACCCGCAGCCTCCCGCCTTTCTCCATGCTAATGACAGGTCCAAAGGAACGACGGAAGTCGATATAGTTTGGTGCCAGCAGCATCGCAGGAGTTGCAAGTGCTGGTCACAGCAGTCAGCCACTTTCAGGACTCCAACTCCAGATTTGTCCTCGGATTTAATTCCCAAACCCTTTCCCATGAGCGGGTACAGCCACAAGGCAGCAGAGGTTTGAAATTGGAGTTTCCCTTCCCCTAGATGAGTTACTGTCTGTGGTTAACGAGCCCCATCTACCCAGAGCAACTGGTTTCAAGGCACCAGTGACTGTCTTTGCCCTTTCCCCTGTCAGTGAGAACAGCTCCACCGGGCATGAGAACTATGCCACATGTGAAGGCAGACTTGGTTGTCAGAGATGACCACCATGAAGAACATTTGTGTAGCAGTGGGAGCTCGTCTCCACTACCACCCTTCGGCGATGACAACCTTTAGAGCCAGCTAGTTAAGGCAGCTGAAATGTAGAAATCCCAACACCTGCAATTTGCAGCTGACACAGAGCTGTGAGGAAAATTGCAAGCTGCGTGATGACTAGGAGAAAAGGGAAAATTCATGGCAAGTGCACAGTAATATATCTTATTTACTCGTATAATTGTCAATCCCATGGAATAGTTGACCCCCTTTTTAGACCCCAAAATCGGGTGTCTTTGTATGATGTGTGTCGACACCCACCCCCCTTCTCCTATTTTTGGTCCCAACCATCTGCCCATTGATCTCATGGCGCCCCAACCAGCCTTCCCTCTGAACTCCCGACCGCGGATCCTTTCCCAACCGCCTGTCCGTCCGAACTCCTGCATTTGAACACCGGGCCATGGATCCTTGGCCCAGCCGCATGCCCAACCGAGCTCCCGTTGCCCCAGCCGCCCACCCATCCGAGCTCCTGACCATGGATCCTCGCCCCCAGCTGCCCGCCCACCAATGACCACCTCAAGGGTACTTTGGATAGATATTTAATGGTAAAATGAAACTGACATCCTGTAAACGAACTGTAAAAAGTGAAGCAACACATAAAATGCTGGAGGAACTCGGAAGGTGAGGCAGCATCCATAGAAGAGGCTTTGGGTCGAACCTCTTCATCAGGATTCATCCAGCATCTTGTATGTTGTTCAAGCATCTGTAGTCTCTCTAGTTTCCTTTAGCATGAGAAGACATCAAGAACAGAGAGTAAAATAAGGAAAGTCAGGCTAGATTGGGACGGTGCTCACAAAAATTAGGCTTAATAATCGTTAAAAAAAATTATCACCATCTGAAGAGCTGTGGCTATGAGGCTAGGAACCAAGGCAGATTTTTAACAATTAAATGCTGGTATAAATAACTCAGCAGGGGACATGCCTTCACTTTTACTGACTGTTTTAGCCTGTAACCCAGTGCTAAGAAGGCAACCACTCTGTTTAATGCAAGTGATTGATAAGATAACATTGTCCAGCAACTTTAAGAGGTGGAGAGATGGCAGGACCATGGGAGAGAGGGAGAGAGTTAGAGAGAGAAGTAAGAACGCCATAGGCGATGGAAGTAGTGGACCCAGAGGTGATTCAAAACGGGAAAGGTTGATGGATACGCCATGAGGTTTGAGGCTCCCTGGATGTGCTGTTCCTTGTATTTACCTCACCCTGACAATAGATGAGGCTGAGGATGGACAGATGTGTGGGAATGCTGCCTGGAAGTTCAAGCTTAGACCCTGTTCCAATATCTGCATTTGTGCTCACGAAACTGCTCAATTTTCACACAAATAGATATTTCAAGCACCAAGTATGGCCACTGATTTCCAGATCACCCACCACCTTGAGTGAGATGAAGGTGCGCCTCAGGCCCATTTCAAATCTTTCCCCTCTCACTGTAAATCTGTGCCCTTGAGGTTTACATTCCCCTACTCTGGGGAAAGGGCCTATTTGCCTTGCCTGATTATAAACTTCTGTAAAGACAGTTAGCGCAATGCTATTACAGCTGCAGCGACCCAGGTTGGAATCCAGCACTGCCTGAAAGGAGTTTGCATGTTCTCCCCGTGACCTGCGTAGGTTTCCTCCAGGTGTTCTGGTTTCTTCCCACCTTTCAAACACATACAGGGGAGTGTCACTGAATAGGGGTATTTAAAGGGCACAGGCTCGTGGGTCAAAAGGGGTTTGTTACCGTGCCACATCTCTAAAAGATGTATTTAACCAAGTGAATACATGAGGGGTTTATCAATTGCCTCAATCCCCATTATACTTTCCAATCTCAAGGCACATACCAGCTGATCTTTATATTAAAACTGTCTACTCCACCAGGGTTCAATGTCAGGGGACACGACAACACACAATAAGCCTTCTGGAATTGAATAATGATTATAATCATGAACAAAATTAGTGCACCTTGTAAATTGTGGAAATATTAGGTTTTATTTAATTTTGCTGTGGAGAGCTAGCTAACATTCGTAATGATGTGCAGATTCAGCAGGGATGAGCAGTTCAGATGCCATTTAGACATTTCCTTATCATGTAACTTTCCGTCACTAACTACAACTGTGAATATTTTTCTATCCTTTTATATTTATTACCTCAGTCTTTCTTTCTTGCCATTCAACATTCATATTTATTATCAGAGTATATACATGACACATCACATACAACCCTGAGATTCTTTTTCCTGCGGAAAGGCAGAATTGCCACTAATTGGTCATGCAAAAAAAAAATGTACTCAAGAAGAGATATATATATGAAAGAGAGAACTGAAAACTAAGAATGAAATGTAAACAAATTGTGACCATGCAATACCAAAAAATATGTATTAGATAATGTGCAAAGTAAAAGTCCTTAAATGAGTCTCTGATTGAGTTCTGTGGTAATGTAATGCAAACTATTCTATTTGATGTCTCTGGTGCACCTGCGTGGCAGCAGCAGGGCAACATGGTTGGCGTAGTGGAGAGCGCAACAACTTTACAGGGCCAGCGATCAGGACCGAGGTTCGAATCCTGTGCTGATTGTAAGGAGTTTGTACATTCTCCCCATGTCTGTGTGGATTCACTCGGGGGGCTCCGATTTCCTCCCACCATTCGAAACGTACCAGGGGTGTAGGACTTATTTAGCTTAGGGTTTTATTTCGATTAGGGTTTTGACTGAGATCCTAACTCTCTTTAAATAGTTTTCTGGATAATCTGCATAGTGAACACCGATCAGAAAGTTACAAGAGAGCATGAAAAGTTTAGTCTGCACCATTATGAAGGAATGCATCTTAGCACCCAGAGATATTTTTGAAGAGGGGAACAAGTACAATACTGACGAGCTCATCAACAGAGAGTTGATTGTATCGATGGTCTTGCTTTTCACGATGGCCCTGTTTGGGGATGTGTGAGCTGACGTTGTGCAGACTGCCCTGATTTGGTTTCTTTGTCCATTGACAGTAATTTCTGACAGACCTAAAACATCATGAGGGGTCATTAGTCAAACTGGAGCTGCTGCAGTCCGAGAGATACAAGGAACCCCCTTCATGCGCACGTTAGCCCAGGGCTCGGAGGTGCATGCCAGGCCTGCTGGGTATATGCAACAGCGGCAAGGAGTGTAATTTGGATTGGTGCATTTGCTTCTCTTAATGATCCCTGCTCACAGTCAGCCCATTGTTAAAGTAGGGACTTTCCGGGCTCAGACACCACACTTGCTCAGCATTGCATCTCCCTGAAAGAATCCCTGTGTGAATTGAAATCGGCCAGTCTATCCAAGCGGGAGAGTCCTGTGGTGGTGTTTGTTTTGATAAGAGGCTTGAAATGTTCGACTGAAAAGCATTACTACCTTTGGTCAGGATGTATGAGCACGCAGAAAGAAGCCATTGTGGCAGATCTTGGCAGGTTGCACTGGGAAACATTCACAAAAGCTTCTTGTGTAAGCCACGTTGAACTCTGGCCTTGGAATTTTCGGGGGAGTTTGCAATGTAGCAATGTTTACTTCTGTGCACATGCCAGCAACTTGATTTTTCTGTTTTTTTCAAACTGCGAGGGGAAGGGCAGGGGGAATGGGAGGAATGGATTTGTGGAGGGGTGCAGAGGAAATGCTAAATCTGTAGCTGATTTGTAGCAACTGGAAACAGAGTTGCAGGAGTGCAGAACAGAATTATAGGATTAAGTTGCATACCACCCAGTAAGTGTCATGCAGTGAGAACAAACAGAACTACTCCTTGTGGGCTGAGTTTATGATTTGAGAGAAAAATATAAAAAAATGAACAAAAATTCTACTTATTTTTTTGATCCACACAACATTGAGCCGACATATTCAAAGAGATGCTCCAAAATGTATCCAGTGCTCCTTTTGTGGCCTCCTCTACTTTGGAGAGTCTGGACGCAGACTGGGAGATCATTTAAAAGAAATCTCTTCTTGCTTGAAACTAAAACATATCTTTGCTGAACAATTATTTTCCCTCTCGATTTTTTTCTGATCCCAAGCTTTCAATCTTTGGAGGCAAGAGGCTCACTAGTATTTTTCTTTTCATTGACACTACCCTCACCCGGTTCCTGCTGATTCTTTCGCACCCTTTCGTTAGCCGACAGGTGTCATCTCTCCCCGACACTGAAGGCACTCAAGCTACTCCAGGTCTGATGATGGGGTCTCCATTGGAAGAATGCAGCACAGTACAGGCCCGCAATGTTGCACTAACCAGAGGTGCGGTGCTGATTTTTTTAGGTGTGGGAGCTCACCAATAACAGCGACAAGGAGGTGCCGGAGCTGGCCCCTGAGGTGCTGGAGCAGTGGCCTGGTGAGCTCTGGCAGCACTGCACCCCTAGTACCAACCTACATAAACCTACTCAACAAATTAAGTCTTCCCTAACTCCCACCCATAACCCTCTATTTTTCCTGCATCTGTGTGCCTGTCTCTTAAGTCTCTTAAATACCCCTAATGTTTCAGCCTCCACCACCACTCCTGGCAAGACATTCCAACCCCCACTATTCTCTGTGTAAAAAACTTACCCCTAAACGTTCGACCGCTTACCTTGTCCTTTGGTGTTTGCTACTCTCAGCCTGAGATAAAGGTCCTAGCTGTCCACTCTCTGCCTCATAATATTGTTGATCTCTATTGAGTCACCTCTCATTCTTCTTCTCTCCAAAGAGAAAAGAAACCCTAGCTCTGTTAACCTTGCCTCGTAAAGCATGTTCTCCAGTCCAGGCATCATCCCGCTAAATCGCCCTTTGCAAAGCTTTCACACCCTTCCTGTAATGAGGCGACCAGCAATGAACATAATATTTCCAAGTGTGGTCCAACCAGAGTTTTACAGAGCTGCAACAGTACCTCACGGGTCCTGAACTCAATCCCCTGACTAATGATGGCCTGCACACCATTAACCTTCTTAACTACCCTTTCAACCTGTACTGCAGCCTTGAGAGATCCATGGATTAGACTCCAAAGTTCCTCTGTTCTTCCATCCTGAAGCAATAACCCTGTTTCTCTCACCTTCAGCGTCCGAGGCCCTTTGGAATCCTCCTTGCACTCAGCATCCTTTCAAATCCCAGTTCCAATACCAGATTCCCATGAGCCAGTCTCCAGCAACCTGCAGCATATGAGCCATTCTCCACTGCCTACGTTTTTGTATAATGAACTAGTTTCTTTACTGTTGGTGTGGCCATAGTGTTTAGAGTTTGGTCAACGTCGGAGGAAGTCCAGTGAAATGATTGGCTGTCAAAGTGAGGGCTTTATTGTGGTCTAATGTTGGATACAGTCGTTGACTGACCCTTGATATAAGCATTACTCTGCACTTATTGGAGGTAAACAAGAAAGGCTGCATTTGCTATGGTAGAGTGCTGGAGAAATTCGCCAGGTCACGTAGCATCCATGACAAAGGGCTCAGGCCCAAAACGTCAACTGCCCTTTACTTCCTTTGGATGCTGCATGACCTGCTGAGTTTTTCCAGGACTTTTATATGTTGCCACTTATTGGTCTTTGCCTGAATGAGGTCCTGATTTTGCTGCCTCAGTTCTTCTCGTGATAGGAAAAGTGAAATAAGCTGAAGGGAAAAGGAATCCATCCTCTTGAAGGCAGATCCAAACCACAAAAAAAATTTTTCCTTCTGGAAGGTGTTTAAAATAAGGAACTTAATCTTCTTCGGATATGTGTTTAATCATGTGGAATCAATGTTTGGGGCATTTTATTCATTAAAGATGTTCAAATGTATCTTGGTTCAAAAGTGTAACTTCTCCACCAATCAGAGGATATAGATTTAAGATTTTTAAAAGTATCTGGAGAGAGCTGGGGACATTTTCATGCAACTAACTGCTTTAGTTTCAAATACATGGCTTGAGGAGGCCCTTTTAGTTGATAGTTCACCAAATGGAACCAGACCAGTACCTGAAAGAAACTGTTCCAGAACATTAGAGCGAGGCTAAATAATGCAGTCTTTCAGACCCTGAGCAGAGACACAATGGCCCCCTTCAATTCTGAACGATTTTTGTCAATTTTTGATTTAGTAATTAACTTGAGACTTTCAGATTACATGCCAAACGAATGTAAACCTGATAGTCATCAGCCACTCCAACCTTGACGTCTGAGGAAGTGCCAGAATATTTGGTGCTTTCCATTTCTGCCACTATGCGCCCCTTAATGCTGAAGGATAGACATGCCATCTGCCCTCGACTCTACGCCTTGTGTTGCTGATATACTGAGGCACACTTTAAATGTGAAATGGACTTCGGATGTTTTCCAGAGGTGTAATATACAAAATGGAATGGTGGCCCAGACAGGAGAATAAAAATCCTTTGTAATCTATATATTTTTCAGGGCAGGATCAGGGCAAGCCCAACATTTATTGCCCAATCTCTGATTACTAGTTACCTAAAAATAGGAATTCTGCCTGATAAGTAGGAATTCTGCCTGGCCCACAGGAAGCAGAATCTCAGGGTTGTATGTGATATCATGCATGTACTCTGACAATAAATTGGATCTTTGAACTTTGATTTCCCTGAGAAAGTGAGCGACCTTTCCACTGCTTTGTGTGAAGGTGCTCCCACACAGTGGATGACTTCCAAGGTTTAGATCCAGCAATGATGAAGGAACAGTAAAGTATTTCCAATTCAGGTTGAGGATGGGAGAAACCAGGAGGTGGGGATGTTGTCATGAGCCTATTAGTCTCGTCTCCTTGGTGTTGCTGCCCATGGGTCTGGCTGATGCTGTCTCAGAACCTGGGCAAGTAACGCAAAGCATTCTGTTCAGGGCCTGGCACACACTCCACCTTGGGATTAAATGCATCAGATGGATGTTAACCTGAATGGGGCTGAGATTTTTCAAGGTTCCATTTATTGTCATGTAATTGTCACGGAGAACGGCAAAGATCCCCACCACCCAGCACGTGCTCTGTTCTTGCTGCTGCCATTAGGAAAGTGGTCTAGGTGCCACCAAACTCGCACCCCCAGGTTCAGGCACAGCTCTTACCCCTTCACCATCAAACTCCTCAACGTCAAACCCATCAGAGACTCATTTCAGAATTCTTACTTATGCACTTGATTGATTTTTCTCTCTCTCACTGTATTGCACAGTCAGTTTGTTTACATTTCTTTATTTGTACATTGAGTTTTTTCTGCACTACCAATTAGTGGTAGTTCTGCCTCGCCTGCAGAAAAACGTACCTCAGAGTTGTGTGTGATGTTATGATATAGTTCAAACTTTGGCTGCTGTAAGGCCATGAGTGTTGTCCAGCCTTCCCTAACAATTCAGAGAGAGAGAAGCTGAAAGAGAGTCCTTTCAATTACACTGGGGGGGGGGGGGGGAGTACTGTGAATTCACCTCCAGCATACCCGCAGCCTTGGCTGTGACCCGAACTCCAGATCCAAACTTGCAATATGGTCAGGAAGCCTTCAGCACCCGAGGTTCTTTGGGAGGGAGCTCTTCTTTTGCCCTCAGCATCCTCTCAAACCTTGGCCCCCATCCCTGGTTCCCATGAGCTAGTCGCCAGCAGCCCGCAGCCTGTATGGGTCTTTAATGCTGCACTCATTGAATTAAATGGACTATATTCCACTCTTCCTCTGTCTTTACAGGGGTTAGGATAAGTAACGCACAGTAGGATACCCAGCTAATGACTTGCTCTTGCAGCCATGGACTTTGTGGCTGGTTCTGTAAAGCTGTTTATCAAAGGGAAGTCCTCAGGATGTTGGTGGGGATCTTCTCAATGCTAATCTCATTGAATGTCTGCAGGAAGTGGCTGGATTCTCCCTTGTTTGATTTGGGCGTTGCCTTGCATTTGAAGGACAGGTGTGATTTGCCAGGTATTAGCCCATACCTGAATGTCTGATTTGGGTTGGCTCTGTCTAAGCAAGGGCTACAGTATTTTTTGAGGAGTTATGGAAGGAACTAACCCCTTCCTACTTCACACTCATAACCCTCTATTTTTCCTACATCCATGTGATGTCTCAGAGTCTTTAAAATCCTCCTATTGTAGCACCACCACTCCAGAAATATATTCCAAACACCCACTACTCTGTGTAAAAAATCCTACCCCTAAACTTTTGTCCACTCATTTTAAACCAATGTCCTCTAGTATTTGCTTTTGTGACCCCGGGGTAAAAGGTGCTGGCTGTCCACCCTATCGATGCCCCTCAAAATCTTCCATACCTCTATGAAATCAGCTCTCATCCTTTCTTCAACAGAATGAAGAAGGGTGCTGTTGAATTTTTCACGTGTCACACTCACCAATTTATGTCGGTGGAGGCCTGCGCTCTGGGCTTGGTTAGGCCAGCTCCTCTCATTTTTGCAGTGGAGCCGAACGATTTTCAACCACTCTGGTTTGCAGCCAGGAACTTTGCTTGGCCCTCAATTTAGACAGTCAGTCGGGGTCAAGGATGATTTGCTTCCATTCCATTTCTCTGGATTCAGAACCTGAGCCATCGAGATCCAAATAGAAATGCTTATGAACATAAATTCTGATGCTCTCTTCACTCAAACGAACTTTTCAAGCCCAATTTCACACCATATACTGCAATATAATACTGTTCAGCTCAGTCTCCTCCACAATCATCTTTGTGTCATATCCAATATCTTGGTGATATAATGATATATATACCCAAACAACATATAGCTTTTGATCAAGATTGCTTTCAAATGTCTTACTCCTTCAATACAGAATCCAATATTCAAGCCAGAGACAGGAGCTATGAATCACTTCCATGACTGAAGAAAATTAGATGTTGAAATCTCTTACCAGATAAATAAAAATTCTGGAGAATCTGTTAAATCTTTTCACAGAAATTACTCCTGGATAAGATCTTTATTTCTTGAATATTTGTGACATAAATACATTCTCCTCGATGCTATGGTCATTTAAAAAATCCCCTGTGAAATGTCCTTTTCCTAATTTTATTCATTGTTCCCTTTTTTTATCTGCCTTTCCCATTACTTGATTCTCCCCTGTGAAATGTCCTTTTCCCCTCCGCCTTCTATCTCCCCTTTACCATTGTTATGATTTCAAACTTCTGCTGCTGACCAATAATTCTCTCAGCACTGCTGAGCAGCTCTTTTTGAAACTCCAATTTAGAGATACAGGCCCTTCCAGCCCATGAGCCTGTGTTGCCCAATTAACCGACAATGCCGGGACTTTTTTTTTTGAAGGGTGGGAGGAAACCGAAGCACCTGGATGAAACCCAGGCAGGTCACGAGGAGAACGAACAGACAGCTCGGGACTCGAACCCTGGTCGCTGATGCTGCCCACTCCATGATCTACTCCAACTAATGCGCATCTCCCCTTTACGTGAGCAAAAGAAGAAAAATGCTGCAGTGACTTGGCCAATAGGACCCCCTCCCCCACCCAGGACATCCAGCCCCAGTGACCCAGGTCAATCATTGCTGCCTGTGTGGAGTTTGCAAATTATCCCCGCGCCCCATTTCCCCTCCCGCATCCAAAAGATGAGCAGGTTGGTAGATTGATGGGTCACTTGCCTTTAGTGTGCGGGTAAATGGTAGAATCTGGGTAGAGTGGACGGGAATGTCAGGAGCATAAAATGGGAATAGTGTAGGATTTGTGTCCCCGATGATCAATACAAACTCAGTGACAGCCCCATCAATACATTTCAGGCATCCATCACTCTACCTCCGATTTCTCCCTTAAACTTTCCCTCCTTCACTTTAAACAGGTGTCCACTGGTAATGACCATAACTTGTCCCGGGAAAAATCGGTGTACAACTCTAATGCATCATTTTTTAACAAACGTACATCTTTCACCCGTTCAAGCAAACTTGACTGAGAGACATGAGGATTGATATGAATGATTAACCTCATAAGGAAAACACTGTCACTCTGATTAATCAATCTTTTTATTTACAGTTATGGAAATCTCAAACATTTTGAAGTGAAGTTTAAAGTATTGTATCCTGTCAATAAAGACAGAATAAGAAATGTCTTGACTGACTCCTGGAGATTTGCAGAGTGAATTCACATACAGCTGCCTTGATTAATTTAACCACCAGCCTTTAAAATGCCTGCATGCAATGAGATTGTACAATTGTACAACAGGCCCTTTGACTCATCACATCCATGCTCTCCCTTTTGCCCTCTCTGCATTAATTCCATTTACCCACATGAGGACCATGGGATCAGTAGTTTTAATACAAATTTACATAATTTGCTTGAAACCTGGTCTTCCACCAAAATCAAGACCTCAACAATAATCCAAAGCAATCAGTCTTTTTCATATTGAAAATTAAGTCAGTGGCACAAAATCCATTCACTATTTGCATTAATATAGTTTCATAATAAAATCAATAAGGTCAACAAAAACTAGCCCAGTTCTTGTTAAATTGGCAGATGTGATCATCAAATTTGTTTACCTGGACTTTCAGTCTAAATCCTCCATTTTGTTTCCTGGAAGATTGAACACACGCTCCTCCTGGTTTTCTTGTGTCTTTGGTGGATTGTATGATAGAATTAACTTCACAGATGCTTGGCACAGGAAGCCAGTTTGCTCCACCATCAAGAATTCTCTGCTTTATGTTCCGAAAAGCACCGTTCATGCTAATGAAGCCTGATGTGCAAATCTTTGCTCTCTCAAGTTTAAATTCAGGTTTATTACATCTACAACCAGTCGAGACAGTGTTTATCCTGACAATGGTGCACAAACGAACACACACAAGACACAGTACATATATGCATAAAGATCTAATTTAAAATAAATATTTTGGAATAAATTATTCCATTACAGGATACGGTTAGGATGACACAGTTCGCGGAGTGATTAGTACCCAGCAACCCGGGTTCAAAACCAGCACTTTCTGGGGAGGGGGGGGGAACAACTTCCTCACTTTGGCAAAACACTTCTTTTAAAATTGAGATCATCCTGTTGGTCCCGAAGTAGGACAGTCAGTTCTGAGGTTTACCATGTTGTAATTTTGGCAGTATTGCCTTGGGGACCTGTCCTGTACAACTTCTTCTGCCATGGGAAACACAGGTCAAGAATAAGGTTATCGGAATTCCAGGTGTTCATTTACAAAACCATTGCTGTTCTTCCAATCAATTTGGCAGTGGGTAAATAAAACAGGTTCAATGGAAATTTCAAACCAGGATTGTCATTCGTCAAGCGGTTTGTGCTTATAAAATGTCCAAATACATTAAAAAAAAAACAAGGTGGATGAAGCTTAACCAAATGATAGAAGAGGCATGAGGGGCTGAATGGTCTCCCTCTGTTCTCATATTCTTCCTCTAAAATTACATTTGTTTTTCAGCATTGTGATTCATCTAGTTTTGTTCCAACAAGACCACAGTGTAGGTGCAGTAGAAACTTGATTAATTAAATATTTAAAATGTCGCCAAAATTAGATTGTGTCCTGTCTTTAAAATTTTTAACAAATTGTATCGTATCTTGAGACTCGGAGATTTCAATGGATCACAATGTTGCTCTATTTTGGCAAAATCGTGTATATCAAAGAAAATACTTGAATTTTATAGCATTTTCATTTGTGAAATCCTTGGTCAAAACAATAAATTAATGAAACATAAGTTTAAAACCTGTGAAACTTAATGTTATAAATTGGGGTATTTGCAGCCTTCACTCCAAATATTTTTCCACAATCATGCCCCAAATATCATTCAAGTCTTTTGGCTTGCTCAATCATATCTCCCAAACATCATTAAATTTTAAATTTAAAATGACCTACAATCCCCGGTACGTTTTGAAGGTTGAGAGGAAATCGGAGACGGGGAGAACGTACAAACTCCTCACAGACAGCATGGGATTCAAACCCCGGTCCCAATCACTGGTGCTGTAAACAGTGTTGTGCTAACCACTACACCAACCGTTCCACCCAAATGCCATCTTGATATATCATACCAAGCACTTCTAACTCTCAAGTCCCATAGTCACCTGAGAAAAACAAAAGATCCAGAAGGGTTGAAAACCACTGTATGCTCTGGAAAATAAGTCCCTGGCCACTTGGTATTGTAGCTGAGTCTTGAAAATCAATTGGAATAAGTGCTTTTTATAAAATTCACTTGCTGAATGCACAACGTGATCACTACCCCTGTCAAGAAATGGTCAAACCTCCTCTTTAATGTGTACAGTTGATTAACCCACTGGCAAATCAGCTTACAATTCTCTGGGCAAAAGAAAAAAAATCACCTATCTAAAAATAGCAGAAAAGTGAGGCACGGCTATCACAACGCCAGCGACCCGGGTTCGAATTCAGCGCCATCTGTAAGGAGTTTGTATGTTCTCTCCATGTCTGTGTGGGTTTCCTCCAGGTGATCCAATTTCCACCCATGCAGGGATTGCAGGGTATTTGGGAAGCACAGGCTAGGGGGCTGTTAGGGCCTGTTACTGTGCTGCATGTCTAATTTTTTTAAAATTAGAATGCAATAGATGTAATTTTTAATTTACAATTTTATATCTTTTCTTTGGCTTGGCTTCATGGATGAAGATTTATGGAGGGGTAATGTCCACGTCAGCTGCAGGCTCATTTGTGACTGGCAAGTCCGATGCGGGACAGGCAGACACAGTTGCAGCGGTGGCAAGGGAAAATTGGTTGGTTAGGGTTGGGTGTTGGGTTTTTCCTCCTTTGTCTTTTGTCAGTGAGGTGGGATCTGCAGTCTTCTTCAAAGGAGGTTGCTGCCCGCCGAACTGTGAGGCGCCAAGATGCACGGTTGGGGGCGATATCAGCCCACCGGCGGTGGTCAATGTGGCAGGCACCAAGAGATTTCTTTAGGCAGTCCTTGTACCTCTTCTTTGGTGCACCTCTGTCTCGGTGGCCAGTGGAGAGCTCGCCATATTACACGATCTTGGGAAGGCGATGGTCCTCCATTCTGGAGATGTGACCTACCCAGCGCAGTTGGATCTTCAGCAGCGTGGATTCGATGCTGTCGGCCTCTGCCATCTCGAGTACTTCAATGTTAGGGATGAAGTTGCTCCAATGAATGTTGAGGATGGAGCGGAGACAACGCTGGTGGAAGCTGGTGGAGCCGAACAGGAGTGTGGGTACGACAACAGCTCTGTATACGCTAATCTTTGTGAGGTTTTTCAGTTGGTTGTTTTTCCAGACTCTTTTGTGTAGTCTTCCAAAGGCGCTATTTGCCTTGGCGAGTCTGTTGTCTATCTCGTTGTCGATCCTTGCATCCGATGAAATGGTTGACCGTTTTGAGTTTTGTGTGCTCAATGGAGATGTGGGGGGGGGGGGGGCCTGGTAGTCATGGTGGGGAGCTGGCTGATGGAGGACCTCAGTTTTCTTCAGGCTGACTTCCAGGCCAAACGTTTTGGCAGTTTCCAACATTTATGGAATGTTGTTGATGAATAAGAGAGGCTCCTTTAGATAAAATTTAAAAAATTAATCTCTGAAGAAACTTGGAATGTAATTTTCATATTGGTTAATACTTCATCTTTATGTACTCGCCACTCCCTTCTGCAATTTAAAGTAGTCTATAGAGCTCACATATCCAAATGATCTCGTTTTAATGCAGTTGTATCTCCTCATTGTGATAGATGCAACAATAGAGAGCTTCATTAATTCTTATGTTTTGAACATGCCAGAGCCTTAAGAAATATTGGATCAAAGTATTTCAAACATTCTCTGTACTGTTTAAAGTTAATTTTTAGCCTAATCCTTTAACTATCTTGTTTGGTATTGTTAGAGAGAGTGGCACAACTCGAGCAGCATCTGATTTGCATGCATTAGCTTTTACTTCTCTTATGGCTATGGAAGGGCATTGTTCCGCCTACTCATACCCAATGTCATGTTTAAACTTAGAGAAGATTAGATGCTCAATTTCCAATTTAAATTTAAATTTTAAAACACTGTGGGGACCCTTTTATGAATTATTTTCAGAATCTCTGCATGTGATTACCAATAAGGTAATTTATCACTTTAATTAGGAATTTTTTTTTCTCTCCTTGCCAAACAGCTTTGTTTTTGGTTGTGGGTTTAGATCTTTTTATAACAATAAACTATTACTGTAATATTTGTTTGATTGAGAATGTGGGGTACCTTGGATGAACTAGTATGATCTAAGTGTAATGTACTCTTTTTGAATTTTAATATGTATTCTTATGTACTGTGTATTTTACAATGTGGAACTTCAACTTCAATAAAAAATAATGAAAAAGAAAGAAGAAAAATTAGGATTTAAATTTAAAAAAGAAAGTGCAGATGGCTGGAGCAACTTTAGCGAGTGTTGGGACCACCTAATCTAACATAGTCCAACCTTTGTTCCTCAAATCTTTTAAACTGCAGTCTTCTTCTTCTGGCTATCCATCCTATAGGGTGATGGTGGTTCCTTTCAGTCAGTTTGTGGGGTTTATACTCACTCTTCAGAAAGGAGCAACATGTGCGTGAATGGATTTTACGTGAGTCGGGGGTTGCACAGGTCCAGAGCCACCCTCTCGACATCCCCTCCTGGATCCAGCAGCCTGATGAGGTACGAAGAGGCTGGAGGAAGTTCTGTGACAGTGAATGTCCAGACCAAGCTTCAATCCAAGGCATGCCCTTTCCGCACTTCATGGCACATGCTTGCTAAGATGGCTGTTGACCCTGCAAGAGTGTTCGTCCGCCCTTTGACAGGTCTTGCTTTACATCCCGCAGGTTGTATAGCCACCCTCCACACCAGGCAAGCCTGGTGGGGGAGCCGGTTTAGTATCCGACCATCTGACCATGCAAGAGGTAGTACTAGGTTACATGGTACCAGAAGCACTCAAACAAGTGACCTGACAGGAATTCAACAGCGATTGTGCAGTTTGGCCTTTTCATTCTTTAAGGTCACGTAGGTTTCTGTTTATCTGACAGAAATGTTTTGGACAACCCTACCATGAGTTTGTCATTCATGCCCTATACCTGTATTCTCAGATAACTCATAGCTGAATGGCGTTTCAATAGTGGAGTCAAAGCAACATCCTGCTTGCATTGTATGTCATTACTCCATCTTCCTCAATTGTACCTGGAGCATGGGAGAATGAGGGGAGATTTGTCAGTAGTATATAAAATTGTAACAGAGTAAATGCAAGCAGGCCTTTTCCATGGAGGTTAGGTGAAACAAGAACTAGAGGACGTGGGTTGAGGGCGAAAGGTGAAATGTTTAAAGGGAACATTTCACACAGAGAGTGGTGGGAGAGTGGAACGAGCTGCCAGCTGAGGTGGTGAATGGGGGCTCAATTTTGATATTTAAGATAAATTTGGGCATGTGCATAGATGGAGGGGCATGGAGACTATGATCCAAGTGCAGATAACAGAACAAGGCAGAATAATAGTTCGGCACAAACAAGATGGGATGAGCAGCCTTTTTCAGTGCTGTAGTCCTCTATGGTTCTATTGAAGCCTAACCCAAGGACACATGAGAGATGGCAGATGGTGGAACATGCAACAAAACAACAAACTGTCCAAGGGACTCAGCAGGATGAACAGCATCTGTGGAAGGAAAAGAACAATTAATGTTTTGGGTCAAAAACCTTTCATCAAGAGGAGAGATAGTCAATATGACCATTGTTGGCCAAAAGAAACAGGAAATGATGAGTCAGGAAACTGGATGGAGATCAAGAACCTGGTTGTTTGGGGCCACAACAACAATCTTTCTCTCAAAATCAGCAAGATCAAGGAGCTTATTGTCGATGAGAAAGGGGAGGCTGAGGGACCACACACTTGGCAGGATGGCAGTGAACAGGGTCAGTCCCTTCCAGTTCCTAGATGTCCACATATCGGATAAGTTCTCTTGGAGCCAGTACATCGAGGTAACCGTAAAAGAGGAACACCACGGTTCTACTTTCTAAGGAGATGCAGCATCTTGTCTTTTTTTTTAATTTTTTTATTTTTCACACTGAACCATATCAATCAAAATACACACAAACATTTCCCTCTTAAATATGCACAGTGGCATTTTCTCCCCTTTTTCCCCCCTCCCTTCCCTCCCTCCTTCCCACACCCCTCCCCACCCATTAAATGTTCAACATTTACAATACAATAAAACTATTAAACAATGTCATCACACAATGAAAATAAACAAGAAAATTGTGTCATCAACTATTACACACTGGGTCAGTTCATTTCGTCTTCTTCTCATTCTGTCATTTTAGGTGATGGAGGTCCACAGTAGGACTTCTCTGTTGTGTTCCCAAATTTGTTCGAATACTGTGACTTTATTTTTTAAATTATATGTTATTTTTTCCAATGGAATACATTTATTCATTTCTATCTACCATTGCTGTAGTCTCAGGCTCTCTTCTGATTTCCAGGTTGACATAATACATTTTTTTGCTACAACTCTTCTTTTTCTTTGGCTTGGCTTCGCGGACGAAGATTTATGGAGGGGGTAAAAGTCCACGTCAGCTGCAGGCTCGTTTGTGGCTGACAAGTCCGATGTGGGACAGGCAGACACGGTTGCAGCGGCTGCAGGGGAAAATTGGTTGGTTGGGGTTGGGTGTTGGGTTTTTCCTCCTTTGTCTTTTGTCAGTGAGGTGGGCTCTGCGGTCTTCTTCAAAGGAGGTTGCTGCCCGCCAAACTGTGAGGCGCCAAGATGCACGGTTTGAGGCGATATCAGCCCACTGGCGGTGGTCAATGTGGCAGGCACCAAGAGATTTCTTTAGGCAATCCTTGTACCTTTTCTTTGGTGCACCTCTGTCACGGTGGCCAGTGGAGAGCTCGCCATATAACACGATCTTGGGAAGGCGATGGTCCTCCATTCTGGAGACGTGACCCACCCAGCGCAGCTGGATCTTCAGCAGCGTGGACTCGATGCTGTCGACCTCTGCCATCTCGAGTACTTCGACGTTAGGGATGAAAGCGCTCCAATGGATGTTGAGGATGGAGCGGAGACAACGCTGGTGGAAGCGTTCTAGGAGCCGTAGGTGATGCCGGTAGAGGACCCATGATTCGGAGCCGAACAGGAGTGTGGGTATGACAACGTCTCTGTATACGCTTATCTTTGTGAGGTTTTTCAGTTGGTTGTTTTTCCAGACTCTTTTGTGTAGTCTTCCAAAGGCGCTATTTGCCTTGGCGAGTCTGTTGTCTATCTCATTGTCGATCCTTGCATCTGATGAAATAGTGCAACCGAGATAGGTAAACTGGTTGACTGTTTTGAGTTTTGTGTGCCCGATGGAGATGTGGGGGGGCTGGTAGTCATGGTGGGGAGCTGGCTGATGGACAACTAAGGCTATCATAATAAACCTTTTTTGTGCTCCATCCAAATCGAGGGCAAGTTCTTTACTTCTTATATTACTTAGAAGAAAGATCTCTGGATTTTTTGGTATGTTGCTTTTTGTGATTTTATTTAATACCTGATTTAGATCTTCCCAAAACTTTTCCACTTTCTCACATGCCCAAATTGCATGTACTGTTGTTCCTGTTTCCATCTTGCAGCGAAAACATCTATCTGATACTGTTGGGTCCCATTTATTTAACTTTTGGGGCATGGTGTATAGCCTGTGTAACCAATTATATTGTATCATGTGTATCCTCGTGTTTATTGTATTTCTCATAGTTCCGGAGCTTAGCTTTTCCCATGTTTCATTCTTTATCTTTATGTTTAGATCTTGTTCCCACTCTTGTTTGGGTTTACAGCTTATTTCCTCATTCTCTTTCTCTTGCAGTTTGATGTACATGTTTGTTATAAATCTTTTACTTATCATTGTGTCTGTAATCACATATTCAAAACTGCTTCCTTCTGGTAACCTCAGCCTGCTTCCCAATTTGTCCTTCAAGTAGGTTTTCAGTTGGTGGTATGCAAACATTGTACTGTAAGTTATACCATATTTGTACTTCATTTGTTCAAAAGATAATAATTTATTCCCGAAAAACTATTTTCTATTCTTTTGATCCCTTTTCTCTCCCATTCTCTAAAGGAAAAGGTATCTATTGTAAAAGGGATTAGTTGATTTTGTGTCAATATTAATTTTGGTAGTTGATCATTTGTTTTTTGCCTTTCGACATGAATCTTCTTCCAAACGTTGAGCAGATGGTGCAGTACTGGTGAGCTTTTATATCATACCAGCTTTTCATCCCACTTATAAAGTATATGTTCCGGTACCTTCTCCCCTATTTTATCTAGTTCTAACTTAGTCCAATCTGGATTTTCCCTTGTCTGATAAAAATGTGATAAATACCTTAATTGTGCTGCTCTATAATAATTTTTAAAGTTTGGTAACTGTAAACCACCTTGGTTGTACCTCTCTGTAATTCATCTAATGCTGTCCTCGGTTTCCCCCCTTTCCATAAAAATTTCCTTATTATTCTCTTTAGTTCATTAAAGAATTTCTCTGTTAAAGGAATTGGTAACGATTGAAATAAGTATTGTATCCTTGGGAAGACATTCATTTTAATCCAATTTACCCTCCCTATCAACGTTAGCGGTAACTCTTTCCAATGTTCTAAGTCTTCCTGCAATTTCTTTATTAGTGGCTGATAATTTAATTTGTACAAGTGGCTTAAATTATTATCTAATCTAATACCTAGGTATTGGATTGTTTGTGTTTGCCATTTAAAGGGTGATTCTTTTTTAAATTCTGTATAATCCACATTACTCATTGGCATCACTTCACTTTTATTTGTGTTGATCTACCCCAATATTTCTCCATAGTCCTTCAATTTCTTATGTAGTTCTTTTATTGATATTTCTGGTTCTGTTAAGTATACTATGATGTCATCTGCAAATAAACTGATTTTATACTCCTCCTTTATTTTTATCCCTTTTATTTTATTTTCTGTTCTTATCAGTTCTGCCAATGGTTCTATTTCTAAAGTGAACTGTGAGGAAGATAGTGGACATCCCTGCCTAGTTGACCTACTTAATTTAAATTGGTTCGATACATATCCATTTACTGTTACCTTCGCCAATGGTCCATTATATAATGCTTTAATCCAATTAATATATTTTTCTGGTAGATTGAACCTCTGTAATACTTTGAATAAATAATTCTATTCTACCCTGTCAAAGGCTTTTTCTGCATCTAAAGTATTATTTCCTTGAACTGCATGAATTTGATTAATAAATTTGCAGACATTATCCTCTGTTTGTCTTTTCTTAATAAATCCAGTTTGATCTTGTTTTACTATTTTTGGTACACAGTCAGCCAATCTGTTTGCTAATAATTTTGCTATTATCTTATAATCTGAATTAAGTAAAGATAAGGTCTATCTGATGCTGGTGTTAGTGGATCCTTCCCCATCTTTGGTATTACTGTAATTATTGCTGTCTTACATGAATCTGGCAAGTTTTGTGTTTCTTCTATCTGGTTCATTACTTCCAGGAGAGGAGGAATTAATAACTCGTTAAATGTTTTATAGAATTCTATTGGGAATCCATCCTCTCCAGTCATTTTATTGTTCAGCAGCTTTTTTAATATATCCTGTACTTCCTCTATTTCAAATGGTTTTATCAGTTTCTTTTGTTCCTCCTCTTGCAATTTCGGAAGTACAATTTTAGCTAAAAACTTCTATTTTATCATCTTTCCCCTCATTCTCAGTTTGGTATAATTGTTCATAAAATTGCTTAAAGTTCTCATTAATCTCTATTAGATTATATGTAATTTGTTTGTCCTTTTTCCTTGATACCAATACAGTTCTTTTAGCTTGTTCTGTTTTAAGTTGCCAGGCTAATATTTTGTGTGTTTTTTTCTCCTAGCTCATAATACTTTTGATTAATTTTCATTATGTTCTTCTCCACCTGATATGTTTGCAATGTTTCATATTTTATTTTTTTGTCCACCAATTCTCTTCTTTTTGTTATATCATCCCTTATTGCTAGTCCATTTTCTGTACTTACTATGTCCCTTTCCAACTGTTCTATTTCCCGATTGTAGTCCTTTTTCATCTTAGTTACATAACTTATTATCTGCCCTCCAATAAAAGCTTTCATTGCATCTCATAATATAAATTTGTCTTTCACTGATTCCGTATTTATTTCAAAGTACTTTTTAACTTGGCGTTCAATAAATTCTCTAAATTCCTGCATTTTAAGTAGCATGGAGTTTAACCTCCATCTATATGTTCTTGGTGGGATGTCCTCCAGTTCTATTGCTAATAACAGGGGTGAATGATCAGATAGCAATTTAGCTTTATATTCCGTTTTCGTAACTCTCCCTTGAATATGGGCTGACAACAAAAACGTATCAATCCTTGAGTATGTTTTATGTCTACTCAAATAATATGAGTATTCCTTCTCCCTTGGGTGCTGCCTCCTCCATATATCCATAAGTTTCATTTCCTGCATTGATTTAACCATAAATTTGGTCACTTTATTCTTTTTGCTAGTCTTTTGTCCAGTTTTATCCAACATTGGATCCAAATTAAGGTTAAAATCCCCTCCTATCAACATATTCTCCTGTGTATCTACAATCTTCAGAAAAATATTTTGCATAAACTTTTGATCCTCTTCATTAGGTGCATATATATTGATCAAATTCCAAAATTCTGAATATATCTGACACTTTATCATTACAGACCTCCCTGCTGGATCTATTATTTCCTCCTCTATTTTGATTGGTACATTTTTATTAATTAATATAGCGACACCTCTTGCTTTTGAATTATATGATGCTGCCGCTACGTGCCCTACCCAGTCTCTCTTTAATTTATTATGTTCCACTTCAGTTAGATGTGTTTCCTGCACAAATGCTATGCCTATTTTTTTCTTTTTTCAGGAAATTTAATAGTCTTTTTCATTTAATTTCATTATGTATTCCATTAACATTTATAGTCATATAGTTCAACATGGCCATCTCATATCCTGTTTATACCTCATTTCCGCTCCCTCACCACCACCATCCCCCTTTTCCCCAATTTCATCACTCAGTTTTCCCTTTTTAAACTCAATGTATGACAACACATTGAAAACATAAAATACTTCAACAACTCCCACATCTAATATTCTCTTAACCCCAAATGTCCCCACCCCCTCTCTTAGTTGCCCCTTATCCCTTGCCGGGCAACCACAACTCCCCTCTCCATTTGGATTGCGAACCCGCTCGCAAGCGTCGTCTGATTTCACAGTGACGGTTATTCTCTCCCACCAAACCCTCTCCAGAAAAGACTTTTTTCTTCACATATAACAAAGCTCACCCTATTTTTTCCCCTTACTTCCTTTCTTCCCTTTTCTTCCCCTTCTTTAGTTCTTACATATACATTATTTTTACATCTTTATATGTATTTTATCACTGTTCTTCATTCTTGTTATATCTCTTCATCTCTCCTTCTGTCCTGCAGGCGTTCTGCAAATTCTCGTGCTTCCTACGGATCCGAGAACAGTCTGTTTTGCTCCCCAGGGATAAATATTTTAAGCACAGCTGGGTATCTTAACATAAATTTATGACCTTTTTTCCATAGGATCGAATTTGCAGAATTAAACTCCTTCCTCTTCTTTAAGAGTTCAAAACTTATGTCTGGATAAAAAAATCTTTTTTGACCCTTGTATTCCAATGGTTTTTTGTCTTCTCGAATTTTATTCCTTCCCTGCTCCATTATATTTTATTTTGTTGTATATCTCAAAAATTTTACTGTGGTTTCAGAGCTAGTGTTCTGTGTGCCCTTTCTATTCCCATTCCTTCCTGTATTTCTGTCATTCCTAGGACCTTTGGGATCCATTCTTTTATAAATTCCTTCAGATTTGTGCCTTCTTCATCTTCCTTATGTTGTTTCGCCTACTATAATTTTCCATCATATCAATTTTCTGAGCTAACAGCTCTTGTGACTCTTTAACTTTTTTGTCACTTTCTTCGACTTCTTAAGTCATTCACTTCCATTTCTATAGCTGTTTTTCGTTCTTCCACATTTTCTAATCTTTTCCCTATTTCTGTCATGACCATCTCTATTCTACTCACTTTTTCTTCAGAACTTTTCATTTTTCTTTCCATTTCACTAAATTCTAATGTCAACCTTTCTTTTAATGCTCTCATTTGTTCTTGAAAAAATTTTTTATCTATATTTTGTCCATCTATTTTACCTTCTATTTCTCTGTGCAGATCTTCGTCTTCTTCTTCCTCTTCTTCTGTGCCTGCACCTGTGTTTGTGTCTTCTTCTTCTTCTCTTCCTTGTATCTGTGTCGCTTTTGACTTTCCTGATGAGTTGCTTGCCTCACTTTGCTGGGCTTCTTCTTGCTTGGCTTCTTGCTGTTGGTCCTCTTCTTCTGGGCTATTCATCTGTCGGGCCTTCTGCTGCTGCTCTTCTTTCCTATCACTCACTTTCCTGTCGCTTTCCTCTTCTTCCAGCTGAGAGCCCTGGTGTCGGGCATCCCTCAGCTGGTCGCGCTGTTTTTGCCCATTCCTCAGCTGGGCCCCCTTCCTGTTGGTGTTCTCGTGTTTCTTAGTGAGCGCACTGTGCATATGCAGTTGCACACTTTTGTTTGGGTCAAAGAGCCATTTTTGCAGTACAACATTCGGGGGGTCGCCACTCTGTGGGGTCGTCACCAACCTTGGAGAATGGGCTCTCTTCTCCATGACGACCCTCTGTTTCTTCATGTAGGTAAGGCCTTCTCCTTTCTCTTCCAGCATCTTTTATTCTTTTTTTTCCCATTGTTTTTACTTTTTCCTTCTTGGGTGCCATTTTCTTTCTTTTCTCTTCAACTTTATCTTTTATTTGTTTTGTTTTGTATTTCTTGAACTTTGTATTTTCTTCAATTTATTTCTTCTTTCCTGGAGAGGGCTGGTATTCTCCTACTGGCCACTATTCCATCACGTGACTCCTCCAGCATCTTGTCAAATACTCTTTCAAACTTCTCTAGTGTGGAAAGTACATTGACTGGTTACATCACAGGCTGCTTCAGCAACTGTCGACTGCCGTCGGCTACAAATGGGCTTTGAACGGCCCGTTGAGGGAACCAACGATGTTTTAGTTGAAATCTCGTGACCGCGGGTCTGCGCCCAAGATGGCAGCACCTATTAATCGGCATCCTCTTCTCACCTCAACCTTCAGGCAGAAGGTACAAACACCCAAAAGTCCAGCACATCTAGGTTCAAGAATATCAACAGCTCTTGAATAATAAACTAGTCTGAGACCACTAAAGGTTCTGCTTGCACCATTGAAACGTCACTTGTTTTTTTCTTGCATTTACTACAACCTCTTATCCTTCTTTGAGCCTTGTTTTCCAAGACATATTTTCCAATCCAGGCAACATCCTGGTAAATTTTCACATCTTTTCTGTAATGAGGTGATGTTATGTACTCAGACAGCAGCAATAGAATATTTGCCTATCTATAATTATATATTTATTATCTCTTTTATCTTGGCATATTGTAGTAATTTAATGTAGTTAGCCTATCTTACATACCTGTGTGGCTGCAGCAAGGAAGACTATTGATACATCTGTATATATGTATATGACAGTAAACTCTCATTACTCTAATGCTGGGCACACAGTTTATACTGACGATCTACCCTCTGTGCACTCAATTTTGATGAAGGGTCCAAAAAGGTCACCAATTCTTTTTTGTACCTCAAATATTGCACAGCCCACTGAGCTCTAGCAGCAGATTTTTTCTTGTTCCTGAATCCTAACCTGATGTCTTATTATGGTTTGGATGATTTGAGGAATGTATATGTTAAAATGCTGGCTTAGTAAATAATTGTGATTATGGTAAAGGGGGCCCAGCTCAATTTTTCTTTTAATCACTCATTCTATGCGGTGAACCATTGACGATTCGGAATCTTGCAGCATGTTTCAAAATAACTGTAAGTTCAAGTTCAAGATGCAGTGAGAAAGTTGGCCCTGTGAGCAATCCAGCTGGACATCCCGTACATAGTACAGCAAGTAAAACACAGTACTGTGTGCAGTGGCACAGTGAGAGATCAGTTAGTATAGACCAAAGACAAAATAGTTTTACTCGTGGGAGATTCATTCAGGAGTCTGATAACAGCAGGAAAGAAGCTATCCTTGAATCTGTTGGTGTGTGATCTCCCACTCGTAAATCTTCTTTCCAATGGGAGGATGAGGGTTAGAATGTGATGTCTTTTCCTCTATCTTTCAGCTACTTTTCCAAGGCAGCGAGAAGCACAGATGGAGTTGGTGAAGGAGAGCATGGTGTTCGCATGATGCTCTGAGCTGTGTTCTCTACTCTCTGCAGCGTTTTGCAATCTTGAGTGGAGAGTGCTAGGATTTTGACCCAGCAAGAATATCTGTCCAAAAGCAGATGATGTGAGATGGAGGAGATTCTGGAGATAATGATTTTTTAAATGAACCTGCTCTTCTCCTTTTGGTGGTGGAGGTGACAGATTGAAGAAACCTTATTATCATGCCAGACATGGTACAATAAACAGCTGATTAACATAGACACAGTTTATTCAGAAAATGAACTGAATGAGAGACTTGAAGGTTGGTGAGCTAACTGGGTTAATGAGCTGCAAAAGTTAAGTGAGCTGAAATGTTTAACTGGATTCAGTTACAAAGCAAGTCAATGCTTTGGGTGCTCATTATCATCAATTGAATTGATTGGCTAATCAAATTAAATTGGTAAGGTGATTAATTTGACCAATAGGATCTTTATCTTTCTTCCAAACATACTACAACCTGAAATGTCCTTAACAATCTCCAAATTTCTTTGCAGGCACAAGTATCTGTAAAAGGATCAAATAGTCGTTCCCGACTTGAAGAGCTAGAACACCAATACTCCACGTTGCCAAGGTATGGGAGCCTCTCCTGCTAATCAGCCTGATGCCAGTAGTGGGTAAATTATTGGTGGGTATTCTGAGACATGGGATATGCAAGTATTTGGACAGCCAAGGACTGATTAAAGATAGTCAACATTGACTTTGTGCATGGTAGATCATGTTTAACGAATCTTACAGAGTTTTTCAAGGAGGTTACCAAGAAAGTAGATGAAAGAAAAGCTGTGGATGTTGTCTACATGGACTTTAAGGCCTTTGACAAAGGCCCATATGAAAGATTAGTTCAGAAGGTTCAACCTCTCCATAGAGAAATTGCAAACTGGATTCAAAATTGGCTGAATGGGAGAAGACAGAAAGTGGTAGTGGATGGTTGCTTCTCAGACTGGAGGCCTGTGACAAGTGGTGTGCCTCAGGGATCGATGCTGGGACCATTGTTGTTTGTTGTCTATATCAATGATCTGGATGATAATGTGGTAAATTTCATCAGCAAGTTTGCTGATGACACTAAGATTTGGGGATGTTGTGGACAGCGAGGAAGGCTTTCATAGGTTGCAGGGGGATCTGGACCAACTGGAAAATGGGCCAGAAAATGGTAGATGGAATTTAATGCAGACAAATGTGGAGTGTTGCATTTTGGAAGGACATACACGGTAAATGGTAGAGCACTGAGGAGTATGGAGGAACAAAGGGATATGAGAATACAGATACATAATTCCCTGAAAAAGCTTTCTTTATAACTTCTTAGCATCTTGGCCTTCATAAATCACAGTATTGAGTACAGGAGTTGGGATGTTATTGTGAGGTTGTATAAGACATTGGTGAGGCCAAATTTGGAGTATTGTGTGCAGTTCTGATTAGCTAACTACAGGAAAGATATCAGTAAGATTGAAAGAGTACAGAGAAGATTTACTAGGATGTTGCTGGGTCTTTAGGAGTCGAGTTACTGGGAAAGATTAAACAGGTTAGGACTTTATTCCTTGGAGCGAAGAAGAATAAGGGGAGATTACAACATTATGAGGGGTATAGACAGAGTAAATGTGACTAGGCTCTTTCCACAGATTAGGAGTATTAAAAACCAGAGGACAAGGCTTTGGGGGAAAGGTTTAGGAGGAACACTTAGGGGGAACTTCTTCACTCAGAGAGTAATGGGAGTGTGGAATGAGCTGCCATCTAACCTAGTAAATGCAGGCTCACTCTTAAATTTTAAGAATAAATTGGATAGATACATGGATGGGAGAGGTCTGGAGGGTTATGGAATGGGTGCAGGTCAATGGGACTAGTGAAATGATGCTTCAGCACAGAATAGAAGGGCTGAGTGTTCTGTGGTTCTACTATTGTCTCTTTTGAATCCTGGGTAAATGACACAACAAAGCATGACATGTCAAAGAGCATTCAATCCATTGAACTGAGCCTGCTGAACAAGGGGATTCTTGTATAGTTTAATCCAGCCATCCTCAATGGGGACCCTGGAAGCCACAGCACATTTAAGTAAAAATCTTGTTTTCTTTTCACCTCATGTAACATAAATATTTTTTTATGTCGTCGGTAGGAGAGAAATACGAAAGAAACAAAAACCTAAGTGCGTCACAGGGAAGGGGTCCCATAAACTTTGAGCAGAGACCTAGTGGGGGGAGGGCGGGAGGGGTGGAGGCATAGCCAAAAATTGTTTGAGAATGGCTGGTTTAATAAATTGCATAACATTTTGTTGATTTGCATGATTTCCATTGATTGATTTGACATGATACTCCAAGGAGCTCAGTGTCACAGAGTTTCCTTAGTCTGTGTCCTCATTCAGTTTGTAAGTGTGAGTAGAGGTGCTATTAATTGTCCTCTGTTGTAAGTGAAAATTTGTTCAAATCACCAACCTCAATTTGGATGACTTGGGGTCGCTACAGTTCCAGCTGGGTTATAGCTCTCTGTTATAACCCTAAGGCTGTACCTTGAAATCTGCAAGAAAAGAAAGACCGAGACAGACTGAGACAGACACACACACAAAACAGTCGAGTGTATTCAACACTGAGTTCATTCAGTGGCAGCTCTGCCTTTTATAGTCAGCTCGGCCACGTCACCACTGGGGCGTTGCTTGAGTGGGCCAGCTGCTGATTGGTCACCTTGGATGCCTGGGCTCCCTGTGATCCACTGGCGGAAATTGGCCAGTTTCACCGCTCTGCCGGCAGCCTATGGAAAAGGGCATTTCAACTCGCACAATACTTTGTTGGTTGCCACATTCGATGGCCATTTCCTGTGCCGGCCTGAGGCATAGGCCGCTACAAACCCATCGTTCCATTCGAACTTGAAATCTGAGTTCATAATTGTTAGTGATACTAAAGTTAACAAATGTTTTACAGCTGAGTCATTAGGGCCATGGTAAATCATAACACAAATTCCATTAGGAAAAGCATGGAGCTGGATGTTTCATGTAAAACAATGTAATCATCTACATAGGCACAACATCATGCTAGAGTGTGTGAGCTCTTTGGGAAGATTGTGGACCAAATAAGAAAGTTGACATGGAACTTTTCAGGTTTTTTTTCATTCACTGGTATATCTGTTGTTGATTGGTTGGTGGGACCTGATCTGGGCAGTCTTGGATTGGGACAATCGGACTTCAAGTCCTACTTGAGATGTCTGAATATAAATAGAACATTACATTACAGCCCAAGATGTTGTACCTACCAAAAAAAAATGAAACCCACCCTACCTCATAACCCTCTATTTTTCTTTCATGTGTGTGCCTGTCTGTCTTTTAAATTGCCTTAATGATTCGACATCCACCACCACCTTTGGCAAGGCATTCCAGGCACCACAGCTCTCTGGAGGAAAAAAAACTTACTCCTGGTATCTCCCCTTAACGTTCCTCCCTTCACTTTGTACAGATTGGTGTATGCTACTCCCTCCCTGAAGAAAAAGGTGTTGACTGTCTACTTTATCTATGCCTCTCATGATCTTCCAGACCTTTATTAAGTCACCTCTTATCCTTCTTTGAGCCTTGTCTTCCAAGACATATTTTCCAATCCAGGCAACATCCTGGTAAATCTTCACATCTTTTCTGTAATGAGGTGATGTTATGTACTCAGACAGCAGCAATAGAAATTAGCCAAGACAGTGTTGTATTTAAAATAATATTTTTATTATTAATTACCAATAATATAACACCTTAGCTAAACTTTTAGCTCAACTTAGCTGAAGACTCTTAAATTGATGTTTAAAAAAAAAGTGATTATGAATGAGGTGGGAGAGACTGGGTGACAGACTGTTATAAACTTACAAAATCCTTGTGGAGTTGCTTCCCTAGAAATGTCCTCTCAGACAAGTAATAAAACACCCCTTTTCTTGGCGTAGGGGAAATTAAGTGAGTGGCATTCTCAAAGCTTCCAGAACCCTTTCATGGGTCAGTCAAAATGACCGTCACAATGGTTATGGTGGAGTTTTAATAATCTCCCTTCAGAAGTGACCTTTCCTTTGGCCGTGATGGGATTCAACAAGTCCCCATCAAAAGTGACCTTCCCTTTGGCCATGCGAAGCCACTCCAGCATAGCGTTCTTCAAGGAGCTGCTGCTCCTATGCTGCTTCCTCAAAATGGACCCTGGTCGCACAATGTCCTGGTTCTTTAATATGCAGGTCACATGGTCTCTGCACCTGTGTTCCAGGGACATTTCCTCTCTCTTCAGAAGTTACAAAAATGAGTAGACGCTGTCCCAGTCTGCTGTCAGCCAGTCTCCTCCAAGCTTGCAGCTTGGTTCTTAAAGTGACAATCCCACTCAATGGAAATTAAAATAGGAGCAGGTAAAAGGTGAACTGAACTCAGTATTCGAAGCGTGGTCTCAAAGTGTGCATGTCTTCTTGGGTGGATAATGATACTCTTCAAAAAGCTGTAAAGGAGCATATATGATATGAGTTTATTGTCATATACACCAGTAGAGTGCACAGATGTTCCAAAATTCATAACTTGTTGCAGCCACACAGGTGTGAACGATACACCAATTACAATATAGAAAAATAGATAATAAATATGAAAAGATAATTAAATAAATATTCACAGTAATAAATATTGATTGTAATAAGCCTCCCCTTTGTTCAATAATGATCTCAAATTTCAGGTTCCAATGGAACAATGCATAAATTCCCATTGTAGCCGACCACTACAAAGAAAAACACACACACACACACACACACACACACACACACACACACACACACACACACACACACACACACACACACACACACACAGAGTGTGGCAGGCTAAGTTCACTCACTTTATTAGGGCTGGAAAGGCTCCTTTTATACTGTCAAGTTCCCGCCGTTTTTGCTGATTGACTGAGTCATCCATATGAATAACAATAGCAGACGGGAATGTCCGTGCATATGAAGGCCCTTCTACCCCAACCTGTTTCTGCTGAGTTAGCTGGGCAGCTTGACCAATGCCATTTTAGGGCAGTTAGTCTGATGCTGTCCCAGCTTCTACCCCCGCCGGTTCGCTCGTTGTCCTTGGAGTCGCTTTAGCGATCTCTGTCCACGTCTGCGTGAAGTGCATTTACAGGCCGCCACATCATCTTATTTTCCCAGATCACAGAAGTGACCTTCAATGGTGTCAAATGGTTTAATTTATGAATAGCCTTTACAAATGAAGGATCCACCAACCAGAAAGTGTGGCTTTTTCAGCTGGAGCGAGTCACTGTTGCACACCAGCCTCCCTGACGCAGAGCCGAGGAGTGCATGTCGAGAGCATCTGGCAGCTCTCCTCATGCACCACTGCTCCACTGTTGAGCCTGATGGTGAAATGCATGGGTCAAACGCACCAGCATCCGACCTCCAGCATGTCTGCCTTTGGCCACTACCCCCAAAGGAATCCAAGGTCTGTTCTTTTTTCTTTGGCTTGGCTTCACGGACGAAGATTTATGGAGGGGTAATGTCCACGTCAGTTGCAGGCTCGTTTGTGGCTGACAAGTCCGATGCGGGACAGGCAGACACGGTTGCAGCGGTTGCAAGGGAAAATTTGTTGGTTGGGGTTGGGTGCTGGGTTTTTCCTCCTTTGTCTTTTGTCAGTGAGGTGAACTCTGCGGTCTTCTTCAAAGGAGGTTGCTGCCTGCCAAACTGTGAGGCGCCAAGATGCACGGTTTGAGGCGATATCAGCCCACTGGCCGTGGTCAATGTGGCAGGCACCAAGAGATTTCTTTAGGCAGTCCTTGTACCTCTTCTTTGATGCACCTCTGTCTCGGTGGCCAGTGGAGAGCTCGCCATATAACACGATCTTGGGAAGGCGATGGTGCTCCATTTTGGAGACGTGACCTACCCAGCACAGTTGGATCTTCAGCAGCGTGGATTCGATGCTGTCGGACTCTGCCATCTCGTGTACTTCGATGTTGGAGATGAAGTTGCTCCAATGAATGTTGGGGAAAAACAACCAACTGAAAAACCTCACAAAGATTAGCGTATACAGAGCCGTTGTCATACCCAAGATCTGTACAGAAGAGAAAAAGGGCAGCTTTTCCTTTCAGAGCCTTCGGCACTCAAATCAGAAGGAATCCCTTCCTCCTCCCTTTCCTCCTTGTGAGATTGCACATGGAGGCTGTAAATGGACCAGTGTCAAGTGGCTGAAAGTCCTTATTCCATAAAGGAGCAGTTAAAAGGCCTGTTGAGCACCGCAGTCATTATCAATCCAGGCAGTGACCATACGATAAAAACATTTCCCTTAGATTTCAGGAAGGGTCTCTGGGAGTCACAATGGATTGGAATTTTGAGCTCTCTGCCCAGTCTTGCAAGAGCTGAGGCAGTGTTAACTTGAACGCCTCATTGATCTCAGTGTCGAACCTCAAAAAGGCCTTAGTGTGAAGCTAATCAGACAGCATACTACACAGAGGTTGTTAAGACTTGCCTGATGTGAGAGTATCAAACTAAAACGCGACAGAGCGTGATCCTTGGGGTTGGGTGATGGTGCATTGAAGGGGCAGAGTATAAGGGATGATGACTCTCATATCGCCTCGTATCTGTCTCTTGGGATTGCTTGGTGCTGTCGCACACTTCAGGAAAGAATGTGTTTCATTACCCTGCTAGCAATCTCTCACCTTGATCATCACGAATGTACACACAAAAACGTGTTCCAGCAAATATTATTAAGACAAGACTGATGTTTTACTTAGTAACTTGAGAAAGAAATTTCCTGTTCATTGCATTGAAGGTTCATCATTCAGGTTTCACTGCCTGACTTTGGTGCATTGAATAAACCGCTTTTTAAAAAAAAAACTGCAGAAGAATTTCCTATCAAGATGCATCCTCCGGATACAGGATACATTGGACATAAGACTTTTGCCTAGGCGTTCACATAACCCTGTCAATGATCTGAGGGGGCAGTATCCCAAGTACAAGTTCAGCTATGGCTCCTGAGCTGTCATTACACAGAACAAAGCAAGGGTTGAAGGGACACCATCAAGAGGCCAGTTCCTCTCGGGTGATAATTAATGTCTGCAAAGTTGAGAACTGTATCAAATCTAGTTGCAATGTAACTTGTTCTGCCTCCTGTTTCCATGTTTAGTCAGCCATATCTCATCTCCTACTCTTTAATTATCTGAATTTATTTATCCCTTCTTAATGCATCCCTTCCACTTCCTTCCCATCCCACCTACCTGCACAATGAAGCGAAACAGGTTTGAGGACGCCAGGAGTTTGTGAGTCATATGAATAAGTGGGTTTTTAGTTATGTACAGACCATTAAGATCATGTGGCCTCTCATATACGTACTGTCATTCAATTAGATCACAACTGATCTGCATCTTGACTCCATATTCCTCTCCCATCAGAAATTTCACTGCTTTGAAATTTTCAGTTGCCTCATTCCCAACTTTAACGGCAATTTTAAATTAAATTTTTAAAATTTATCGTTAAACATTAAATGTAAGCAGGTTTAAGCGACCCAATTGCACCAATTAACCTACCAATCCCGTAGGGTCTTTGGAACGTGGGAGAAAACCGGAGCACCCAGAGGGAAGCCCTTGGGGATCACAGGGTGAACGTACAAACACCTTACAGACGGGGACGCTGGTGCTGAAATAACATTGCACTAACCATTATGCTAATTGTGACATGGC